>NC_067284.1:100526105-100829135 GCF_020740795.1 Apus apus | reverse complement strand
TGCTACTGCAACCACACCCTCCTGTTTGAGAAAGAGAATAATAGTCTGTAAATCTACATTATCACCACTGCACTGGTATAAATTCATCCAAAGGAAACATTAGTAGAATGTTTCTACTAATATCTGTAAATAAATACATTTTCAAATTAAAACAGTTTCCTATTCTGTACACAGACCAGGCCTAGCAGATAAACATCTGCTGGAAGGGCTGGGTGTAATTGATTGTACATGTGGCTTAACATGCACTTCAATGACTTTTAGCACCTTTGTGTTATTGTTACCATGATGTTCCAACAAGCAATGGTTAATGTAATATGCAGACATTCACATACCGAATACTTATGAATAACTGGTTCCCAGAGATGTGGCAGTGATAACATTGTCATCGTACGATGCAAAGTAGCTCGCTGTAGATCACATCTCAGAAGAGGGTCCCACCTGAAAACACAATAAATCCAGATAGTAAGTTCATCAGATTCAGAGGTTTACATTGAGCTCTGCTAATATGTTCTGTTTTCAAGTATTTCTCTTCTACATTAACAGGCTCTGTGCTCCTTCCAGGCTTACAGAAAACATTTTGTTGTTCACAGTGGCAAGAGAGTGTGTCCTGCTGTAGCCAAACTGTTTTGGCCCACTGCTCCAGACCAGATTTCAGGTGTGCTATCAAAGCAAGGAAAACTAGTTTTCAGCGTTAATGCAGCAGCTGTAACTGTCTGGCAGACAGAAACAGAATTCCAGATTTCCCATTCATCAGGTCCTTGACAAGCACATACATCCTTCCACCAGTGCATCACCACTTTAGATCTAGCCTTCTTTTCTGTTTTGTTTTGTTGGGGTTTTTTTAACATTGAAAGTCACTAATTTAGAAGAAGATACAACATTGGAGCTTCCTCATGACCTATTCTCTTGAGACCAAGGGGTCTTCAGAAAGTGTTTATTTCCTGTTGGTGACTACAATTAACCTATTTATAATCATTCAATCATTTAATGATAGGTGAGTCAGTTTTTTAAATATTTATATATGACACCAAGCTGGGTGGTGCGATCAATAAGCCAGAGGGATGGGATGCCATCCAGATGGACCTGGACAAACTAGAGAAGTGGGCCCAGGTGAACCTCATGAGGTTCAACAAGGCCAAGTGCAGGGTCCTGCACCTGGGCTGAGGTAACCCAAGATATGAATACAGGCTGGGGGAGGTCACCCTTGAGAGCAGCCCTGTGGAAAAGGATCTGGGGGTACTAGTGGATCAAAAGCTGGACATGAGCCACAGATGTGCAGTTGCAGCCCCGAAGGCCAACTCCATCCTGTACTGTATCAAAAGAAGTGTGGCCAGCAGATCGAGAGAGGTGATTCTGCCCCTCTACTCTGCCCAGGTGAGACCTCACCTGGAATACTGCATCCAGCTCTGGAGCCCCCAGCACAAGAAAGATGTGGACCTGTTAGAATGTGTCCAGAGAAGGGCCATGAAAATGATCCAAGGGCTGGAGCAGCTCTCTTTTGAGGACAGGCTGAGGGAGTTGGGGCTGTTCAGTCTGGAGAAGGCTCTGGGGGGACCTCATAGTGGCCTTCCAGTACCTGAAGGGGCTACAGGAAAGCTGGGGAGGGGCTTTTTACTGGGGCTTGCACTGAGAGGACAAGGGGTAATGGTTTTAAGCTGAAAGAAGAGAGATTTAAGTTAGAGATCAGGTGTAACTTCTTCAGTGTAAAGTTGGTGAGACACTGGAACAGGCTGCCCAGGGATGTTGTAGGGACTCCATCCCTGGAAGTGTTCTAGGGCAGGTTGGATGGGGCTCTGAGCAGCCTGTTCTAGTGGGAGGTGTCCCTGCCCATGCAGGGGAGTTGGAACTCAATGATCTTTAAGGTCCCTTTCAACTCCAAACATTCTGTAATTCTGTGATATTGTAGGTAACCAATGCAGATATGGCAAATGAGCTTGTACTAGCAGTGTTGTCTCCAATGACAAGACACATGGCAGCAAACTTTCCAATCTAAGAGCTGAAAAATCTTTTTCTTACTAATGGTAAAATCACATTGATCGAAATAAACGTAGGTTTGGGCAACATGAAAGTTTACAGCATTAAATAAAGAAAACTCGCTGGGACTGAGAGTCCCTGTAAATAAGTGTTTGAAACAATAATTAAAAAACTCTTGTTAATTGTATTGACTCATCCTATGATGCATGATGATATGGATAAAGCTATAAAACACAGCTACTGATACAAAAGGCATATTAATTGGGTTCTCTTTATGTTGGAAAATTTGAATAATACAACTTACAGGATACCCAGAAATATCACCAGCCACACATACAGACACACCCACAGTGATAAGAAGTAACATCAGATATAAAGCTGGGTCATATCTTTTTAAATCAAGCCACCCCAAAGAGAAGCTGAGCTTGCTCCTGATCTACATGCTGCACCTCATCTTAGGGCAAGAAGTTTTCAGGAGGGAAGTCTGGTAACCAATGAAGAATTCCAAAGAAATTATGTCTTCAGATTTTAGCCATAATTTACATTTTTTAAATTACTCTAATATTTCTTTGACTCTTCACACCTCCAAAGTGGCTTGGTTCTTGCATTTATTACACTTCATTGGCCAGCCACAAGAACACGTAGTTCATTAGTACCATGAACCTCTTCATTTGCTGCCACCTAAGTCTTATACTCTATACGGTCTTCAACAATAAGCATAAAACCATGTAAAAATTTAAGTTGCAAAGAACATACTACATAGTCCAACCCCACCCAAAATATTACTGGTTAAGGACGCACTTCCCATAGGTACAATGCTAATACTAAATACCTCATGTTTGCCTCCTCTGAAAGAGCATAAAGACAAGTTGGCAAACAGAATCGGCACAGACTAGTGGAGAGATGAATTTCAATATTCGCATACTTAAAAGCCAGACGCTGAGGTGAGTGGCTGAGCCACAGCTCAGGATCCAGCAGTAGTCAGAGTCAGAGGAGCAGTGGCTGCTAACAGCACCCAGAGGCAGTGCGGCTGGCAGAAGGCACAATGCTCTGCCAGGCCCCATCGCTGGGATTTCGGCAGTGCTCCCCTCCACCAGGCAGCCCCTCTAGGTCTGTGCAGGGGCCAGGTGGGTTCCCATGCTGCCCAGAGGGAGCATGCCGGGGCTGAGGTACTATCCTGGTCATTCACCCACCTCCACTGTGTAACCTCCGCCAAAAGGCCTCCTCCCTTTTGCCCACAGCCTCCCGTGACTGCTTGGGTAGCAGATTGCTCCTTGGGAAACTCATGGAGGTCTGACGCATGTGTACCCAGCTTGGGGCTCCCAGAAAGTAATGGCAGGTGGTGGCTGGCATGGGGAGGGCCCAGGACAGGCAGGCTGGCAGGGTGGCACCACCGGCAGGATGGGGGCCGGAGCCAGCAAAACCATCTGGCTGCAGACGCCAGCAGCATGCCTGAAACACCATGAACCTGGCAGCACTTTTGACCTAACAGCACAAATGTGTCAAAACCACTCACCTGCCTGGGGAGTTCTGCCAGAAACCACATGCAGAGGGCTCACTAGTCCCTTGTTTTCAGAAATGCCAAGAGGTGACCAGATACCTGCATTCCCAGATACAGATATGCACAAGAGAATAAGGAAGCATTATCTGGATTTGGTGAACAGTTTTAACTTACAAAGTACAATTGGAATTTTTGGGGAACATACACCCCTAACTTTCCACATTCAGGCTTGATGTGAAGTTTCCCTAAGCTAGGCATTTTTCTGAGTCTGACATATACATCCATTCTATTAAACAGCTTAAATTTTGTTTCCTAGTAACTCTTTTACCTACAAAAGCAATTCATTCTCAACTCCTCAAAGGCTTAAAAAGAATGTTCCCTCCCAGATAAATCACTTGTAGTACACTTGCCACAAAAGGATGCTGCTAAAAATGGCCAGCTGTCTTCAGGAAAATATGGTAGGACGTGCAACTCATCCTTCTTCAGCTTGCAGATCTATTTGGAGTCATTTAATCAATCTGTCCCTAATGATTGCACCTAATAATTTGCCTTGCATCTCTTAATTTCCCTTTTAAAAAACTAATGGAACTTTTCAGGTGAATAATTTATTTAATTTATTTTTTTTTCCTGCCTCTTAGCTGTGCTCTTGGAAAATGAATATTCTAAAACAAAAGTGCTAAATCAGCTAATCAAAAAGGATGACCACAAAGTAGCTACATCTTGAATAGAAATCAATCATAACACATGGAACCATGTGAAATTCAATCTTTCACCTCCAGTGAATCAGTTCAAAGCTGTAGCCATCATCAACTATGACCGGCTTTCCTGCTCTTCAGCGTCCTGTAGGAAATGAGCCTGTAATTCTACATTTGGCTGTGCTCAGATTCCTTCATTGAGTCTTCATCCTCTCCTTTGGCCAGGTCAAAAGCATGGTCCAGATTTTCAAGGCCACAAGACAAACCCCATTGTCAGCACTTACTGCCGCTCTGCTCGCAGCTGAGATGGAGGAATCTTGGAAACCATTTAGAGGAAAGCCAAAACTGCTCAAAACAAACCACTTCTATGGGAGCAGGAAGGACTAAGGAACAGCTGCTGAGTCAACTCAACTACTTGAGAATCTCACAACTTTCAAGATCTTTCATGAGGATCTTTCTGGCAGAGCCTTCCTAGTTCTTTCCTTCAGTGAGAAACACCAGAGTCTTGAAAACACACTTAGAAATTTCAACTTCTGGAAGAGCCTCTTTAAAGCAAAGGCAAAGTCTTTCTAGGTGATGAAGAAGCATGGAAGCCTGTGTGAAATCTGAAAATGGAAATTACATGGGAAGCATTTAAGTACATGGTTCTGGCAATTATAGAAATAGCTAGTGTTGAAAGAAATACACTGGGGACCCAGCACTTACAACCTTGGTGGTAGAAAGATTTGGAACTAAACATACAAATCAATATAGTCTCTACAGAAAGAGATAATTGGTAAGAAAATACAAACAGTTCTTGTCCAAACTGTTTATTTTCTATGGCTCAACAGTGGTAATCTCCAATGCCATCAATTAAGACCTTCATTTTCACAAGCGATGTTTAAAGGAAATGCAAACATTATGCACAATTTAAAAAATTAATGGAAGTTGAAACCTAATTTCTGCTGCCAATTTACTTTCAGGTAAGTGTGCCATCACTTCACAAAAGTGAGTCTATCAGTCCTAAGACAATCCTAAAACTGCATTTATACATACTAGATTACAGATAAATTACTCTCACCCCAAAGAACTTTTCTTAAAACAAAGTACAGCATGGAAGGAAGCAAATATGCAAACTTTTGCAAGATAAATATTCATATTAAGGCACACAGCATATTCACACCAACAGAGCTGAGGAGGCGGGTAATTAGAAAGTGCCTATAAAGCCACTGCTGTGCTCTAGGATTTAGCAGGGGTTTGGCAATTCTTTCTCCACCTTCAATAAAGAAAACTTGCTCATTTGAAAATGAACAAGAACTTTAAAAAGGGACAAGCTATATAAAAAAATTGCTTAAATGGATTAGATACAAGCATTGAATTGTTTATTAAAATTGGGTCTGATTATCAAGCCAAAAAAGCTTCCATAAATATATATGTTTTATTATTAATTAAAAAAAAACCCTACAGCTTCTAATTTCAAATATATATTCATGCAAATAACCTTTCAGAAAAATATATTTTAAAATGAAAGAGAAAATGCAATTATGATCTGAAAAAAACTTTCCTCTCCTTTCTCAATAAATTCAAGGAATTATGAAAAAGTTTACAACCCCCAGTGGTACCCCTCCTTCTGTTTCAGAACTCAGCATTATTTCAATAATGGCTTAGAAATCTGGTATTTAGTTCTCTGTGATATCAGAAGCTACATTACAGATACCACAGCACTCGTATATTTTGCTATGCAACACAGAAAACAGATGGAACAACTGCCTGTAAAATATGTCAGACTAACATCCATGCAGACCCAAGCCCTCCTCTCCATACAGAATAAGCACAGTGCACAATGACAATCTTCTTCTCAATCCATGCCTCCCCACACACTCCAGCTATATGCTGGAAGAAACAAGAGCAGTAGTTCCTCAGTAACGGGGAATTACATCGCTGATAGTGGTAATTCAGTTCTGCACTTGTCATGTCCCAACCCGGATAACCGCATCAACAAGTGGGAGGGGAAACGGGAAGAGAATTGGGAGAAAGAAAATGTAGATGCAAACAGGGCGTAAACTGCAGCAGGAAATTGCATGGTGATGCACACTGATCTGCTGCCTGACAGTGTCAGGGGTTGTAGGAACAGCAGATCAGAGGCACTCCCAGGCACAAAACTGCATAAAAGGAATGAGCAACATGCCAAAGCTGTATGAAAAATAATGCATGAAAATCCCCACACAAGCAACATTTTTTTCTTTTACTTTCTTTGATAACCTGCACAGAGGGTATATAAAATAAAATAAAATAAAATAAAATAAAATAAAATAAAATAAAATAAAATAAAATAAAATAAAATAAAATAAAATAAAATAAAATAAAATAAAATAAAATAAAATAAAATAAACACTCGTCAAATTGTTTCTGGCATTATATAGTCCACTACTTACTTAATCAAATGTATTGTCCTTATCCATACTAATGCTTGCTTTGACCTTTCTCTTTTTTTGACTTCTTTTTTTTAATTCTGCCCCTCATTTTCAGGAATGCTAGTGATAACAAAATATATTGAGAGTGACAGACACTAAACATTACTGGAGGCTGTTGCACTTAGACTGTGATGTGGATGATCATCCAGAGGCTGGTGTACAAGCTCAGAGTTAGAAGGTCACTCGAATACCCGTATCTCCAAAGATCAACACTTGTGAAAAATAAATTCCGAAATAAAAAGAGTATTTCGCAATAACTTCTATTTCTATTCCAGCAGCAGTAACAATTATGTTTTTTTTCAAAGAACAAGAGTTACTAAACCTAGTATGTCATCAAATGTGACAGTAGATGCTGGGGCTATGAAAGCATGAGAAAAAACACCCCGTTCCCTAACATCACAAGTACAGGTGAGAGACACACAGAAAAACACAGACAGTCAATCTAAATAAGCACAAAGAGATCTGATCACTAATCAGAGACAGAAACCCATCTGAGAGTCACAACTGTCTCTGCAGGCTCTGAAAGACAGAATTAAATTGGCTTAGTACTATATTCAAAAATGAATTTAATTAGCTGACATTAAGCAGGATAAGTTTGTGGTACCATGTTGCCCTGACAAGCTGTCTCCAGAAGGGTAAGTGGAAGGCAAAATCTTATTTTTTGGGATGAGATTACAGTTGTGAACTGAGACAGAAGTAATGGCATGTCTGTTGAGGGCAGCTTAAAGTTGGTACTGGACATTTCATCTCACACTATAAAAGGATGGTATGTGATGGATGAGCCAGAAGTGCGAGTTTCAGATTCTGCGCATGTATGTATATGGCTGTGCAGCATCATCTCTTTCTGATGCTGCCACTTATGTGAAAGAAGAGAGCCTCAGTATAAACTATGTCAGGAGATTTTTTTCTGCAGTTTCTCTCAGTCAGAGCTGCTCCCTGGAAAGACTGCAATACGCTAGGTGAAATTTATTTATTTTTGTTTGTAAGAGAGCATGTCGGTCCTTAGTTGGAAAAACGACATCTGTGTGGGAGGCAGTTTCTGTGCTAACCTGGTGGGCTGCCAGATCTGTCGGCTGCTGCCCACCTAACATCTGTTTTATGGGGTCACCCAGGTCACCCTACTCTGCTCACAGCACCTACCAAGACTTCTGCTGCTTTCTTTACATGGCATGCAACCTATGCATGACAGTGCAACCTGCCAGCAGAGTGGCAGTGGTTCACAGAGAATAAGGTAGACAGAAACTATGTCCATAATTTGGAGGCAGATAGTGACAAGAGAAGAATTGATGGTAAAATGCATAGGAAATACAAATTAAGTGTTTCCCTGAGGAAGACTTGAAGGAAATGGAATAACACATTTCAAAGCAAGAGTCCCATGCATATGAGACTTAATAAGCCTTGCCTTCTCATATCTCCTTCTACTTACCAATAAATTTAGTTCTGGGGAAAGGCATTTCACTCTCAGTGCTGGAAATTCTGCTTATGTGCAAAGCAACTGCATGTGTCCCAGGCCATGATGCTATTGCTCACACTGCTTACACTAATGTCTCAGCTCTGTCACACCAGAACCAAGCCAGACTTACCAGAAAGACAGAGAGGCTTTGTCTGTCTCATTAGCAAGTCATTAGGGAGGTGTTCCTCCATCACACAACACAATTGCACAGCAATATAAGCTCTCAATTGAGGCTGGCAGTGCCCTTCTTCCTCATGAACTCCTCTCACCATTATGGTATTTAGGCTGCATGACATTGTGTAGCTGTTAAGATTCTAAGAGCAAGCACAACACACTACATACCCTTCTCTGGCACCACATTAATCACCCTACTTAATGGCAACTTCTGATAAACCACGCTGTGTATCTAACCATCCACCCCAGTGGCTGCATTTAGAGCAATAAATTAAACATTTTCTTTCCCAGACCCTGCCACCATGTAATCCACTAGCAGAGGCAAAGCCACTGAAAATACCAGCTGTCAGTCAGGGGTGAAAAGCAGCAGGGAACAAGAGACCCTAGTTCTACTAGCCATTTGATGGGTGACGTTTAATCTCTCAGTCTACATTTTTATAGAGAATACTCCTCCTCTTTTCAGCTACACTGAGAACCACAGATGCAAGATACTACTTATTACTGGTATGTGTCTGCACCGCCTATTACCATACATAAGTACAGATAAGAACTGTCTTCAACTAAAAAACCAACAGACAACATATGATTTTGTAGTATTAATTCTAAATTATTTCACTCTCTTCCAGGAAACTCAAGTCCACAGCTGAGCACGAATAAAGACACAAGATCTTTATGATAAGAAAAGCAAAACAATGGCCTGACGTGACCTAACGAAAGCACAGGATACTACTCCCCCGGGGCAGAAATCTCCTTATTCCAAAACTTCCTTTCAAGTGCTTTGAATACACTATTAGACAAACAAGAAATTCACTCTTGCAAGGCAGTAACATTTTTTAAAATAGCAGCATCTGACATTGCTTCATAAATCTTCCCAAAAATCAATGTGCTTTATGTCAGATGGGACCTTTAAACTTCCGAATAAAACAAATATAGGTCTGAGTCACAACACGAAGATACATGTAATAAACTTTAAATATGTCAAAAACTTCACCAGAAAAAGGTTTGCTGAAGGTTTAACATGAAGCTAAAGGCTCACACAATATCACAAGATTGACCTCTGTGCTGCCAAGCGATGCATGGTGCTGGGAGTGCTACCAACCCATAGAGTTTGAGAAACAGGCTGAGCTCTTAGCTGCCACAGATTTTTTATCTGGCCATGGAAGGCGTCTCACCATCTGTCTGTCTTTGATCCCTGTGATAGCATTTCTTTCCTCTCTTCATCTTCATCCATTAGATACTTATATTGGAAATCAAGTGTGTCTGAAGACGGAAAGACGGGAAGCCTAAATCTTCATAGAAGGCTTTAGATGTAACCACAGGGAAAATAACAGTTACCATAATAATTAAAAAAAAAAAAAAAATTAGTTATATCAGACAAATACAGCATTTTACCATTTTCACACAGCTTCCTATCTGGAAAATATTCTCAAAGCTATCAATTGTGCCTTCCTCCCAAGATATCGTTTGTAGTCTTGTTTCCTTAGTAAAAAAAAAAAAAACACCTGCATTAACACACTATGTGTGATGTCATGCCTGTGCCCGTCTACCTCTAATAATTTCTCAAAAGAGATTTAACAAAGAGGTAGCAAAATTACCCAGCTGCCAGGACCTCCTTCCAATTCCAACATGTGCTGAGAGAGACAAGAGAGAGATGATCCATGTTGACTCATAAGACAGCGAAGAATCTGCAGCTGAAGTTCACAAGTACAGGTGCACCCATATGGCTAAATAAAATTGGGAAAGGAAGCAAGTTTGAGCACTGCAACACACTCCTTCATAGCTTGCCTTCTGCATGGTTTTGGATGATTCCATGTGCCTGCTGCCTGCTGTAGCAGAGCCGATATGATGGAGCCAGTGCAACTGGGCCATCAGCTCAAGGGACAGTCCTTTGCCTCCTTCTACACAGCAGACCAAACACAGCCAGGGACTGCATCCAAAACACAGGCATTTACAGGAAGCTGGGGTTCATTATTTCTTTTACATACTTTAAAAATTGGAGGCATTTTCTAGTGCACCTGGTGGATACAGTTCTGAAGGAGTAGAAAACCAGGAGAAGGTTTGCAAATAAACACACACCTTTGCCTCACACGGATGCCTCACTGACCTTCTGTCCCACCGCTCTTCTGTCTTTGACCTCAATTTGAATGTTGGTGCCATAAGTCAGGAAGTATAAGAGCACTGACTGGGGGATATCCCTGCTAGAGCTGTCTCTGGAGCTGAGCTTTGCTGCTCAGTGTGCAGCGGCTGCAAACTGAGTGCCCAGCCCTCCCCATGGCCCTCACCTGCTCCCATGTCCCTCCACAGACGGCACTCCCAAACAGTTGCATATTATTGACGCAAAAATCTGCTACTGCAGATATTGGCTGGTTCCCCACATGGCCAACACCCAGTACTCATCATGTGTTTAAAAAAAGTAACCTGTGCGTTTACACTCAGGTCAAGAATGAATAAACAACATATAGAGCTTATTTTATAGACATATACGTTACCCAAAAAGAGTTAGGAAAACACTCGTTGCTTTACCATTTGCTACCTGCAAATATACAGGACCTAAATTCAGCAGCAGAAAGGACCGTGACACCTCTAGACTTCTTTGAAAGTACCATGTAAATATTTTAGACAACATCGCACTAGAATTCCACAGCTGTAACAATTACAGGGGTCTGCCTTATATCTTCTTTTATCCACTATTTCCACCAATCCTTTATCCTGACACCTTCCACGCACATGCCAGCAGCATCAGGGGGTCTTGCAAACAGGAGTCTTGCAAACCTCTTGCCCTATACTGAACTACTTTTATGCAATAGCCTGACAGAAGAAGCCAGAGCTGCCCTTTGATCCAAGCATTTAAATTCGGGAGCTAGTTGTTCCCTCACTGAAGTCTGAAATCTGTAAGTCACTCTCTGTGGGATTATACCTAGCCCAAATCTTGCCCTCAAAATCTTTCTATATGGGGAGAAGCTTTCCATACCAGGATTTTCCTCACTGGGATTCACCTCCACTACCTAATCCCAGAGAGAGACCTCTGTAGGACTGGGAGTCTGTGAACAGAAATTGGTGGGATCCTCTTGGGCCACATACTACCCTGTAAAGGAACGGCTCCTGACAAATGCTCCCCTGAGGGACCTCCTGTTCCCAAGGAGATGGTTTCAAGAGAGGTACTCTTCAATCAATCCTTGGAAATACTAAATCATTGAAGAGAGACTGAGGTAAGTGTCTAGGGTTTAGGTACTGAAAAGTCTTGGTCAGATGAGCTGTTCAGCAGATAGTTAACCACACACGGTGAAGACTTCTGTGTTCTTCATACTGGGGAAAAAACGAACATGACCTGTCATCTCTCAACACAGAAGCTGCTCTAATATTGAGCACAAATCTTTACAGAGAATTGACAAGGAATAGACAGGTGTCAGCAATGAATCTCTCATGAACAGAGGCCTATGACCTAGTGATCCAGCTAATGTGAGATGGACAGTTTGTGATCTGTATCTCCCTAGGAAAAGGCCACACAGCTTCCATCACCTGAGTGTCTCCCATGAAGTTTGCCAGGCAGGACACATTGTAGTATTTGAAAGATCCTAAAGCCCTCTATGAGAAGCTATTGCTTTCAAAGTGGTGAAAGAAAAGCCACGAAGCTGTTGCAGATGTAAAGAAACAATGAAAAGTTGCCATATTTTGGTAAACATCAGATATTTGTGTCACAAATTATATTAAAACACACGTAAGACATTGATGATTCTTCAAATACACTATCTGTGTAATAAAAAACATGACAAAACAACTTGTAAAGTAATTTATTATTTATTCTCACATTGGATAACAGAAAAACTTTTTTATCAATTTATGTATGTTAGGCTGTCAAAAGCATCTTATTTTGGAAGCGGTCATTTCTTGCCACTACCAGTTTGTAGCATCCTGCTTCCACTTTTGCAGTTTTTGCAACTTGGAGTTTCATCTGTTGGTGGGAGAGAAAATATTTAAGTGGCTAGAAGCAAGTACAACTCCAAGAAATGTCTTGTAGTTGAAAGAAAAGATGACAGCAGGATGGAACACGTAACCAGAACATTTTAGAAGTCTCAAGTTTTTCTTCCTATTGATATAATATGGACAACAGATGGGGTTTTAAATGCAGCTCTTAGTAAAACTATGCATGTGAGAAGGAAAATAATTTAGAGTTCACGGGAACAGGAGCAGATTGTTCTGTGGATCCAGTTGGTGTCATTCTACAGCCTTAAACTCTCCTGCAAAATACTGTAAGCAGAAGAGCAAGAGACGCAAAATTCCCCACGCTGGCTCCAGCTCAATAAGCCATTTCTATTCACGAAGTATATAAGCATATCCTTAACTTCAGGAGCATGAGTAGGACACAGCGATTTCACTACAACTTTAGAATCTGCCCAAAATTCATGTTTCACTTAGGGGTTTTGCTACGCAAGCACCAGATACATCTGGCAAGTGCTTACGGGCTTCTTTTTTCACTGGGTCTGCATGTTACGTTTTCCATCTGCCATAGCATTTTCTTCATTTGCTAAGCAATGTGCTCACCAAACTGGCCAAGATGGGCGTAGCTGCATGCAGGAGACATCCAAGCAACGAATGTTGCCAGGTAGAGGACAAGACAAGCAGAAGGGACTGCAAACAGGCAGGACATCCTCCCGAGTACACCAGAAGCATCACTGGCAACACAGAGTAAAACAAGACAATATTGAGAGCATAAGTTTAATTACTTTAATAACTTTTTTTTCATGTTTCCCTCCCCCCCCTCCCCGCTTGCTAGTTTAGGACTTTCTTCTTCTACACAACAACATTTAACATCTGCATCAAGGCCTATGCATTCTGCCTTTCTCAAATGCCTTAGCTGCTGACTGTACCTTAGTTGGGCTTCTTTGATTCTTAAGTAAAGGAGGCAGAACTTGACTCCAAAGCAGCATGTAGCCTGACTTCTGTGATGACATGCATGATCTTTAATAGCATAAATACTGTGAGCAAGAATGCAACTATTGATCACTTTGAGAATAGACACACTTAGAAACAGACATGCAAACCAACAAATTAAAGTTCAAATCCTGCAGTCAGTTTTAGAACAAAACTCCTATTGGCTTCCTATGGATCAATTGCAGAATACAGCATCTGTCTACAGGACATCTCTGTAAGATAAGGAAGTGGAACTGACATAGAGAGAACACTGCACAACAATGATATTTTTTGTGCCTAACTCACATCTACAATTCACATGCAAATCAGTGTAAGGTGTTGTGAATCTTTCCCCAAACTCATGAACTATGTAGCAGAACCAAGAATTGAACCTATGGGTAGTAAGTCCCCACCTAGCCTGCTCGCCACTAGACCGTATTTCCTTAGGTAGAGAGTTACAGTAAACACATCAAGTCAGCTCTGTGCTGTTGAACTCATGTGATCACACATCACAGACAGTAAAACATGCCACCATAAACTAAAAGGTATATTCCACGCATATGACATTGTCATTTCTAGTTTCAACGCAAAGAGTTCAAATTCCAAGTGCAAATGCATGAATTAAAAGCAGTTTTAGAGATGAAAAAGAAATATACATTGAACCAGGGAGAACTATTCTAGTTTTCAGAGTATCTTTAAAGAATGGTTATAAAAATTTGTCATTACCATTTTGAATCTGTAACAAAGACATTTCAACAGAAATGAAAATTTTCCTTTCTCACTAATGGAACCTGGCACTTTACTGCAGTATGCCAGCAAAACTGACTTGCTGCAGGAGGAACTGAACTGGCACAACCACAACAGAAAGCATTTTAATCTACAAGTGCTGCACTGTGGAAAGCAACTTGCCAAGCAAACATGGTCCATACAGATAAACCAAACCTTTTACGCTGCACTTAGAAAAAACAAATTCCATTCACAAAGAGAATTCTCACTACAAACATCCCCAGAGTTTGGAAAGGGTTAAAGCCAGGGTCAGCTGAGGTAAAGAAAGCCAGCACATGTATTTTTGGATGGTGAAACAAGTTATCTAAAGTAAAGCATGTTGTATTGGTGCTTCTAAAGAAACACATATAACACCACTGTAGTGTTGAACCCATCCTAGTAAGAGGGCACATTCCACCCACCCCACAGCTAATCTTGTTGTTGACTGAACAAAAGTTTTTGCTTCTTATCCCCACAAACAAGGAAGCCATCATGACTTGTGATCTGCCACTAACTAAGCAGTGGCATGTTCACGAGGGACAGGTCGTGGGCTAGCAGGACTGCAACACGTACAGGAGCCAGACAAACTCTGTCCAGGGAATCCAGCCTAAAATCCATTCTTGTGACAAGGAGTTGAGACCACATACCCACTCAGGTTATGTGTTATGCAGAGTTTGGTATTTCCAAGGAGTTGATTTCAAACGCTCCCACTAGCTTTGGAGAAGCTACAAAATGTTGGTGTTTCAGGTGTTTCAGCAAGGCAACATGGAGAAAATGTGGCCACTGCATGGCTCCAGAGATTATACCAAGGCACATGATGTAACCAGAATTCAGAGAAAGTAAGCTTCCAATAATTAGAAGATTTTAATAAAACTCTCCCATCTTAATCTATTCAGACTAAAACTTTGGGGTTATCAGTTTATCTGTACATTTGGGGCTTTTTTTCTTGAAAAAATGCTTCAATCTGCTAAGAGAAATCTTGCAGATGGAGTGGTAATGAAATACAAATAGAGCACTAAATATGAAAAATATAATGAACAGTGTCTTTTTTTCCTTTACTTATTTAATCTTCATTTGCACCTAGTCATTTTCATGCTGAGCATCTCATGTATTTAAATAATTAGTGTAAATTAAATTTCACTTTATTTTAACTGCCAAAAATTGTGAAACTGAGTTGATAATTATTTCAAGTTTTGCTGCTATACAGGAACAACCTGATAACCTGAAGACACCTAAGGATTTGAACAGCCAAGATAAACAGGCTCTTAAAAACAAGCAAGGACAATGGAACAACTGTATACATCAACTTGCAGGGCAATAAATCCTTCTCTGCACAGCCTTACGTCCAGGACTATTAACCTCTGAAGATCTACTGAGGGACCTCAGGATGAGAGTTTACTCCTGACCAAGCCACCGCCTGCACACACACACATATCTGCTCCCTGCTTGAAGACCAGTGCTACAGCAGCAATTAATTTCTTTCACCCAGCAGCCATACACTCACCCTACTCAGCTCACTCAGACCACACTGATTTCAAGGGAAACTCCACCAAAAAACAAGGCCAGCCCACACCTCCCACAGCAGACAGTGAACAACCCTCACTCCTTCTGAACAATGAGCCCCACAGCTCCCATCTGCCCTGGCTCCAGCCAGGCACACACGGCCATGGCTCACACACTGGTGAGGTGGGCTCAGCCCTCAGCCCAACTCTGTTCACCCCCTCACAAAGGCCTGCAGGCACAGGCACTCACCAGACAGGCAGCAGGCAGCCACAACAACCCCCTTTGCAGCTCTGCCTATCCCACAGACTGCCAAAATGTGGGATGAAAGCTCCCATGGGCCCCACAGTGCTCCCTCCTACCCTGTCTGGCCTTACAAAGCTTGGCTCTTGACAAAACCAAAAGGACTTCTCATCCAAAAGCATAAGGGAATTTCAAATAAAGGACAAGCAAGCCCTCCTCATTAACGGCACTGGAAAACTGCGACCATGATACTATTGACAGCGTGCAAAAAAACATTGCAACATTTTAATGTGATGGTCCCACATAAGATTCTTCCGCAGTAAGAAAATCATGGGGTTGCAGAAAGGACACTCCTGTGACCCAGCCAACCACCACTACAGAGTCAAAAGTAAAGAGCATTGGAGTCAATACAAAAAGAAAGCATTTTATGAACTCTATATTTGGTCATAATCATGCAGATTCAGGAAAAGGTCTTTCTCCACCTACATATCTTGGTGCCTTATATGTCACTACTTAGATCTCCAGCTCTAAAGCTTCTGCTGCTGTAACAGTAACAATAAGTCAATTCAGTACAGTAAATGAAAAATCTCCTGAAGACTGAAATTTAGTTTTTTGTAAAAAGCAAGTTCCTGCTGAAGGACGTTGCACCAACAGTCCAAAAGAAATCCCGCATTTCTTTGGAAAATAAGGACATAAGAGAAACATGGTCCCCTTCCTTACAGTGCCTTTTTGACATCCCTTGGCCACAACCTGAATGGCCTCCTGCATGAGAAAATACGTTTCCATCTGTGCTTGTTCATCTCCTCTTCTCCGTGGTGAGATTATCAGCAATGGCACGAGCTACAGAAGTGTCTTACAGATGTCACTGCTCCTCATTACAACATCTCAGCTGTTGTCTGCACTAACACATAATCAGCCACTGTGTACGTATGCACTTATGGTGGTGTGTAAGAGAAGACCAGCATTCGTTTTTAAATATTTGTTGTTAGTAACAGTAAAATCTCAAAATGTGGTATTTAATAATCCTATAGCACATTTTACAGATATTTCACCTACAGATGAAAGGAAGGAAATATAAAGAATTACTTCATCAAAATTATAGGGAGCAGGAGAGTGTGAAGGGGAATTCAGGAGCATTAAACCATTCTTCTCCTAAAAAAGGCATTATTCCCACTCCTTTCCTAAAAACCTGTTATTCTCAAGCCCTTATTTCCTAATATTATTATTTAATATTTGTATCCATGCCACTAAAGCAAAATGTCATTCCAGGCTTAACAACTCAGCATGACTTTGAAGATCAAAACTGAGTAACAGCACAGAATATTGTCAAGGAAATATTATTAAAGGAAGATGTAACTTAAAATCAATTGCTTTTATTCTAATGCATTCATATAACTACTTGCTTCCTTTTTTTCATAAACTGGTTGTAAAGTCTCTTGAGACAGAGGACTATTGTAGTGCATGATTGCCTAATGACCCTAGAGGGGCATATTTAAAAGAAGAAAAAGATATTTATATAGCACTTTATAGGCGCAATCACCGCTCATCAAGTTATTTTCTCTTACACATTAAATCAGTCCCATTTAAGAGACTTTTCCCATTTATTATTCTACAGTGCTTTTCCAGAGGAAAAACAACAGCCAAGGGGGAGGGAGGTGGAGAAGGGTGGGAGTTAGCATGCAGATACACAAAACCCTCCAAGGACTGCACATGCTGGAGCAAATTCACTCTTCTGTCTGTTAAACATGCCTATCCCAAGACTTTTTTTTCAAGACACATCCTCATAAGGAATAACTGAACCTTGCCTGCATGGCTGTGAGTACCAACACACAGCATTCAATTTCAAAACCCTGTCATATCCTATTCTGCTAAAGGTCGAGTGCTGTTCTTTGCCTATCTTGCTTTTCCCTGCTTGCAAGCATCTTGCCAGGCATATTCATGTTATGTAAAACCAGCTTGTTAAAAACAACAGTGATTTACCTAGGTAGTGCAATAGATTAATGAGGTGAACCCAGAACTTGCTTATTACAGAAGCCAGACAAAAGCTGCTACTCAAATAATATGCCTATGCAACACTAAACAAATGAATAAGCAACTGCACTAGCACTGTTTACATTCAAAGTTAATTCAGCCTTTCAAATTCAGGATACTGTACTCTAGACTATTCAGTGCTTCTTCTCACACCACCATATGCAAACTCCCTAGAGCAAATGTTTTTTATTTTTAAAGGAGGGACACGCCTCCCCCACCCCCCCCAAGCATTAGAGAATAACAGTTGAATATTGAAACAATTAATTTCACTTGCAAGAATGCTATATTGCTTTAACGTTTTGGCAGACTTTGATGAGACTAAATCTTCCTCCCTGAGTTAGCTGTGAAATGCTCATGTTTCTCAGTAACCATTCTTACTCATACCCCTCTTTTGGCTATGAAGTGTAAAAGCAGGAGCTGGAGAGGGTTAAGCAGGTTTCCTGTCAATGCTCTGCAAGAAGCAAGCCTCTGTATTTCAGCAAGGCAAAGAAATCTGTTCAGGCCCTGTATATTCAGCATTATTCAGCACTATTGGGACTGTATTCTAGGATCCCTCAATGCCCACCTGACAGTGTGTCCTCTATATTATGCAAGTGATGTGGTCTCCCCAAGGCAAATCATCACCTGACCATCCTGGTCTTTGCAGCTGAGCTGTATCCAGTGACATGCTCTGTGGAGCAATCCATGGCCACATAACTGTATTGTCGTCTCAGTCACTTCTCCAGGGGGGAAGAAAAAAATTAAAAAAAATTAAAAGGCTGGTATTTCTGGCATCAGCACCACAGCAGAGCAATAGGGAGGCGACTTGGTGAGGAGGCAGCAGCAGTGGGAGCCCTGTACGAGCACCGGCTGGCTGCCGAGCCCAGACCTGAAACTAGGTCTCAGCCTGCTCCACTGCAGGAGAAGGGAGGGAAAAAAGGAAAAAAAAAAAAAAAAAGGCAGCACTTTCTCAGAGCAGGAAGAAGGGGAGGCCATGAGCGTTTCCTGTTGTGCAGCTGAAACAAGCAAAGACGTCATTAGATTTACACTCCCTCAGGGTGTCAGCAGATTGAGGGCCAAAGTTCAGTCATTTCCAATGCACTGCAAGGAGGGAGGTTTTGGAGGAGAAACCAGCAGTGGCTTTATTGCTAACAGTGTTCTCTGCACTTGCATAGCAAAACAGCTACGAAGCGTGTTACCAGGCTCAGCTGCAAAGTATCCTATGTGACTAGAAACAATATTTGCTCAGGAGCCATGCTGCTCTTATTTTTCTTGTACAGCTTGTGTAAGAATATTACTACAATATAGAAATGCACTAAGCTCTCGCTACAGCCCATACTTCTGCAAGCATCTGGAAATGAAGCCTTACAGATTTTTGGATCCCACAGAGTAAAACATGTTTTGTGAATGCATTTGGGGCAAAACTAGAGTGTAAAACCACAGGATTCCCTTGTCAGATATGGCTGACAAATCAGCAAAGTGAATACAGATGCTTCTTTTCAATTTTGGCCCTGTCCTTCTGAAGCAGATATGGGCTCAGCTTAAGTAAAAGGGTGAAAGCACAAGAGTTGTGCAGTGGTACAAGTGGTTGTGCAGTGAGAGCTCAGCATTTGGTAGCTGATGGTCTCACAGGCTGTCCATCTGACTCTGGGTAAATCATTAGTATACTTAACTAGTAAGCACAGGGAAAACCTAGATTGCAGTCCTACCCACCATTACTACCTTCTTAAGTTAAACACCAGAAAGAATTTTCCAATTGAAAGCATCATTAGGAATCCAAGTGAGACCACCAAGGAGGTCTCAGAGCCACCACCACTGAAACTTTTAAAGAGCAGTCTGAACAACCACCCGTAGGGAATGGTTGTGGTTAGAGCTGGGTCAGGGGGTGGACAGGCTTACGGTGTGGTCTCACTTGTGAGACACAATCTAGACCCATTTTTGTTAGTCTCTGAACAACAATTCAAAATACAGGGATAAACACAGTCATTCCACAATAAGCATGTCCCAGCAACAACCTCTGATTTTCAAATGGAGGCACTTAATTCAACAAACTTCAATTAAAAAGGCTACAAGGAGCCCACAAAATGCTTTTTTTGATTGTCGTCTCATGCTACCATCACTAGCTGAAGGGGAGTATTTTTGCAGTTTTTCTACACTAACCACCCCGTGGTCACACCAGGAACTGAAGCCAGCCCCTTCAGCCTAGCATTAGAGTGGAAACCAAGGAACCACCAGTCTGTATCTTGAAGTCATAATAATCTTTTTGAGACCTATGCAATGCCACTAGCTTACCAAAACTGCTCATTTCACTACAAGAAGGTAAAAGATACTATTTTTAATTAGCTATAAACTAATTTTTATATACTGCTAAAAATCATATCCTTCTACAAGGGTGTGAGCTGATTTAGTTGTTTTCTGCCTTCTCTTTTAGAGGTAAATTTTTCAAAGACAGCTTATCTTGAAGATTCACTACCCAACTAGCATGAAGAAACCTCACCTGCGTCTTGTTCTGACCTTAACTTGAAAACTTAAACCTGAAGGCTGTCAGTCTAGCACTAATCAAAAGGCCTCTCAATCAACAGGCCTCTCTTCAATATGAAAAAAAAAAAAAGCAGACAAATGACTCTTTGGTGTTGGCAATGATTTGCAGTACACAATACAGAATCTGAGGAAGAAAAACTGATTTTAATTCTGTATTGAATCAAAGAAGCATTAACTTCAGCAAAGATGGTTTGGGTTAGTTAATTCAGAGTAAAGTCATCCATATTTGACCCTTTAAAATGTGGATGCTGGATCCGAATCTGGCCCATATCATACACAGCAATGTGTGTAAGTAGTGACATTTTTCTAAGAGAAGGAAAACAGGGACAAGGCCTTCAAAGTACTATAAGAAGACTTCCACTGTGCACAGCATCCTAAACAACGCGTAAGAGAAACACTCAGTTTTCTGAAATCTGACCATAAAGCACCACACTCACTCAGAATTAACTTAGTCAACTATTTTTTGTCCCATATCTGAGAATGAAAGAAATGCACCCACAATTTGTACTTTCAACTGTACTGAGACAATTGCTGCATGGCACAACTGCAGCACATGGCCAGGCTGTGTAACCACTCAGCACCAGCACACGGTACCACAACGGGTATTTTTCATACATACATGGCTGCCTCTTACAGCACAGTTTCTGTTAAGGAACAGAAAATACAACCAGGAACAGCAGCATTTTCACACACCCATCCACATCCTGGAAGTTAATCTTCAGGTTATTATTTCTTACTGTTGCGTTAGTTGAAGAATGGTGTTAAACCACCTCTACCATGGTCTAAGGCAAGAAGGTGCCATATGCTCTCTGCAGTTTACTTTGCATCCAAATACGACCCTAGTATTTTTAGAAGAGCTATATCTGTTGTGCTGGGGCTTCTTCATTTAAAGTTTGAAACTTAAAGCAAAGGGACAGATGCAAACTATGAACTGACCTCACTGCCAGTGCCCTTGGTATGCTGAAGAAAACATGTGCTTTTCTGCTCCAAAATAGAAGTTGATTGCAGTAAGTAAAAATACATATGGAAAACAACTCTTAAAGTTGGCTACCCACAAAATATTTAACACCTTTACGGATTCCCACAAACTCAGTTATACATTTACCCTTTACAACCCATCTGTGTAATACTTAGAACAAAGCCACTGTATTGCATTACTCAGGATTTTAATTACGTGCAAGGCTTTTGTAATTCTTTCACTTCCATTTGAATGAAAGTTTGAGAAGTGCAAGTGCAAAAGCCACTACCTTGAGATTTTCATGTTGAACTGTCTCAGCACTAAGGGAATTCTCTCAAGCAATCCTATAAAATCCTAGATACTGTAAAAATTAAAATATCCTGTACCATTTTTATGAGGAAAACAAGGCAAATAAAGATTACAAGGTCCAAGCAGTCAAAACACCCGATAGCAGGTAATTACTAAACTTCAAAATATACATGGGAGAAAACAGAACTGGAGGGCTTGTTTTTCACTGTGAACCTGGTACCCAGCCTAAATATGGCAGTACACAGGATGCAGCATGACAGACTGCTCACCCCAGACGGACACAATCCAACCACCAGTAAAGTGGCGGCAATCAGAAATTTCTAAAGTATTCCCCATCACCTGTCTTCTCATCTACCACACTCAGCTGCCCTATGCCATGCTCTCTGGCCCCAGGAGGACTCTGCCACCAGCACTGGTCTCTCTCCCTTGTACCTCAGGGGTTCTTCAGACACAAGGACATACAGCCTCCTGTTCAGAAGCTGCTGGAAAAGAGCTACAGGGAAAAGCTACATTGCAAAGAGAAAAACACTACTGCAGCTATGTAAGGATGGGGTGGTTTTAGGATGAAAACATAAACCTTAAATTTCAAACATGATGATCTCATACATTGCAGGTGTGTGTGAATGTCTGTAGACATATAGTGTGAGAGTATATATGTATGTACCTGTGGTGTGTGTATTCCTATGTAAGTGTATATGTATATAAAATAATATATATGAATTTGTGTATATATATCAATATATACAAACATATAAAATAAAAGTTTGTATACCAAAGTGATTTAGCCAAATGGAACCAAAACCCTGTGGTTGTAAATACCTTTTATAAGTAACAAATTACAAAGATTCTTTGGACAAAATACATTAAGTCCTGGAAACTCTGTGCAGGAAAAGGCAAGTCCTTATTTTGGGGCTTGCCCAAGTATTTATACTTTATTTTAAAGACAAAGCAGAGATGAAATCCATGTTTAAGGACCTGCAGTTTTCAACAATAGGTAACCTAATTTCAAGAAACCAAAAGCAATTGCTAAAATATTTATTGAAATTGCTTTCATGGAAACAATGAGAAACACTATAAAAATGTTAAAAATATTAAATCAACTTGACTGCTTCTGTATCTCATGAATTCAACAGGATACTAGGCAACAATAACATTTAGAATAAATATTTTCTTATGGGAAGAGCATTTTCACTCAAATTGACCAGATGATACCAATTAAAAAAACCCAAAGATTAGATACAGAAAGCACATCTACTGACTTAAAAATGAAACTGCACTCCAGTGAGTACAAAGCTTGCTTAAGGAGACATTTATTTTTTCTTTCAAAGATCTTCTTTCATAGGCTTTTTTCCCTTACAGTATTTTGAACTGATTTCAAACCAAATCTGTTCACTAAAACTTCAGAAAGCACACACTACTCAGTGTAAAATACTGCACACACATGCAAATATAAAGATTAATATATCATAGGCAAATCTAGTACAGATTCCAAGTTCTGCACTTACGCTTATATGCCCACTTAAAAAAAAAAAAAAAAAAAGCAGGGGGTGGGAGGAGACAGCAAAATAAATAAATATAAATCAGTGATACAAAAATACAGTAACTTTCTACGTAATACACCATCTGTTCCACCAGAAAACCATGCTGTAGCAAGCCACAGGGGCTACAGCTATGAAAAGCCCTTGCAGAAGAGCCAAGCACTGTAATGAGCAGTCTCAGAAGCTGTGGCACCGCACCAGCCACCACAGCGAGGAGCAGCCTGCGACACACGCAGCGGGAGCTCCTCACCCCCCATCCTGGAGACTGGCGGGACCTGGGCTGCCACGACATCCTCAGAGAGCTTCCCAGATCTTGCAATCCCAGGGTCAGAGGTTTACAGCGTACCAGTAAAGCCAGGCAGCGCTGAGGAGCAAGTGGAAATTGTTTGAGGTTGCGGTGTTTTGCCACGGCTTTTTACTGGAAAGTTTGGTCTCCAGAGCTACAAACACAGTAAACTGGATTTCCCCAATTCCTCCACAGACCACACTTCCACTGATGCTGTGCCTTGCTCTTGTACTATGAATCTAGTATCTGCAGAAATAGTTTCCAGAATATAGGAATGGGCACCCTAGTATGCCTGCTACCCCAGAGGCTCATTAAAAATAGGAGCTGCTGTTGCATGCCAGATGCTTGCTCACTGTTGTGTGCCTTACAGCAAATGAAGTGCAAGTCTTCCAGCCACGCAGACAAAAAGGCAGGCAGGAGAGATCCAGATCAAAGTACAGAGGGGTGCTCTGTTATGGTTAGGAAGGCCAATTAAGGTGTGCATCCTTCTCTTTCCAGCTGGCAAAGTCTCAGGTACTTGGGATTATGTAGTAAGAATTTACTTCTGCCACTTCTATTATTATTCATTAGGCGTGCATTAAAAAAGTATCCTACCTTTCCAGCCTTTGGTTGCAATATCACACCAAACAGAGGCTTTAGGGCTTTAGGGAAAGGTCTTAGTTCTTTAAACCATGCTTGAAAAGGCTTTGCTTTTGCTTTCCATCACCATTCCTGGAACAAATGATGGAATCGCAGAACCCTGGGCAATTAGGAGACCATACCTGGACTGGAGGGAATTCATGAGCCAACACATTATCATAACTCTCATTAATAAAGTAATAAACTGTGTAATTACAGTGGGTTGTATACATACCTCAGGGTATGCAGTAAGGCCCAAATTTAGAAATGGAATGTTTCCAACAATCAACAACTTTAACAGGCAAGGATCCTTATCAAACAATTAGGTTACTCAAGAACTACTCCAGCAACTGGCCCTTTTTGCCCAAGGTTATACATTCTAAAATGATGTCATAAGATTTGGTTGATCTGAGCTTTTTAGTCTTCCTTTTTAAATTTGTTTGCAGTGTTTTGAAAAAGAAAATAGTTCATCTCCCCTCTAATCAACCCACCAGGTGCAAGTCTTTCAAAATTACATCTAAAAATGGGAAAGTGCAACGAGAAACCCAGTTATCAGTGAAAAGCCAATTCAATTCAGTGCTACTGGGTTTCAAATGGAAGACTAGACACATAGGACATGTAAGTTACACTAGAATGAAACATCACACTAAAACCTTGCAAATGTATTGTAAATATTGGGTTTGTGTGTCTTTTTTATGCTTAATTGTAGCAGAAGCAGGAAAAAAAAAAAGGCTAAAATTATGCCACTTGAAAAAAGAAGGTTATCAGACCTAATTTAAAAAAAATATACCAAAATTACATCATGCACAAACTAAAATTAAATGCAAGTTTCTCACATCTTAACAAGCAGTTCCAAAACCAGAGAATGGGGATTTCACTGGGAAAAGAAACTTACAGGACAGGCAAGGTACAATCTAGGCTCCATGCTCAGACTCTGCCTGAACTGCAATGCCCTCAGAAATCTAGCAAATTCCTCTCAGATGGGTTATAGCTACTAAAGAGGGGAAAAAAAAAAAAAAAAAAAAAAAAAAAAAGCTAAAATCACAGCTCTGAGCCACTGTCAGTACTAACACTTGTAGCTAAGATTTCACGTATTTTATATTCTAATCACAATCAAAGCACCTTGGGGTAGATACTATATCTTTACTCTTTCTTTCCAAATTACCTTATACCATCTGGCAACATAACAATCATTTGTGTCAAGAGTGCCTTTTGTTTTGCATCTTCTCTGGCTGAAGTATCCAGAGGCTGTTTCCATGCAGACAGTTTTTCCAATATGCTCACCTAGTGTTTCTATATCCAATGAAGAGCAAAACTTGCATGCTGGAGGTTTCCATTTATAGGCTGAGACAGTCATGAGGAACACTATTTCAGCAGTACAAGTCCTATCTACAGCTGATGGCAAAACCCTGGCCTCAGGAGAAAAATCAATAACAACCTGCCATTCTGCACTTTTATTGAAGTCAGGATTTTATTCAAAATGACAGAGTTTTCATTTTACTCACAAGAGAGGAGGCATTTCACACAGTAGCACAAGCTGTGCCGAGCAGAACTTGATGTCATCTTCTCAGCTCTGAGGCACTGATCAGAAAACTGAGATGAGGGGAAGATGGTTTTGCACTTGGCATCAGAGAAAGCAAAGGTCAAGCAACAGGAAGGATACCAAGTGTTGGCATGATGCAAGTGTTTTTTATTACATATTTCATTTACATAACCTATTGACACAGGTAGCCTATTCACAGATTTACTTTCTGGTCAAATTTCCACAGCCATGAGTGTTGGCCCCACTAGTTCATCCATGTCACTGAAGTGTGCGTCCTACCAGAGGGGTGAGGGTTAATGAGCACCACACACAAGTCGACCATCACACACCACCTATGACAGGGCCTCAAAAACGACCCTTTAACCTTCTGACTAGAATAAGAGTGATGTGATTATATGCTTCAGAAACCATAGTATATAGAAGGAATCCAAAACACTTCAACTTAGAAGGCAAATATCTTCAGGGTCCAACAAGACACGACCTTGGTTGAATCAGTCACAAGCGATAAACGGGCCACACTCAGCT
The DNA here is from genome assembly GCF_020740795.1 of Apus apus. Taxonomy (NCBI): domain Eukaryota; kingdom Metazoa; phylum Chordata; class Aves; order Apodiformes; family Apodidae; genus Apus; species Apus apus. The sequence continues at coordinate 100,803,138 of NC_067284.1, read as the reverse complement.
AGACTCTGCTGGCATCATCCTATCAGCAACGTACCAGGGACAGTGAATAACACTTCAGAAAGATCATCTGGGCAGATGCTGATACCCATAGCACCAAAGTGAAACCACAGCAGTTCATCATAGAGAACTGATACAATTTTTACCTGTTTTACATAATGTGGCTGTGTATATGCATCTATATATACACTTGTGAAATAAATGCTAATACTCACACATAACTAATGCAAGTAAGTTTATTTATTTAAAACTTTTTCTTTGATATTTAAATAATAGAAAAGTTGAACCTACATTGAATCTAGGACAAATCTTCCTCTTGGTGACAAACAAGCCAGACCTGCAAACACAAGCTCTCATGATGTTATTCCAGGTATACTGTACTGTGAAAAAGACAAAACCTGACTGGAGGCAAAAGCTACGATCACAGAAATGTATGTAAGTGTATGTGTATATACTTACACATGCATGCTTAACTATTTCTTCAGGCAATATAGCAAAACCCCTCTGTTTTCTGGTGTAATGTTCATAGGAAAACATCAAAGCAGGAGAAAAAAAAATGCGTTACTGGGTGAGATAAAAACACAGGTGCAATCCCATCATCTGGATGTGACCATGTCTGAATTATGCAATGAAACTGGGAAGCAGGGTTCTCTGTTTAGTAGTGTGTGAGTCTGTAAATGGCCACAAAATCTATTTATTACACTCTTGGCTTGCCAAACAACCCCACTTGACTGAGAAAGAGTTAGTCAAAATTGGTTTCATTTATTCCCCTGCTTGCTAGTTCAGTGGGTTCAACTATTGACCAGGATCAAAAGATACTGCAGCTAAATTAAATCAAAACAGTGTATAAGTAAATGCAAAGAGAAACACTTGCAAGGATTGACAAGAAGGCTTTGTATCCTGTGTGCAAATTATCTGTGGAGGTGTCAAACAACAGAAGTTAGAGGATGCTACCACCAAATCCAAGATGGTGCCTTCTATCAGATCTTAGTTACTCATCAAGACATGCCTGTATGACTTGTGACTGGACAGGGACTTTAAAGGCCATAGAGATAAAGTTCTTTAGGTTGAGGACTTAATATTAGAGAGAGACTTGATCTGACAAAAATAACTAGGCAATTATAATTGACTGTCACTCACATTCAAACATTCCCTCCCCATCTTATTTATTTTCCCCTCTAGGCCTCATTCTCAACCAGCATACATCCAAAAATGTGTATTTAGTATCCTCATTTCCTTCCTTAACTACCAGGGCTGTGAGAGAGAAAGAAAATTTAAATGTTTCTCTCATTAAATAAATAAAAAATTAAAATGTTTCCTTGCTCCAAAAGAAAAGTTTTGCAGGATCTGATATGCTTCCATTTCCTTGTCTATTACTTTCTCACCTCTCTGCCAAGCCTGCTCATAAGACCAACAGAGAGATTGATGAATTTTGTTCACAAAAAGATCACTACCTAATTTAATGGAATCACTGAACAGCTATATGGTACCAGTTTTCAACCATTAATGAGCTGAGCTAAAAACAAAGCAGAGGCAATGAAGGTACTATATGTCATCCTTTTGCCTCCTGACATTTTGCAGACTGAAATCCTGTCATCAACACATCAGACAAAAGGAAGATGCTGTGGGAAACGTCCTACTCCTATGTATCCAGTCCAACATAAACTCTACTCCTTTACAAAAAGCTGACAAAAACTGCCCTGCCAATTACTCCAAAATAGGTAGTGGTTCTACAAATGCACAGCTGATTCTGAAGTTTTTCATCCATAATTACATTACCAGCTATGATAAATGACATCAAATGTGTACAACTTGTGTATTTTTTAAATTGGCAATTAAGTAAATCACAGATATAAAAAAAAAAAAAAAAAAAAAAAAAGTAAACAATATGAAACAACATGTATCAAAACATGACAGATAACTTTATTGCTTCTCCATCCCAACATTTTGCTACCACACTAAAGTACTTCGAAGGTAGCAACACTGTATCTGGCAAACACCTCACTGTGAAACTGTGTTTCACTAACATCACTATCATCATTTCACTACTTCCTACTCAAGCACATTATATAAATGACTCCTATCCTTACACTCACCACAAATTTCTTCAGGTGTATTCGTAACATCTTGCTAAGACTGTATTAAAATTCAACTGTACCTCACAAAATTAAATACATGTAGCTTATCTATTTAAGCCTTAAGAAAACAAAGATTCTAACCAAGCAGCACTGTGAAAAAAAACACTATCTTTTAGAGAATTTTGCTAGCACTGTAGGACCAAGCACAAAATAATGGAACAGGCTGCAAGTTGTTGGACACAACTTAACTAAGAATGTTCTAAGTAATTATATTGGCATAGCTTTGCAGAGATTTTAAAGCAAAATCTCTTTATTCTAAGGCTCTAGTACCACAGCCCCTCCTGGCAAAAAAAATAGCCTATCATATCACACAGCATCAAGATGCCCAACCTTGTAGTCTGAAAGTTCACAGTTAAATCCTCCTTTTTAAATAAAAACTTGTATTGACTTAAACAGGATAGAGAATTGGGTTGTGGACATCTATGAATGCCCAGTCAAAGACAAAAATATCTCTTTCACTAAAGAGTGATTTTGTATCAGAAAAATGAAGGAAAAACCCCTTCAAAGGCAGCTTCAGAAGCTGTGTCCATAAACATAACTAATTTAAATAGGAAAAAGTAAAAATCAGTCTGTCTTTATTGTTACAGAAGAGTACGACTCGATTCTCTCTTCTACAACATTAAAACAATAGTTTTACAAATTAAAATCTCCAGATGAATCAGTGCTCACAGGTGTCACAGAGGACTCTGTTAAACACTGCCAGCATGCACAGCCACCAGTTTACCAGGGCCTGCATTACCCTTTAGAGCTCTCTTTTTCATTGCTAATGCTTGTACAGGAAGAAATAAAATCACTGTTAAACCTCACATAAATTGACAACAGTTAGAGCAAATAAAGATACATTTTCTAACTAACTGAACTACTGTAGCTGTCTTTGAACGTCAAGGAACATGAAACTCCACATACCTTAAGACTTGTGAGCAGTCTACACTGTAACACTGAGCTGTGAAGACTGTTAAGAGATGCCAGCAACTTAGCCTCCATTCAATACTTCAGACTTTGGTCTAAATAGTTTTTGCTCAAATAGTGTCATGTCTTGTAGTCAAGGAAGGGCAACCTCAGTTGCTATTTCATGCTATTCTTTCTTGATACACTACACATGTTTTGTTCTAATGCAAAACATAAATACAAAATGCATGGAGGTTGGGTCATTTATCTTATTTAAACAAAATAAACCCCAACAATATGCAAGAAAACCTCACTGTCTAGTAAAATAAATTCTGAAAATCCTGATACCGTCCTGTTAGGTTTTTTAAATAAACATAAAGCTCCTTTCTGACTAAGCACAGACATTATTCTGTGGCAAAACTGCTCATTAAATAATATTATTTCAATAAAAATAAGCAGTATGCTCTACTAAATTATTTGAGATTGTATCACATCCTATACTGTATATTTCTTTCAGCTTTTTTAATTCCTCCCTAGAAAACATCCATTTTTACTCCATATTCATAAATCACTTGATAAGAACACTCAAAATCTGATAGTCCACCTGAGGAAAATTCCAGGCACACCGGTAGGGTTTGGGGAAGCAGAGAGGATTAAGTTAGCCCAGTCAGACCAGCAGCAATATTAACCTCTGTAGCCAAAACAGTCTAAACTTCACTGTTAAATTACAGAAAATAATGTGGGCAGTTTCTGATTTTTATTTTTTTCTTCATGAACATTTCTTTATTAAGAAGGTCAAGCCCTACTTTACTGCATTACCTTTCAAGTATCACCTGACAGTCCAATTTCAATTCCCTTTTACTCCTCTGGTTTTCACTTTTCTATTAAACTGAACTATACATGCAAATTGCCTAACTGCTTTCCTCTGTATGGAATTTCCGATAAACCCCTATCTAAAAAACAAATTTTCTGTAGCAATCAAATCTTTACTTCCTCCTATAATGACAAAACAGCAATTGAAGCATGCCTTTCAAAAATACTGTACATAATTTTTTCCCCTTTGGCAGCTTACATAAATCAGAGACTTTAGCTAGAGCTGCAGCAGTTTATTACAACCTACTCAAGTTGCAATGAAGTCAACTGAAGATTTTTAAGAACAGAGATTCTCTACAATATTTTTTGTGCAGGCTGAAATTTCTTGTATATTAGAGTCACATTTTTCAAACTCTGTAAGCATAGGACAGAACTGTCAATCAGAAGAAAAAACAAAACAATAAAATAATTTCCTGTTAAACACAAATTGAGGTGCAACAAAACAAAGCCATGTGTGCATGAAGGGGCCATAAACCCATTACCAACTACATTATTTAGGGTTTCTATGTCATTTTTAGAAATAACTTTCCTGTTGAAATCTAGTCTATACTGATAGAGATAGAATGTACATAAACAAACTCAGAAGAATTGATATAAACACTATACACACTAGTCGTATCAGCGTAACCATGTACCGAGGGAATTTATATCAGATAATTACATCCACGTTGATACATGTTATTACTTTAAAAATAATACCATCTAAGTGGTACATTTTTTGGTAGGTATGCCCTGAGACTCACATCCAGAGAAAGTGGATGAAAAAAAAAATAAACAACCCACATATACGTTTTTGCTTACTCATATATGTGTCTTTGAAAAAGTAAAAGGAAATACTCAGTTTTAAGAAGCAGTAAAAGAGGAATGTCCAGGGCAGAACACAGAAATACAGAAACACTAGCAATGTTGTGATCATCACAATTGTGGTCCACTCTCTGCTGCTCTTTCCCTGGAATACAGAGAACAGTGACCACTTTGCAGAGGAACTAAATGTGGCTGAAAGACCAATGAAAATAATCACTCAGAATCCACAAAACTCCCTCACAGCAAAAAGAAACTCATGTTTAGGCCATATCAATGACAGTGAGAAATTAATCACAAGGTAACAACAAAAAAGGCAAGAGGCTTTTAATTTGACAGGCAAAGTACATCTTCTGATTACTTCACACTGGGGATTTGGGAATATCAAAACAGACAGTTTCCCCTGCCCATACCCTCTCACCCCTTTTCCATGATCATAGCTTTGTGAGAGAGATTTCTGACAACAAATCTTACTGGGAGCAGCCTACTATAAAACAGTGGTTAGGGTCAAGTTAATTGTTTAACAAAAGTTCAGAATGCTAAAATAAGAGGTACGTGGTGCCTCCCACTTGCTATTTCAGTCAAAAACCCCAAAATCAGATGTTTTCAGAGATTAACACATTATTTCAATTCACTGATGTTTCTTGAGGTCCAAGTAGGAGCTCGCTAGTTGGTTATCTTGGAAAAACTTCTAATGATTCGACTTACAATGGATTTTTGCTTTCAGGATGTCAGACTAGCACTTTTACAAGTCCTAATTTCTCCTGAGAATGCAAAATATGGCTCCAGTGAACTGCTTTTTAATATTTCCTGCTGCAATAGAACAGTTGTTGCAAAGTCTTATAAAAAATGTTTAAGCCCCAAAAAGAGAAACAAAACTGCACAAAGCTGCTACTTCCTATGAATATCTCACAGCCAGCTTGAAACTTCCATTCTTCCGTGATAATTCTGTGCCACTTTAATTAAATGTAGCATCCAAAATTAATGATCGAAGCATGTGAAAAATACTATCCTCCATTTTCCATCTAGCTTACGCTTCCCCTTGCTGTTTCTTCACTTCTTCAGGAACTGCTAGATAGTTCCTTCTACTGAAGGGGGGAAAAAAAACAGTTAAGTTACAGGAGAAAATAAAGTTACCTGAAAAATAGTTATCTTAATCTGTAACACACTACTTCAGAGATGGTGTTTAAGAAAATCTCTTAAGAAAAAATAACCGACCTCTTTAAATAAAAGAGTTTGTAAAGCAGTTTCCTCATAACTTATCAAACCTTTTTCAAATAACAAAGGTATGCAGTCTCTGCACTCAACACTTCTATGGAGCTCCCAAGAGGATCAGCGATTAACTCTTGCTGAAGACTTTAATCCATCAGATCTAATAATAATTATGCATTCCTCCTGATAGGAAGACCAATAATTTAAAACCACACACTGTCAGGTTCACCTCTTCTCAATACCTGAGGTAAGACAGATAAAACATTTTCCTTTCTTTACTTGTACACTCTACAGTAACACTTTCACATAGTAAGTATTTTCTCTTTGATGGGTAAGTACTGCAATATTTTGCTAAGTAACCCACTTCTGCCAGACACACAGCTCCTATATTCCCATCACCTTACCCAAGATGGTTGAATTTCAAAAGTAGTAACTGCCCCTGCTGATTACTCAAAAATTATGAGACATGCAAAATGGTACTCATAACTTTCAGTTCTGTTTAAATCAAATTCACCAGATTTTTTTTTTTAACAAGCATCTAAATAAATGAATAAACAAAGAAGTTTGGTAAAATGCTCAACAATAAATTTTATGCTATAAATCCTCCAGCTTAGTTACAAACATGCGGACCAGTGTCATAAGTTTAGTCATATAACTGAGTCCAGCCAATGGTATTAGAAATAGTTAAAAGTCAAAAAAGAATGGCCTTGTAGGGTGCCACCACATTAACTAAACATGATATACTGCCAAACACTCAAGCAGACACATGTACCATTATTCAGCAAGGACCACATGAATGCATATGGCTCTCTGTTTTGTCTTCATAGTAACAAGAAGGTTTGTAAACAGATTTCACATATGAGGCAATCTAGTCACTTGAGAATCTAAAAATCTGCCTTTGTAAAGACGAGTTCTGCACTGTTGCCACACAATTGCACTTAGATACACAACTAAAAGTCCTCTACATTTGTGCTGTGGGACAAGTGCTGCTCAATTTTGTTATCCATAGCACTGACATTTTAACATGCCACTTCAACCAGGATGTATAAGCCTGCTATGCCAAATAGTCATTGGAAAACAATGTCAACACAACAACCGATAAAACATTAAATTTTTTTATTGTTTTGTCAACACAAGTAATGACCCCCTGATTTGGTACCAGAGCACTGTTGCCTTCGCACAGCAGAAAACCTAAGTAACCTTATGTGTATTTATAGGTGGCAGTATTAACTTCTTAAAACTCACCTGGAAAAAACCCTCTCAGTCTAATCTACACCACTAACAATTTAATTTTTATTTCAAATGAGGGAAAGAAAAAAAAAAAGTTTCAGGCAATTCGTACCTGAAGTTTCAGAAGTATCTCCTGATGGAAAGGACAAGGAAAGATTTAACATCTAACTGTAAACAAACATAACCCCCAGGTTACTGGGTATCTATCTAAATATGTCCAGATGTTGCAAACCTAACATGCAAATATTCTCCTATCTTTAAAAACAGATGCACGTTTTTAGCATGTCTGCCTATCATATTCCGTATCAAAGTGCTGAGGATTCTGCACTGCGTCCTCAATAACCTGAGGAGCTAATTCCTCTGGTAGTCGGTGGTAATTCACAACAACAACAATTTAAGAACTGGGCCCACTGAATCTGTACCTTGTTAGACCAGTAGTTCTTTCAATTCAGTAATTACTGTAATTACTCCGTGTCCCCAGAACTCCTAATGACGACCGGAGCCCCCTTGTGCTAGGAGCTGCACAAACACGGAATAGCGGGAGGTCCATCGAGCACAGGAACACGGATCTATCGACTGATGGTTTGCTTTTGCCACCCCGGCCACTCGATTTACTCCTTTCATAATAAAATACAGTATAGCTTTATTAGGGGGCAGAGGGGAAGAAAAAGTAACACCCTTAGACAAACAGGCATAAAATATTTTCTGTATTATTTAATAACGTACCAAACCAGACAGGCTTTAAAGTTGACTTCATTTTAAAATCAAAGGAAATTATTTAGCAAAATATTTCTGCTGAAAGTCATTAGTATGTCTATTGCCTTAATTTTAGAGGGTATTTAAGAATTACTGTAATAAAAAACCTTGGGAGTATTAGTCTAATTCCTGCAATTAGCATACGGAGAAAAAAAAATAAAATAAAAAACCAAACAAAACAAAAAAAAAGAACCACCTCAAAATAACATCTGACCATTGGTGCCAACCAGCAAGAAAAACAGAGAACTCTTTTTTCTGGGAATTTAAGTTCGGGGGACGTTTATCGCAGCCCCGGGGCCAGCCCCGGCCGCCTGCCGGTGCAGACAAGGCGGGCTGGCCGAGCCCCCGGGCCCGGCGGCGGGGCCCGAGCCCTCCAGGGCACCAGCTGGAGCAGGGACATCACCTCCTTCCCTCCACCTCGGGCTCCCTCCCACAGAGGGGAAGGCCGTGCCGCCCGCCAGCCCCCGGCGGGGAGGTCGCAGCGGGCAGCGGAGGTGCGCGGCATCACCCGGCTTGAACCGGGGCTTTTCCTTTCCTGCGCCACTTCCCCCCGACGACGGAGACGCAGCGAGGCCCCGGCGGCGGCCCTGCCCGGCGGCCCTGCCCGCCTCCCGCCGCGCGGTGCCGGCCTGAGGGATCGGGTGCGACAGGCGCGGACGTGCCGCTTACATAATCCCCGCCGACCGCACGCGTACCCCGCGTTACATAAGGGGCCGTGCCCCCGGCAGCCCCCGCGCCGCCAGGCCCCGCCGGCCCCCGCCCGCCGCTGCCCCCGCGGCAGCCCCGCCGGCGGTCGGAAGGAGGGAGGGCCCCGCCGGCGGCCCCGGCCGAGCCCCCTCGTTAACCCCCTTCCTGTGGAGTTTACACGTCATGGAACATTCCCGGAACGGGCCAACGTCCCACCCACTTCAGGGAACAGTCACCGAGGCGCAGCGCACACAGGCACGAACGCGCACCCCCGGCACGGCGGCGGGTCTCCCCGCACACACGCACACCCCCTGCGTCCTCCGACCCCCCGGCGCCCCCCGCGGGGCCGTGCTGGCAGCCGGAGCGGACCTCCCGCCCCTGTCCTCCCCGAACTCCTGCCGCCCTGCTCTCCCCGCCGCCGCGCCGGGTGGCCCGGGGTGCCCCCCCCGCCGCAGGGCGCCCGAGGCCGCGGAGAGAGCCCCGTCGGGGCGGCCCCCCCGCGGCCGCCTCTCCCGGCGGTGACCATGCCCATTCCCCGCCACAGGAGGGGATTACGCAAGGCAGCCTGCGCCTCATCTGCATACACTTACAGGCTGGGTATTCCCCGCATTTCCTAACGGCGTGTCACCGACAAAGGCCTGTCCCCGGCCCCGGCCGCCTCCTGCGCCGGCTCAGCGGGGCGCCGGGCCGGGCCAAGGAAAGGGCCGCCGGCCGTGCTGCCTCTGGGCCGGTGCGGGTGCCTGCCAGTGCACAGAGCCGCCGCCACAGAGGTGACTTACCGGTCCGGCGGTTTTACAGCCCCGCCGGCTTGCCCCGCCGGCGCCCTCCCCCGTGCCTCCCACCGCCTGCCCTCCATTTACCCCTGCAGCCTCAGGGCCGGGGGGCACCCGGCGGCGGCGGCAGCGCCAGCTGCTCCGGCGGCATTTGGAGCGTCAGACCCCCCGCTCGGCAGAGCGCTCCCTCTGCCGCGGCCCGAAACGCAGCCCCGCGGCGCCCCGCACCCCAGCCCCGCCGCCGTAGTGCCCCTCGCCGCCGGCAGCCGCCCCCCACCGGAGGCTCGGCGCGGCTGTCAGCTGGTGCCGGTGACAGGGGGGACGAGCGGCGGGCAGGGAGGAGGGGGCTGCCGACAGCAGCCGCTGCTGCTCACCTGGAAAGTCACCGAGGAGGAAGGAGGGAAGCCCTCCCGGTGCCCTTGTTGCTGTTGCTGCTGCTGCTGCTCCCGCCGGGCGCTCTTGTGGCTCCTTTGCTAAGGGCTCGCCTGGAGTGAGGTGGCTCGCGGTGCTTCTTTATATATAAAGACAGACAGAGATATTCCAGCGGCCGAGGGGCGCCCGCTTCACGCACTTATCGTAAGGCAGGTCATTTCTCTCCCTCTTTTTGGAAAGGATCATCACCATCACCCTGACAGTGGTGGAGGGGCTGGTGTTGCACGGGGGAGAGGCGGAGGCCCGGGAGCCGCAGCCCGCCCCGGCCGGCCGCGGCGGGAGGGAGCGCTCGGCGCTGCGGGCGGATCTGCCGGGCTATTCCTGGCACCACTTCCCAGAACAGAAGTTACAGGGAGGCGAGCGCGGAGCGAGCGCGGGGAGCGCGCCGCCCGTGACGTCACCGGGTCCCCCCGCGCGCCGGCGGGGACGCGAGCGGGGCGCGACCGGCAGCGCCGGGCCGCGGGGTGATGGGCGCTGCCCGCCCGCGTCTGTGTGCGTGTGTGTGCGGAGAGGCGGCGAGGGGAGCGGGGCGCCGGGCGGCCGGGGAGAGGAGGGAGGAGGCAGGGCTTCGGAGGGCGAAGCCACGGCCTCTCCCTGCCGGCGGAGACCGCCGCTCCCCCTTTCCCCCCCCCGCTCCCCCCCGCCGAGGGAACTCCCAGGAGAGCCGGTCCTGACTCGCCCTGCACCAGCCGTGCGTCCTCCCGGCCTGACAATTTCCTCCCAGGACGCGGGATCCTCCTGCCCCCTCCCCTACTCCGCTTCCTTTTTTTTTTTTTTTTTTTTTTTTCCTCCCCGCTCCCGGCCCCTCCGCCCCTTCGCTCCTGCCTGGACAAGATCATGTTATCTGTCAAGGAGAACAATACAACGCCGGGGCTCCCCGTGCCGGCGGCCGTCCCCGGCTTCGCAACCTGCCTGCCGGCAGCGTTCTGCCCGACCACGGCCGGCGCCTCCGAAGCCGGGCACGGCCCCGCGGGCGGCCGCCCCGACCCTCGCTCACCACCGCCGAGACAGCTCTTTACAAAGGGTTGGCGCGGCTCGGCGGGGCTTCCCGCCGCCCGGCAGGGCAGGCACGCCGGGGGTGCCCCGGCCACCCCAGGCTCTGTCACAGAGACACGCATTTATTTGAACAGCCTCCCGTCAGCAGCGCCGCGGCGAAGCGCTTCCCCGGTAGCGGTCAGAGCCACCGGGAGGACGAGACGGACGGTGCCGGTGGGTGCCGGGGCGGCGCGCAGGGCTGACACCGCCGCCACCTCCCCCCGGCTAACGGCCGCCCAACGGCCGCCGGGGATCGCGCCCCCACCTCCCCCGCAACGCCGCTCACGGGGCCGCCCGCAGCCAATGAACGCCCGCGACGTCGGGCCGCGGGGCGGGGCGGGGCCGGGACCGGCGGTGGGGCCGGGCTGGGCTCCCGCTGCATCGCCGGAGCCGGCCCGCCCCGGAGGCGGAGGCGCTGCAGGGGGAATACCCCTTCGGTGGGGCCAGGCGAGGCCGTAGTGAGGCTTCCCGGGAGCTGCGAACCAGCTGCCGGAGCCGTGGCTGAGCCGGACCCGGCCCGGGTCCCGCACCTACACCCGCCCCGGGCTCCTGCTGCTGGCGACGGCTTTGGGTTCATTGCAATCCGAAGGAGGTTACAGGGAGCAGCGTTTCCCTGTCCTGGCTGCGCGGAGAGTGAGGGTCACCCGCTGGTTCCCTCGCCCGGCTGCTCCAGCTGCCCACGGGTCCGGGCTCTGGCTTCCCCGTGGCGCAGGGTCTGGCTGCGGTGCTGAAAGCAGGTCTTCGTGTGACGCCCAGGGCGAAATAACCTTGCTTTGGGGAAGCCATTCACCCGCATTTGAAGGCCACTATAAGGTGATTCAAAGTGATGCCATTTCACCGCGCTGTCACCGTCACATCAGAAGTTGTACCAGCACCAGGGATTCACATCAAGAAAAAAAAAATATCTCAGTCTCGTGGGTGAAAAGTAAAGAACATACACATAAATCCTGAAAGCAGTCGTTCCTGTGGCAGATGCCAGAGCAAATAAAACCATTACTTAGTCATTTTAGTAGTTAAGAATTCAAAGTCATTCCTGCAGCTATTGGGGACTAAGCAGCTCGTTGCTGTTGAGCAGCAACGTGAGCATGAGCAACTCATTGCTCATTGCTAATGCTCCTCATTGAGAGGAGACTCTCGGGATTTCTTGGGCCTCACCTCAAGTGATATGGGCATGAGGGTCTCGTGGTCATAATTCTACAGTAACTGATGCCTTCTGTTACATAAAATGCTTGTTCCTGCCAGCAAGTTCAATACTAAGAGGGCTGAAACAGCTCATGGAGAGTTGCTTGCTCCTTGTTCAGTCTGTGAGTATGTCTGTATTTTCCTGATTTTCAGTGTGATATCATCGTTCCCCACACTGAGTATTGTTTGCCTGGAATTATTCTGTCTGAGTAAACATATTGACCTTGGGCTTGTGATCTTTATTTGACGTCACATCAGAATAAGTCGGTGGGAGACAGGAGTGCTTAGTGTTTATTTCAAATTGAGGTTTTCCCATCCTGACGCTTTCCACAGCAACTGCTTTTACCTCTGCCCCAAATGACAGCTGCCAATGTCTTCCCCTCTGGGAAGCTGCACGCCCCTCATGGACACGTTTGGTTTCTTGCTGTATGCCTGGCATAGTCAGCTTCTCCCCTGCCTCTCACAAGACTTCAGGAGTTCATTTTTATTGTCACAAAGACTGACCCACAAAAGCTACTGCAACAAAATTCAATGTTCAAAATTATTTGAAAGAGTTTATTGACAGTTGTTCTCAAAGCAAACTAAAATTGTTCCCTCCGTAATGCCTTTCCAAGTAAGGGTCTTTTCCCAATTATGTTGGTTATTTCAAGTTTTATTTTGTGTCCTTTCCCCACATTCACTTTCTTGCAGCATCTGAGCCACAGCCATTTTCTTCACTGTGGCTCCACAAGGTACATGTTGGAGTTACAACTCTTGGGCACCTCACTTGTCCCAGGGAGGAGACTGAGCCTACACATGTGATCAGAGACCTCAACTGTCATACATAATTTTTTGGCTCAAGCCCTGGAGAAGGTTTTGACAGGCTGCACAACTTGCAGCTGCAAGAGTCCCTAACTTGGAGAGGAGAGGAGACACCCTTCCAGCCAAAGAAGCAGGAAGGTCTTTGCATGGTTCCTTCAGCCCACTCTCCCTTTGTGCACCAGTTTAGGGGAATAGGTGCAACTGAGTGTGGACCTTCCTTCATCCCCAGGTGATGCCCCCTTTCCTCTCCCACAGGGAGGAGGAGGCAGGAGCACTGTCTTACAGAGGCACTGCAGCTGTCCAGATGCCTGGATAGTTTTCCTCACAAATTCCTGCCAGTAACTCCAAAGAGAGCCAGCAGACAACTCAATCGCTTTCCCTTGCCTACTTGTGACAACAACATAACTTAATAGTGATGTCCTTGCATCATACCACCCTATCATTTCCCTCTACATTTTATTTTTCCTTTTACATTTACATCCAGCATTTAATAAAGCTATCGCTCTAACTAAACCAAGAAGAGAACTAAGGAAGCTTTGAGGTGTGAGATTTACAGCTGTCATTTAAGCACAGATTTTGCAGATTCACCAGAAGAAGTAATTATTGCTGCGTGGAAAGCACATTGGCCATCACAGCTGCCTCTAGTAGCACGTCCTAAACAGATTGATAATATTCAGCAATTATGTTCACAGTTTATTAAACACTGTAAATTATCTGAAAACTTGATCTCAGAACATACAGAGTCCATTGGTTTTTTAAAATGTGCTCCTCCCAAAGTAGATAATAGAAAGCATTACATAATTTTTCTGCAATAGTACATTTGAGTTGAAATATTGAATAATCATTCCTAAAATAACTGACAATTTTAAAGAAATCAATCCTTTATTTTGTGGTGAAAAGTTACTTGGTACCTAAACCTGTACCCATAAGCTCTTAACTGTTTCTTCACAAAGTTGTTACAGATAGATCGACACCAGAAGAGACAATTCCTTTATATAAAGAGATTGATAGTGTCTCTTGATTTCCGTGTGAGAAGTTTAAAGCAAAATGGACCAAAAGTATCCCATTTCCTGAAAGACTCAGAGGGCAGGCACACAAACTAAAATTAGTGGTATAATTTTGCTGTTAGCATCCTCATTCTTAAGGTTTAATTAAGTGAGAAAATCTACTGGAAACTTTCTGGGGATGGCTTTCCTCATAAATAAAAATATACTGATAGTTTCCTATCAATTTTATTTAAAACACATCGTGCTTATTTGTGCAGAAGCTTCCTTCCCTTTTCCTTCACTTCTTTTCTGACTGCCTGGACTGCAATGTTTCTTGCTGTCCTTGTCCCTTCTGCCCCCACCATTGCCTTTTGTAACTCCAGAGTTACATCCAGTGTTCCCTATGCTTAGTAGTAAAACCGTAAGATATTCAGGGCTGGCTTTCCAATGCTGGAAGCGGTATATACTCTCTCTTCTGTCCTCCTCCTTCACTTTTTAGGACTTGCTCTCTCTCTCCTCATAAGTGAAAGCAGGGCCCGGAGCTGGATGCTGAGACAATGAACAGCCAGGGAGGGGGAGTCCCTGCTGCAGACCCCTCCTCAGGGACTCTTGGAGAGCCTGGGAAGGGGGGGGAGAGCTGCAGCAGCTCTGGGGCTGGTAAGGAGCATGAGAAGGGATTCTGAGCTAGATCTGAAGACTCACTGAGAATCCTGAGAGGGCTGCATATGTCTTCTGCTTTACTTTGGATGTAGAACACAGCACAAAATCAGCTTATAGAGCAGTATTAATTCAGATAACTAAAGGGATTTTTATTTTTAGAGATACCTACCTTCTGCTGACCATCTCAAGCTCTCTTTCTCAGAGGTAACTAGCAGCAATGTGTTTCAATACCATAAAGTGTATTTCCAGCCACAGCATTCCACTTCCCATTTGTACACATTGCTCTCATTGTGCTCGAGCGCAGACTTCTCTTATGAGCAAAGAGGAAGAGACATCACCAGTTCACCCTCCCAACACCTCTCACCTCTCCCTATGCATTCCTTGGATCCAGGCTGCTGTATCTTGTTTGTCTCATCTCCCGTGTAAACAAGGGTAATCTTTCCTCATAAGGGAGTGTGCCTGTGACTCCTCCACAGAACCAAAAGAAGTCAGAGCGAAGCACTTTATCCACAACAGCTTCAAGTTCATATAGTGTCAAGTGGTGCAAAGGAGCAAGAAGTTAGTTAGAAGTTAGTTTGAACAAATCCATGTGTAGATAACTATTTGCCTGGCAATTAACAAGTGGCTCTGTTTCCTAAAGGGAAAATATTTTTCTGCTACATTGAGCTTTCCTGCTTCCTTAAAAAATAATAATTAAAAAAAGAAGTTATTTTCTCCACATGAAGTATTTCCAGATGCAGAACTAACATGCTGTGTGTATCAACAGATTGATAATAACATGTCATCACTTGACCTTGGATGGGGGGGGGATGAAAAAGGCAGAGTTTTCTGAAATTACGCCCTTCCATGGGAACATTTTTTAAAGCCCATGAATTCTGGGAAAATATTTTTCAATAAAATTTTATTATTTTTACTCATTTCCATTTTTTCACAGCTAATTAGCAAGCTGAATAGGAAAATGTACAATGCTGACCCAAAACTCGGCCAAGTGACTATGTGCACTTCTCACATGTGATAATGAACCCTATAAGTGTTATAGCCAGATTCTCTTTGATAATCCTTTTAAATATCAAACCCAATTTTGTTTCTGAAAGACCTTTACTTTTAGGCATTTTAAAAACATATTTTGCCTTGCTAACAAGTGGCCCATATTATCAGGCACTGGTTATTTCTTTTTAAATAAAAAGTTATAGCTGCTATGTATTTTGTATACTGTACTAAGTTCTCTCCCCCTCCTTGCCCCACTTTTCCCAGGAAGAGCTGAAGAGCCTGCCAAAGACATGGCATGATTTAGCAACTTTCGAGTTATATATAACCTGAACAATTAAGTGACTTAATTTTCTAAAAGCTTACCTATTTATACTCCCATTAGACCTTATAGCCTTTCATTTAGCATTCTTCTTAAATAGGCAGATTTCAATTTTGCATCATCTTCCAATTCACAGAAGCTTTGATTGCTTCATGTGCTGAGAATTTGGTGTACGGGCTGGAGAGAGAGAGAGTCAGGCCACTCTTTGTAACGTGCATAGTGACAGCTTGGAAGCAAGCGAAAGGAGAATACTTTGGCAGCTCAAAATGGCAGAGGGCACTAGGGATACGGAAAAAAAATGACATTAAGTCCGCTTATTAGTTGCAGCTACCTAGATTTTGGCCTATTATCCTATCTCCTTTACTCTTCTGGCACATGCCATGGGAACCTTGCTAACCACGTTGGTTGCCCTCCTAGTTTTGCATCTGGGGAATCTTCCCACAGGCCAGCGCCCCGAGCATCCTGCAAATACCTCCCTTGACGACTGATGCAGAGGGAAGTGTGCCACCTACTGAAGGACCTCAGCCACGTCCTATACCTCTTGGACTTTCTGAAGTTCTTTCCCATTCCTGAACTTTCTATGCCTTCACACTACTGATTTGAATCAGGAATTAGTCTTTGGTGATAGACATGAGAAAATGCAATCCAGGCTACCTCTGTCTAATTCATGTGTAAGCAGTTGGAGATAAAAATAAATCCTCTGTCTCAAAGCAAGTATCAGTGTTACCCCTATACCACCACTTTTGCAAAAAGGGGGATGCATATAAAGAATTGTCTCTATAACTGTAAGAAAATATTAGATTTGGGCATAATCAGTAAAATACATGGATGTGTTGGTAATACTGGCATCTGCAGTTTAGGCATTTGGCTTTTTTAACAAATGAGTGAACAATTTCCTTTATTGCCAGATAGTAGTTACCTTTGATAGTGCACCTTCTTCAATTAATCATTCAGTTGAACAAGCTCAAAGGAAACTTTACACAGTTGTTGTCACAACTTGTTTGACTCACCTAGAGTTACCTCTGGTTACCTGTATTTCATGCCACTGAGTTATTGTTGCATAGTAATGCATCATTTTTGCTATCAAAAAACTTGAAACAGATGTCAATCTTGTTTCAGCTGTGGTAATAGTGGATCATAAATACATATTTTAACAAGGTTAATTGCTTTTCTTAAAATCTGTAGAACTGGGTAACCGAAAAAAAAATTAGTTTTGAGGCTCATCAGAGCCTTTCACTTTGGAGTCAATGATTTAAATTCTGTTCATGTACATTACAGTAGATAATCAAAACATCTAAAATTGTGTTTCGCTGATATTCACAGATAATACATGCCTATAAAGCTTATCACACTTCTGTATTGGATGTATTTGTTCCCAAGAAATATTGTTTTCAAAACTTCTCATGAAGAATTTAATGAAAAATTCAGCTGGAATGTAAAGAAGTAATATAATATGTTTTAGAATTAACATTTTAATGTAATTACAGTTTAAAAATATGTATAATAGAAGTTTGAAGTGTTTCTACCAGCTCTGTCACAGTGTTAATCAACCTGTCACACAGTACATCAAAAGCTCTGTAATACCTGAAACCATGCCATTCAAGGTTTTACATATGTAGGGACAGAGGGGGTTATAAAATTCCTTGTCAGCAAGCATAAAACAGGGAGAGATATAATGCTAAACTTGCCATCACAGTCATGGGGTCTATTCCAGCTACCACCCAGCAAACAAAGGTCTGTAAGTCATTGCAGGCAGTTCTGCAAAATCATCAGCTCAGTGTTCAGAGGTGGCCAAGACAACAGAGCAATTATTGGGAGCAATTCAGAAAGGAAAGGGGGAGGGAAAGGCTGTAGAACTGTATGGATCTAGGGTGGCACATAACAAATGCACTTCTGGCTGTTTTCTGCCCACTGTGCTCCCAGTGGGACTGCTCTGCTGGCCAAGTTCTCAAGCAGCAGGGCACAAGCCAGAAGTGGCTGCTGCAGGGGCAGCCCTTCAGGAGCTGGCTGTTTCTTCTAGCTGTGAACCTTGAATTCCCTGCTCTCCAATTCCCAAGGCACACATGCCAGCTGCTGGGGCTCTCAGGAACAGAAAATAGTTTCTGGATTGCAAAGGGTGGCCATCCCTTTGGTAGTTTCTATTAAATTTTTAATCATGACAAGCGGATGGGTCAAAAGTGAACACTCACTTGGATATTCCCAAAACCGAAAAGCACATAGGATGTCATCCCTCCAAGAAAACTACCAGGTAGCAGATTTAAAACAAGTAAAAGAATGACTTCTTTTTACATGGTTAAAGTGTGGACCTGGAACAGAAGAATGCAGTGAGGTGCCAAAGTATGAGGGTCTTCAAAATGAGATTTGCCTCATTAGCTGTGAAATAGCCCATCATTAAAGCAACACTGATATGCATGCAGATGCTCAGGGTGGTCAGCCCCTAAACCACTGGCTGACTGCCAAGGATGTATCACAGAAAAGATGTGGGAGACGAAAATATTTTTTTTAAATTATTTTTTTTTCCTGAGTGATGTAAGCAGCCACACTTTGAGAACAATAAACCACATGCAGCTTTCTTCTGGCTGCAGCAGAGACAGCTCTTATCTTTTTGCTAACCTAGGGGCAGGGGGGTAGGGGATACAGTCACAATTAATCTCTCCTCCTGCATATATGTGACTGATTTTTGGCTTTTTAATTATTTTCTGTTTCAAAGATTATATGGAGAAGCATTAAATTAAAATTTCAATTAATCCTTCAACTGTTTTTCTTCCTCATAATGAAAGAGACATTGCAGAGCTCGTTACATTTTCTGCTTTGAAAACAGAAATGCATTAAAAGACCTCCAGCAGGATACTGATTTGTCATGATGTAACCAATTCTAATAGCTACAAGATCAATATAAACTCTATTCTCTGAATACCACAAGTTGATAAATGTGAAATACCTAGACAGCAAACTTTGCATTAACTGATTTTTTTAACTTCTAATATTTTGAGGCGTTGTCAGCCTAATTAGGTATTCAGCATATGTTTTGCATTTCAGAATCTATATACCATTCATCTGTAATAAAGAGGTATGAAAGGATGTGAGTCATCAGTCATACTCAGGAAACATGTTTCTGAAAAATTAATACATGACCAGTTGCCAGTAAGTAGCAATCTGCTACATACACGAACAAAGTATGTTATAAAGCTCCATATTTTAATGATAGTCTTTAAATGTTAAAATTGTAAACTGTAATGGAAACAACATTTCTCTAATGGAATATTTAATATCACTTAAGACCCACTAAGGACTGCACAATGATTCTTACATCAATGGGAGCTAGGTAAAATTGCACAGAGTCAGTATAGTATAGTAAATTCTGAAGTCAAGCTGGTATGTAAAGGAATACTTACTGTTAAGTGCAGGAATAAACCTAGTGATATCCATGATGTTCTCATGGTCTTAAATTTAAACAAATGATTAGGTGTCCTAGATTTTACAATGAAGGCCCTACTGTACCCTTCATCTTTTCTCATAGACAGTGACATTTCTTACAAACCTTTAGATGGAGAAATACAATTTGGCACAAATCAGTACCCTTATACAGGTATATACCCTTATACTGATTCCCATCTCCAGTGACTATTAGTATCTATCTACATTATTTTCTTATTTTTTGAGAATTACTGCATTTTTTCATGTGGGTGGACACTACTAAATTTAAACAGGTTGCATTCATTGGCTGTTGTTCCTTAACAATTTTAATTGTGGTCTCAGTGTAGTTATGAGAAATCACTGGAGATGAGAAAAGAAAAAACAAGTCAGATTGTCTTTTTGGTCAATAAGGACATTGGCAGACTGTTTAAAAAGTATTTTTATCCTAAAGCTAAAAATTGTAATTGTCAATGTAACAGTATTTCATTAAGGAATTAGCAAGAAGCCTGTTCAGCTGGGAAAAGTCAGTTGGTGGATTTTGACATGCAAAACCAGAGATTCACTCTTGGGTTTACAGCATGGTCATCAGTGTTCCTGGCTCAAGGATCCTGGTCCACAGAGATTGCTAAAAGAGCAAATTAAAAATTCTGTGGCATCTTCATTTAAACTGTCATTATATTTCAACAATCCAGAAATTTTTGAAACTACAGAAATTTTGGCAGCACTTAACCTGATGTGCTGTGAGCAACGGGCATAGAAGCCTCACTCACAGCCTTATAATAAATTAAAGATCATATTTTTGTCTTATTTTTTCTACCCTAGGTAAGTGTAAATGTCTGTTAAATAGTTTAGGTGAAATGTGTTTTTTCAAAGTATCAAAATTGCTTCTTCTGCTTCAGAGCAAGAACCAAAATATGGCTAAAGACAGTGAATGACTGTAGGCAATAGATGTTCCTGAAATGTAAATTAACATGGATTTTGGTTAGGAGAAGAAAATGTAAAAATTATTCTAGCAGCCAGAGTAAAAAAGTGGGAGATGATATGATAAAAAAATCATGGCATATATCAGGATAGATATAGCTTCAGACAAATTAAAGGATATAAGTAAGAGCAGAAGAGCCTATTAAAGGAGATAATACACAGGTCTAAATAGGTGGCTGTTGGCAATAAATCAGCCTGACAGATTTGCTAGTCTTTTTCAGTGCTAGTCCTCCAGCATAATCCCAACAGGACTTCAGAGATTAAACAGGCATTACTCATTTAGTTGAATATACCAAGTTACTGCCTTCACACTCTGTGCCAAGCTACCACAAGTGTAAAGAATATTTCTGGAAAGTGTAACAAACATCTCCAATTCTGAGAAGGCAGAAAGTTTCAAGTTTGGCTTCTGTAAAGTCCTGTTAGTTGAATCAAGAATACAATCTTCTAGAGGTTAAAGAAGTAGTTGGGCCAATAAATCAGGTAGCTAATGACCTAAACTTGTCTACAGTTTGGGTTCTTTAATGGCTTGCCTCAGACTGACAAGCTGACTTACAGTGCAGTACTTACAAGCTTTTAATTCCCCTTCTCTGCCTCTCCAAGCCCTTCCAGGAGACAGGGCAGCAGCTAGAAATGCTGTAGAATTAGATTTTCGCTTCATACCATTAGTTCTGGTAGGTTAGGTTGGTATGGAGTTCTGAATCCAAAATCATGTAGAGTTATTTGGACTTTTAAATTTGGTTTTTATTACTTTTCATCTAGGCTCGTACAACACAGAAAAAACCAAAGCTATAGCTATGCCAGTCAGTGAACCAGGCTAGGGTTTGTTCTTTGTCCCTGAGGACTTGCGTCTCTAATGCCTTGCATCTTTAATGCCTTTCCAAAATAGAGTGGCATCACACACTCTATCTGTCAGGAATAACCTTGAGCCCATGCTATTCCCCAGGCTGTGCCCAGGTGTATCTGGCAGACTGCTATTTGGCACAAGCCAAAACCCTGCCAGGAAACATATTCACCAGTGAACAATATACATGACTGTGTGCAGAGGGCTCAAGCCATGCCCTGGCCCTGTGTTACACATTGAGACAGAGGTAACCTAAGACAATGAAAAGACATGCAATTGGCAAGTTGAGGGATAGCTGGCAATATGCAAAGAGGGAAATTAAGTGCATATTGGCAGGGAGTGAAAAAATAAAGTTATGCTGGGTGGGAAGAGAAGAAATACTGAGAAGGAAATAATCTCAATTCAGGAAGCACTTAATGTGCTCTAAGTTAAAGCATATGCTTCAATATTTTCTTACCAATAGTCTGTATGCCTCGAGTTAGGCATATATTCCAGCAACTTGCTCAGCTGGGGCTCTGCAGTGAAATTCAATGAGCTGCTTAAAGTGATACAAGTCCATGTTGTCACTGAGAGAGATGAGCTTCCCTTCCTGACGTTCCTAGCCCTGGTGTTCTACCACCTCTCCTCTGCTGGCATTAGTCCTTGTGCGAGCTGCACTGACAGCAACGTGCTGGGGCTGGGGGACGTGAGCAGGAGAGGTGAGGGCAAAACTGGCTTTTTCAGCACCTGCAGCTGAGCTGGACACAAGCTGAAGACGTCAAACTGCTCTCTCTGTGTCCTCAGCCACTCCACTTCTCCTTTAGCAAAGCTAAACAGACATTTCAGATTTATCTTGGATGGACTGCCTGAGCCTTCATAACCTTTTTCTGAAGCAGTTAAATAAGCAGAGTATCTCCATGCAGGCGTGGTGTAAGAAATAGAGCCATCTATGTGACTTGAAATGAATTAAAAAAATATTAATTTGCATTCTCAGAACAAACATTTCTAAAATTGTTGATTATTTTTTGCCTGAAGAAGAGCCTGACAGATGGTGTAAGTGAGGAGTGGTGAGGTACTCAAACAGTACCAATTTCCTAGTGTTCTGTCACCTATTTACAGTTCCCGTTGCACACATTACATTTTGAGAGCATTTCTTTTTCATAAAATTTGACTTTACCTTTTAACTTACAAGGAAAAAACCTTTCAGATGCCCCATATTGATACCACTGTAATTATACTGCTTAAAATATTGGTCTCCATCATTCAATGTACACTGCACATATAGACTAGTTCATTAGTCACAAAGAGACAATAAAGTATTGCTAGCCATTTAAAACCTGTCAATCCAGATAGCACCATTAACATAAGCAATACCTTATTATTCCCAAATTAAATCCATTAAAAGTATCCTAAGTATCCAATCAGGTTAGCAATATACTGACTAAAACTATTTACATGAATGAGTGTACTGCTTGATGGAACACATTTTGTATTAGTATACATTAATCTGACTTTTAGTGGGCTGTACTGTTATTTATAACTCTGATAAACTGACTTTTATACCATGTGAAAGAGCCAAATGTTTTATGAAATATTAGTTACAATGTTTTCATAGGTTCTGTGATTTTCTTTTCTTTCTTTCTTTGTAGGGGCTACAAGGTATTTTCTAACTAATCTCAGTTCTATCAATCAGATAATCCTTGATCACTGTGAAACTTAACTTTTGCCTTCAGATTTGACAGGACTTACTTAGGTTAAAGAAAACAGAAATGAAGACCAAACATAAAATATTTGAAAAAGTAAGATGCTAAATGAATACTAAATGGGTATTCCAGAGACAAGGCTATCATGTTGTCATTGTTCCCACAGAATCAGAGCTCTGCTAATGCTGACTGAACATGAATATTCTAGTCTGTTGGGACAGACTGGGATTCAGACTGTTCCTCAAAAAATACTTGATATTAAGGAGGAACAGAATAAAGTCAGAGATGTGCTAAGGAGAATTTGAAGAAGAAAGAGTTTTTTTACCTAAATAACAGAAACATGTTTTTTAATCTTTATAAGAACAGAGATACGTTTTTTGTACCAGTGAATTGACTTCACTGTTGCAAAACCCTGCTATTTCTTGTAAGTGCTACATATGCCAACTATTGTATATATGTCTATGTAATGCAAGCAAAAATGTAGGATTCAGCTAGAAGTCAACTCCAGGCTCTCCTGAAGATTTTGCCAGCAGAGACTGTCTCTCTATTGTGGCTACTCTCGCTGTAGTGTGCAACTGCCTCTGAAAAGGTTATTCTCCCCAGCCTTCTGTATAAGCAATAAATTAGACCTTTTCTACAAATGAGAAGCTGAAGCTGAAAGATTATGACTTCACTTCATGCCGGCAGGCAAGAAAACCAGGAGGAGCAAATCTTGGTGCCTTCTGTGGCCTTTCTTACAGTGTGGCTGCAGTTTCTTCCATTTTGGTGCCTTTCCATCACACATGGATGGGGGTCTGTATATAGAACAGCAAGTGTAATCAAGAACTTGATTCTATTTATCCGAAGTAAGATGTCAAAAAAAATGCTGTTGTTATCAGCAATTGCTGATAGGTATACACACATATATTTCCCATTGCCCTTCTTAGGGCAGTAGAGCTGGGCTTTCAAAATGATGACGATTGGATACATTGCTTGAATACCAGGGAGGTGAGATTTCTGTCACTGTCCTGGACTTTCTTCATGCCATTGGGGAAGAATGTGGTAGGATCAGCATCAAGTTTAACTGGCCCCCAGTCTCAGTCTGATATCTTACTCCATAGGTGGGATTACAGGCAAATAATCAGAATGAATACCCAAGGCCCCAGGACATCAGGCACCCACTAGGAGAAACTAAGTCACAGCATCAATGGATTGACATGGGAAGGAAGGGACTCTGCCACTTTCATTTGCCAACTGCTCACTTTTTTCTTGTATCAGCTGCATCTTGGTAGTCAGTGCAAGTTTTTTTATTAAGGCTGTTGTCATTTTCCCCTGAAGTATGGGGATGTATGACTGGGTCCTTTCTGATAAACTGACAGGGTAATAATAACATATATATACAAATCAGATTAGTTGAGAGTAAATATATATGGAAAGTGTTATTTGAAGGACATGAATAGTAGTTGTTGTTCAGCCTCAAATAACTTGCTTCCTGAATGCAGTGTGAAAACCTTCTAGAAAAGCAGACAATCACAGCTGTATGTAGCTCATTGTTATAAGTCTGACAATAAGATATGCCTGGTACTTTAAGCTGGCCTCTCACCACTTTTTCCAAGTCTCAGCCATAGCAGTCATTCTTCTGAAAGCCAGATTGTTTGGGGCAAATTTCCTATGTATCATGACTCAGTTACTTAAAAGTCTTTGAAATTCAAGAAGGAAAGAATCTAATGGAACCAGAAGCAAAATCTACTGAATTTGAAATACCAGGGCATTTCTCAGGCTCACTTTTTTTCCCCTTATGTGTGGACAAATAGATTTAATTTGAGTATAAGAGATGCATCTTTCTGTCACAAAATTAGTAGATTAAATAAAAGTGAATCCTTTTCTGACAGTCCTTTGAGGACTGTTGTTGGTGAAACTGAATAAATTTATGTTCTGATCTTTCTGGCTATGTTTTTACTACAGTTAAATCAGTTTGTGCATCCGTAGAGACAGATATGTCAGCTTCATTTAGTCTTTTACATTTTTGTCCTCTTTTTAATCAAAAGGACATTCAGTGATCTACTGAGTTACATTATTAAAGTATACTTTATGATCTATGCAGCAAAGGCAAATACATTCCCCAGTTTCCCCAACTGAGGTTGCCCTGGGATTGAGCAGAAACCATGTAAACTGTGGCTCACAGTGTGATCCTGCACTTCTTTCCATCCTGAACTGGAGGGGGAAAGTTGAAGGGACAGTAGGAGCACTGGTCCTTCTCCAGATTTATCTCAAGCAGGATCACCCATGATGTACCTTGAGGTGTTGCTCCAGGCCCAGGCTCCCAGGGAAGAGGAGCTGTTCTGGAGGCAGCTGGTGATGGTGCCCCAGCAACAG
Source organism: Apus apus (assembly GCF_020740795.1). Lineage (NCBI taxonomy): Eukaryota > Metazoa > Chordata > Aves > Apodiformes > Apodidae > Apus > Apus apus. The sequence continues at coordinate 100,778,102 of NC_067284.1, read as the reverse complement.
AACTACCCCTGGAGCAGCTATGACCAAGGTCTACTTCTGGTCCCATTCGCTTTCTCTCTGCACCATGGGCAGCCTGCAGATGGACACCTGGACAGACAACCTGCACAAGCCTGTTTGCCATCCCATGGCAGGCAGAGCACTGGGTGGTCCCAAGGCTGGCTCCTGCCTCATCTGAACAGGCAGAGATTTTGCTCTTGGTGCTATCAACTGTCCCAATAGGGTGTATTTCCCAGTTAATCCAGCCTATATGTTCATAAGAAAGGAAACTTTCTCTGGACAAGGAGGATTTTGTTACCAAGGGAGAAGACAGTATCAAGTATCAGTTCCACCAGCTGTGTCTGGGGATTCCTCTTAACCAAGGAAGATTATTATTAATGGGAACCCAAATATTTGCTTACATAGCTTATGCAAGTCACCAGTGTGACTAACATGACCTGTTTTCAACCAAGGCAACCTTCATTTTGCATAAAAAAAGTGATGTGAAATGTAGGCAGAAAAAGGTAGCTTCCTTGTACCTCCATGGCATTATCAATGTTTTTTATTTCTTACAGAACTTTTGTTTAAACCCTGCCAGTCAATCTTTAGCACACGGAATTTTCTGGTGCTGCTGGTGAATTACACTGCTGGCAAATAAGAATTGTTTCATTTTCAATAGCAACATTCATCCCAACATTAGATTTAGTTCCAGTTGTACCACTTTGAAATCTTCCTTCAGTTTCAAAAACTAATATTCCTTACATAAATAGTTCTGCAACATGCAAATGCTGGGGGGGGGAGGGAAGAAAAAAAAGGTCAGATTTCTGACTAAAAGCCTTTCAGAAAACCTTTCTTTTTTATTGTGTCCATAGAAAAGAAAAATGGACTTGGAAAGAAGATGCAGTCATTCTTCCTGAACAAATACCTTTTAGCAGTAATTTTCCCTGTGAGGAACTGAATCTAGAAGAATTGTCTCAGAATCTGTGGAACTTGAGATGCATCAAATCAGATCGCTATATTTTTCTCATATTTTAGACTAACCCAACAGGTTCACATGCTTAGCTCCTTTGGACTACAGCTCTAAGTGCTGGAGACCTGAAATCTCTGGCCATACTGCATTATTCTTGGCTCTGGCATAGTAAGACACAAATGAGCTTTTACTATGTTCTCAGTAGAGCTGATGGTTGTCAAAGGTTGTTTTCTCTGCTAACAATCTTTTCATGTGCTCAGGGAAGTCATTGTACTCATCCAGGAGGAAAATGAGTTGGCTGTGTAGAATTAAGCAAGTAAAAAAAGGAATATTGTATTCAGGAAAATGCATTTTTAATTGTCTTGAAATTATATTTGCAAATATTTGTTCAAATGCTTGAATACTTTTGACTGCAAGGTGCTTTTGGGAAGTGGGGAGAAGTGTATTCAAAGAACTGCAATAGGAATAATGGAGGTTTTCCCTGCATCCTTATTTCCCTCTTTTTTAGCTAATCACTTAAGGGTTAAAATGCTTACCCAAGATAGGACAATACATGTTGAGTTCCTTGCCTGAGAGAGAAACCTAACTACATGGCTAAAAAGTCACGGGCATACATGAATGAGGCAGAGAGTAGATTCAAACTAGCTCTCCCACTATCATTACGTGAGCCCCTTAACGGCAAAGCTATCGGGTAGTCAAATTTTCTACAGCTGACACTTTTTCCTCCAGATAAAACAAGCTGCCATCAGCCAAGATCACAGTAAGCCCTCAGGCCTGCTTCAGATATGAAACTTGAACACTGATCTCCAAAATAAATAATATTTTATTATTTATACAAAATATACAGTAATGAAAAATAGTTAAAAGAACCCTTCCCCACTCAAACATGTCCTCTAGCATGTTGGAGAGAATAAGTAGTGGGAGTTACAGATTCTAGTCTGTTCTGCTACTGGGAAGAACTAAACCAAACTTTCTTATATACTTGGTCATTGCCTTAACGCCTCGATTACTCAGCAAAAAGAGTTCATCTTTCAGTTGCTTGTGTCCCTCCTTTCCTCTGCTCTCCCTCACCCAGAGCTGTTGCAGATCAAACAAGAAGTTTTTTCACATTTAATTTATTGGTATATCCCCTTACAGACCAACACTTAGATGGTAATCCACTATTCACTTGCAGCCACATACCTCTCACTTTGAACACTAGGAACTGGGGAACATGCAAAACTGGATACCAGGACTTTGCAGCCCAGAAAGCCAACCATGCCCTGGGCTGTATCCCCAGCAGCATGGCCAGCAAGTCAAAGGAGGCGATTCTGACCCTCTGCTCCCCACTCATAAGAGCCCACCATGAGTACTGTGTCCAGTTCTGGAGCCCTCAACACAGGACGGACATGGAGCTGTTGGAGACAGTCCAGAGAAGGGCCACAAAGATGATCTGAGGGCTGGAGCACCTCTGCTACGAAGACAGGCTGAGAGAGTTGGGGTTGTTCAGCCTGGAGAAGAGAAGGCTCTGGGGGGACCTCATAGTGGCCTTCCAGTACCTGAAGGGGCTACAGGAAAGCTGGGGAGGGGCTTTTTACCCAGGTGTGTAGTGATAGGGTGAGGAGGAATGGCTTTAAACTGGAAGAGAGGAGATTGAGGTTAGACATCAGGAAGAAATTCTTTAGTGTAAGGGTGGTGAGACAGTGGAACAGGCTGCCCAGAGAAGCTGTGGATGCTCCATCCCTGGAAGTGTTCAAGGCCGGGTTGGATTGAGCTCTGTGCAACGTGGTCTAGTGGGAGGTGTCCCTGCCCGTGCAGGGGGGCTGCAACTAGATCATCTTTAAGAACCCTTCCAACCCAAACCATTCTATGATTCTGTGATTCTGTGACTTGAATATTGTAATGCCCATAAAAAGATGAAATGCAATGGATTATTAAAAGTAAAGAGCATGTTAGGAACATTATCCAGTAAACACACTGGCACTATCTAAGGGACAAAAAAATTGTTAATTAGACTGCTAGAATTTAGAACAAAAGACATTTATTTTACTAAACTATGTGCATGTATTTGTAACAATTCTATATGCAAATACTGTTGAAAGTATTCAACAACAGTGCGTGGGGGTTGGAACAGGATGATCATAAAGGTCCCTTCCAACCCAAACCGTTCTATGATTCTATGAATCTACAATCCTGGACTTGTGAGGAAACACAAAATATTAAAAAATATTTTCTTAAACAAACAACAGATTATTTTCTGTGACAACTAACTCTAATGTGGTGTCTGCCAGACAATACAGCAGTAACCAGGCTCTCCCTGTCACCAGCAGGAAGTTGTTGTTCTATCAAATTTTTTATTCTAGTGCTTATCCTCAACATGTCTTTTACATGACTGTGCTGTTGTCAGTATGTATCTTTGCTTTTGATAAACTCAACTGCTGAATGCTATCATTTCTCTGGACTAACAATGGCAGAGGATCTCTACCATACTGTGGTGATACTGCACTATAGATGGATCCATAGGATGATTTCCTGGATACTGAAGTTTTTTAAAATTTCTGTTCCTCCATGTATCAAAAATATTTGGTCAAAGCTGATTCATATTCTGGAAAAACAGAAAATGAACAAGAAATCTTTGCATAAGGTAGCTTCATGTCTCTGCAGTATCCATTTTTTTTCTGCTTTCTCCCTTTTTAGTTCAGCCCATGGCTTTGCTGATGGATTAAATTTCTTCCTTCTTCATTCTTTTACACTCTTCCATCCTCCTTTCAATTTTTGTTCATAGACACACAAAGCCACTGTGGATCTAGTAGACAGAGAACTATTCCTCTAACTTCCTCACTTATTAATTTGCCAGGTGTCTGCATTTCCATAACTAAAAGCCTCTTTTTAAATCAGCTTGAAAAAAAAATCCACAATAAAACCTGAAAATGTAAGTGAAAAGGGAGACAAACACAGATATTGATGTGATACAAAAACTGAATAGCAAACTGGGTGTAGGGAAGCAACCATGAATAACTTTCTCTACTGTTTATTCAGCTTTGTATATTTTTATAGTCTGATGATCATTTGAGATTAATTGCAGAGGATAGAAAGATAATATGCTTTAAAGGAGAAAAGTAAGGGAGAAGCAGGAGGTCTAGACCAATCTTCAGAAAGAAAACAACTGCACAGTATTTTGCAAATAAGCAAATATTACATATTTGAACTCAGATAAATCACCACATACACGTGTGTGAGTAAATGAGCACAGCGAAATTACTTTAGACTTTCTCACAATCACCTTTTTCTGTCCTATGATTATCACTACCATCATGCTGGAACAAAAATAAAAATCAAAATATTTTGAGACAGCTTCATCATGGGAATTTCTCTACAAATGAATGAAATAACCATAGTCCTCACTTTCCTGGATGGCAGCACTGATGCACAATATACACAGCCACTGCACAGGACACACTGGAATAATGGGTGCTTGCAAAGACAAACTAGCACTTAATATCCTTGGGAAAAGTTTGGTTGACACAGCTCCTGAATCTCAGGTTCACTAACTAAATGGACTAACTGCAGGTCACTTCAACATAGTCTTCTATATATAGAAGGAACATAATCGTAAACACTTCAGAGATGCATCATGAAGAGACAGCAGTTTTAGCAGATGCAAAGCAGCATCATTATAAGGCTTATGAACATTAGCTAATGAATTGCAATCCAATAAACCAGAAGGGGCTGATTTAGGATGTCATTGCTGGAAGTAATCTCAGAGACTGCAAATATGATAATTGGGGTACCTTTGAAAGCCTTTAGGTGCCTTTTTGGAGTAATCGTTGATCTGACTAATTACTCTAGTAACTGGCAATTGCTAGAGACAATTGAACACGCACAACTTCAGGTTTTTTCCAAAATATTCATGTGAATGAGAGTGTAAGAAATCCTGTTTACGAACACAGTGAAAAAAAAAAAAAAAAAATAGCCTGTTTTCAAGCATCTTCGCTTGTGCATCTTCACTTAGCAACTCTACCATTTATGAGCAGCCCAGATAGCACATGGGGATTCAGAACCCAATTTAATCCTTGAAAGACTCAATTTAATTTTGACTGGTGTAGATTAATAACAAAAAACTGTCCTCTCTCTTTATTTTTTCTGAACCTAAGCAGTCCAAGTTTTGACAGGTTTCTTTATTTTGGTTTTGTTTGCTTGTTCTTGGCATCCTAATAGATGGATGTCCTTCTTATCTGAGTAAGTGATATCAGGAATATTTCCATCAATGACTGGAGAGAGGGATTTTTAAAATTTCAGACACTCCTGATGGAAGCTGAGGAAATGTAGTATTTTTCACCTTGTCACTGAAAACATATCCAAGAATGTCTCTTATCCTTGTAAGGGAATCCTTTTGGAACAACAGCTTGCTGCTTCTGAACAGATGTGATGGATTCAGATGGAAAAAGTCCACAAGTTACTTTCAGGGCCAACATGCCTCATTAAAGCCTTATTAACTGCAGTATAACGATGTATCTCTTGGCAGTTACTGGTCTGTGATAAGGCTAGGGTGTAATGCAGGTAAATACAAACTGCTAACATTCAGCATTAATATAAAGTTTAAATAGTTACCTAAGTCTCTAGTGTCTCTGAATCACCTAATGTCAATGTAATATTTTAAAGATATTTAATATACTGGGAACATGTAAGTGCTATGCCTTTCTCACTTATTTGATATAGTTTTTCTATCTGTCATCAATAAATGAGCATGTCTAAATAACCCCATACTACTTTTGTTAGTCTATAAACAGTTTCCTGATTCAACTAGCCATCTAAATTTGGGTCCAGTTTTAACACCTTCAGTGGGATTCAGGTGAAAATTTGACCCTTCTTCTTCTAAATCTGATGATACAGCTACCACTGATAATGATACATCATCAGGCCTGAGCTCACGTAACTTATTTATTCAAGTTCAGTATTCTGGCATCATTAGAACATTAAAACCAATGCACAGAGTGTAGTTTCTATGCCACAATTGGAACACAATATATTTGAGTAACATTATTCTTTTGTAAGTACAAGCAGATATTCTTAGTTTTCACTAACGTGCCAGTAAGTTGAAAGGGAAAAGAAATAAATGAGCAGAACATTAAAGCAAAACAAAAAGGAGTTCAGAATGGAAGTGTGCATGCAAATGAAGGTATGTGATAGTGGCAGGAAGTGATTGCATGCTAAGTACTCTGCCTTTTTTCCAGGTTTTGCATTAGTCTCTAAACTCTAAAATTATAGCAAAGGATCAAATTATTTTCATAAAACCAAAACAAAACCCAGCATTATTAGGTTAAGCAGATATACCGTATGGAGTTTGTTACCATTTGCTAATTTTCAATTCATTTATTAAGACCAGCTCTCACATTTTAATTTTCAGTAATCAGTGCCACTCTGTTATGAAAGCACCTCTGCAGTCTAGACAGTACATACTCATTTATGTGATAAATAATGGATAAACACTGAGTGTGCCATTAGCCTTTAATGCAGTAGATTGATTCCCTGCAGCACATACTTTCCATCCTTGTTCTAGCACTTATGCCACTTGTCTCTTGCACTTACTGTATGATGCTTCAATAATGTGAATGGGGTTCCCTGATCATTCTTAATTTAGCTCGTTTTTATCATCTCATAAATAGGTTGGCATTGCTATAACAGATGTGCAAATCAAAAGCTGTCTCACTACTACCTTTACTCTATCCAATGTTTTTCGCACAATACAGATTACTTGTGGATAACCAGATAGAATCAGTAGACCTAGACTAGAATTAGTAGACCTATTTTCTATCCACAGATTTCCATTTTAACATATCACTAGTGCTTCAGCCAAAAGACTGGGACAAAGACAAGTAATTTCAAGTCTCTGTTCCCATTTCCTTTAACTGTAAGAACAGATTCAAATTGAATTAAACCAAACAGACAAATTAGATATCAGTAAGTCATTAGGGCATGTTGGCATTCAACCAAGATTTTGAAGGAACTCAAATGTGAAATTGCAGAACCACCTGCCAAGCTGTCTCACAAATCCATAGAAATGGATCCTGTGCCAGTCTGCCAGTGAAACTCCCACCTACAAAAAGGGCTCTAGAAGAGATCTGGGGAACTTCAAACCCATAAATTACTCCAATCCTGATTAGATTGTAGAATATATCTTACAGGGTAATGTACTTGATCACAGAGATAAACATCACCTGTTGGGAAGAAGTCAGCATGGCTTCTGTAAAAAGGGTCATCTAAGTTACCTGATGAAGTTCTGTGACATTATTCCACACCAGTGGTTATTACAAAAGGTAGTTTTCCATGGGGATGCAGGAGATGTTCTTTTATGGACTGAAAGCTTGTGGAAGGATTGGGCAAACAAAAGAGTTTGATCATCACTACCAAGGGTGGGGTCAGTTACACAGGAACAACAGAAAGAACTTGCTAAGTTGGGAGAGCAGGCAAGCAGGAGTCATACTAGCTCCAGTGGAGGCTCTACAGAAAAATAATCTAAAGTCTGTGGCTGCACAATGTGAACTGAAAAGTTGTAACTTAGACAAGAAATCTTGGAGTTAACATTAACACTTTCTTAAGTTATCAGTTCAGTGTGGGGTAGGAGCCAAAAAAGCCAATAAAAAGTTGTAGATCATCAGGAAAGGTACTGAGAGCACAGCAGGAGAAACACTGCCATTTTTTAAGATGTTACTGCACCCACACTGTAGGTATTATGTGCTGCTCCACACCTCCCACTAGATGAGGTTGCTCCAAGCCCCATCCAACCCAGCCTTGAACACTTCCAGGGACTGAGGATCCACAACTTCTCTGGGCAGCCTGTTCCACTGTCTCACCACCCTTACATTAAAGAATATCTTCCTGATGTCTAAGCTCAATCTCCCCTCTTCCAGTTTAAAGCCATTCCCCCTCACCCTATCACTACACACCTGGGTAAAAAGCCCCTCCCCAGCTTTCCTGTAGGCCCCCTTCAGGTACTTGAAGGCTGCTATAAGATGTAACTGGGTGAAGTAAAATTACATATTAATAATTTTAATAAATGAAGCAATAGTTCTTGCTGAGACAAACTTTCACAACACACTCCCACTTTCAAATAAACTTACAGTATATAACTAATGAAAATTCAGCAGAGGCTTTTCACAGTGTACATGCAAACAAATATTTAAACATCAGGACCTAGAAAAATCACTGCTTAGCACTGAATATAATATTTTACATGTTTATACTCTACCTTACTAGGATTTATGCATTAATCTAAAAAAGTTAAATGTAAACATTTTACAAAGTACCAAAAAGTTGCATCCATACACCAATATAAAGGCCAAATTAGTAAACTTGCTTTTACTTTGCTGAAAAAAACTAAAACCAAGTCCGAAGGAAAATAAAATCCACTAGAGGCCAATTTCAACCACAGTGTCAAAAGACTTTGCTGCTTCCCTCTCAATAGGCGGGGAGTATAAAGCCCACAGTAGCACATAAAGGCTAATGGCAGCCTACAATCTAATTAGCCTTATTATAATACTGTCCAGAGATTCAACAGATACCTCTTTAGAAAGGACACAGGCACAAAGAACCCACCCACAAAGGAGTTAAATTTCTTTTCAAAGGTCTAGAAATGCATAATAAAGAAGAGTCTTTGACCAGGGAGAAGCTTGTCTGAGCCTGGCATCTTAGTTAGCCTGCTATGAGATTTTCTTGACTGAAAAGGAAAAAATGGGGAACAAGAGTGTTTATACATCCTGCTTCATTTAGGCATTCACCTTGGCTTAACAGGCCTGAGTAAAAACTTTTCTTTGAGGTTTCTGTGAGCTTTGCTGAGAATTCTATCGAAGAGTGGAGAGTAGAGTTGAAGAGTGTTCAAATAGAGCTCCAAAAAGCCTGGGTAGTTTTAAACTTTTTTTAAAGTTTTGAGGGTGCTGTAACTGTGGAGGCTGCTTCAATACCTGTGACTAAAAGGCAAACCAAAAATGGCAGTTATCAAGCTGTCTTCAGTGAGTATTAATGCCTGTCTGTGGCGCTGTATCACTGACATGGAAGTGACCCAAGGAGTCACTTGAGTTCCTGTACATGGCAGGAGAATGTGCAGTTAGAAAAGTGGGGGACATGCTGCCTAAACCTCAGACAGCCCCAATATCTTCCCATCAGAGTCTGATGACAAGACACAAGGGTGTGCACGGGTCAGTCATGCTGCGGAGCTCAGCACAAAGAAACTTGCCTTTGAGAGCCCATGAAGCTCAAGTCAAGTGAGACTTGCACACGAAAGGGGTCTCTAGAGTAGCACTGAAGTTCCAATGAGGAGTGCATTTTAGAAGTAAATCTCATCATCTGAAATGATAGTGTTCTCTGGTTCATAACATGACAGTTTCAGAAAGCAAGCTGGACTCCTTTTGAATAAAACCAAAACAGAAGATGTCCCAAGGGGAGCACATGAATGAATACTCAGTGCACAGGTCCAGAGAACTGGTCTGAAGAGAAACCTGCAACACACACAGTACAGAGGTCAGGTCCTCAGCAGCAACTGGGCTGCTTTACAGATCCACTTCCATTAGGTCACACTGCTAATGTTACCAGTCCAGTCTCCAGTGGTATTGCAGACCACTACATTTCACTCAGACACATCTCAACACTGAACTTGAGACTTCAGTGAGACCAAACCCTTTTAGTCTGCAAGACCAAAATGCATATGAGAAACCACAGAAGGGGCTCATCGCCCAAAGTGATTGCTGGGGCTGCAAACTGATAGGTAAGATAACCTACAGGATCTGGTGGGAAATTCATGCTTCTAGAGGGTTCTTTGTCCATGCACGACACACGGTTCTTCTGCCTAAGCAGAGATCTTAAAACTGTGTTCCTTTCATCTGTTAGCTGTTAGCATGTGCTCTCCTGAACAGCCCTTCATTTTCACAGAACTTGAGGATAGCGGATACCAGATGAAGAGGCTTTGACTCTATGTAATAGAGTAAAAGCAGGGAAAACACTGCAGAGTCATTGATTCGTTTTGCCTTCCAGTAGCTCAACTATGATGAAGCACCTTATTGTTCAAATGTTTATTTCAGAAGACAGATGTATGGAGTTGGTGTTTATAGAAGTGGTTTGTCTATCCAAGCCAGACACCACTGCTGGTGTTGGGTTTTTTTCCCTTTAAAATAACTTTTCCAGATGGCGAAGCAATTTAGGACTTCCCTTGCAATCAAGCCCTTCAAGATCCTTTCCTTTTCAGGGTGTGGGAGCCCAGGCACAAGACCCCCCTCAGTTGCTTCTGGATCCCTTTGGTGATCAAACTCCAGATCAGAACCGGGCACTCCTTGTCACCCTGGCACTCCACCCAAGGCTTTAACCCAGCGATAAGGACGTCCCCGTCTCACAGCGGCCGCAGGCACGGACGAAGCGCACTTCCAGCCCGGTGAAACACACACACGGAAGGGCAAGGACTTGCTCTCCTCGCCGGGGCAGCCGCACGGGCAGCCGAGGCAGCCGCGGGGCGGCAGCTCGGGACGCGGCCCCAGCCCCGTCCAGCGCGCCCGCCCCACTGGGCCCCGCACGCTGCGGGTTTGGGGCGGCGGCGACACCCGCTCCGGGGGCCTCCGCGCGCGGTCACCCGGTGGCGCGGGGGTCCCCCCGCAGGCCGCGGCCAAGGCGGGCGGTTCGTGCGCTCCGCTGCCGGCGCTGCGCAGGGTGCCGGCCGGGCTGCCGCGGAGCGGGACTGCGCGGCCGCGTCGCGCGATACCCCCGCTAAAAGCCGCAGCTGCTGATGCAGCGTCTTTTCTTTTCTGCTTGCAAATGCGGGCAGCCGGGTCCCGTAGGTGCCTTCGCTGCCCGTGCTCACACGCCCGCCCCGCCGGGGTCAGCGCGCCCGAAGGACGCGGCTCCTTCGGGCAGGACCGCGGCCCCCGCCCCGCCCCCGCACCTGCCAGCCCGCGGACACGGCGGCCGCAGCGGCCTGGCAGGACCGACCCGAGCGGCAGAGCGCGGCGGGAGGGGCAGAGCGCGCCCCTCTGCCCCGCTGGGCACGTCACGGCCCTTCCCGCGCCGCCCGGCCGCAGCGCCGGCACCGCCACCCGCCCTGCCCGCCCCGCCTGCCCCGCGGCACCGCGCGGCCCCTCCGCTCCGCTCCGCCCCCCCCCCGGCCCGGCCCGGCCCGGCCGAACGCGGCGCGGGGCGCTCGGAGTCCCGCCCGCCCGGGCGCGCAGAGCCAGGCGCGCAGGCACCCGCAGACACCCGCACGCTCCGACACGGGCGCACGCGGAAGTGCACCCCGAGCCGGCTCGCAGCCCGCCGCCCCGGCCGCCCCGGCGCAGCGTGCAACATGGCGCTGGTTCCCTGCCAGGTGCTGCACGCCGCCATCCTCCTGTCCTATTGCTCCATCCTGTGCAATTACAAGGCCATTGACATGCCCGCGCATCAAACCTATGGAGGCAGCTGGAAATTTCTGACCTTCATAGACCTGGTAAGTGTCCCCGGCGGCCGTGGCCCTGCCCCCTCCCGCAGGCTGCCCTCGGAACGGCCGCGGCCCCGCGCGGCAGCCCCGCAAGCGGCGGCGCCGCTCGACGGAAGCGCCATGAGGTGACCTGAAAGCGGGGACGGCGACATGTTGTGAGTCCAGGGCCGGCCGTGAGAGCAGCCGTCCGGGCAGGGCGGCGGCGGAGGCCGGCTGGTCGGAACGGAGAACGACACGGACGAAGGCGCGGGGCTGCTGCTGGCAGGCGGCAGCGGGGAAGGGGCGCCTGGCGCCCGGACACCGCGGTCTTCTGCCGGGTTTCGCCTTTTTTAATGGCTGACAGTAAACACGAGAACCTGCTGCTCCCAGCGTTTGGCTCCTGTGAGAACACGTCTTGCTGCCTTTGGCCCATCAGAGAAACCCATTTCCCACAGGTGCAAGTGCGTGACACAAACAAAACACTGGGCAACACAACTTGCCGGACCCGGTTAGTTTGGGTTGCAAATCCATAAGCGAGCCTACAAAACGAAAGAGGTTTCCTTTCACTTTTCTTCATGAGGGTCCATATCTGGAACTGTCACAAGCATACTGGTTTGCTGGAAAACACCAGGCACTGCCCAGGGGACGTTTCTGCCCTGAGCAAAACCCTTTTGCTTTGCTGCCTCCACAGCAGCCTTTTGCCAGGGCAGGTGGAAAGAGAGAGCAGGGCGAGAAGATGGGAGGAGAAATTTGGTTTCTGGTTCAGAAACAGGATCTCCAACCAACTTGCACTTAGCACCTAGGTCAGAATAGGTTTTCTTCTTGGAATCTACTGGAGAGACATTTTACATTTCCTTCTGAATTACAGAAAAGTCGCAAAATGCAAGTATTTCAGTGCTTCCCAGTCATAAAACCTCTCTCAGAACCTCACTGCAAATTCATGAGTACTGCTACTATTACCTGTGCACTAAATATCCAGACAGTAGGTTAAGTTTGACAGAAATTTGCTAGATGTCTGAGTATCCACAGCCATAGTTAGTGCTTTTGCTACGATTGTAAAAGGTTATATTAAGGCCTGATGGTTTTCTGGAAGGCAAACTAGAATCTATTTTTTTTTCCCTTTGGGTGCTGCCAGTAGTAATCGATAGAAGTTATCATCAAGTCCGAGTTAGGGGAAAGTTGTTGACTTTAGTGGCTGTGGAACTGGAAGTGAATCCACTAAACCTAAAAGACGATGATCTAGTATTTGAGTCTCTACGTTTCTCTCTGTTCTTCTAACCCTGACAGTTGTTTGATGACTAAGTGAATTAAGGCTGTCATACAGTGAAAATAACATTTGACAATACATGATATTCCTCGTTTCCCAAAAATTACAGCGTGTGGCAAGTTCATGTGGACTTTTCCATCAAATCATGCATGTGGTTCAGGCTACTTCTGTCATGACCCAAAAGGTTAAGGTCAATATGTAGTGATTTCTAAAATGTCTAGAACAGTTACCAACTGGAACTTGTTATTTCTGTCCTTTAGCTGGTAGTTGTTTTGTGTTTCTTAGAGTCAAGTCCAATAGTTGAGAAAAGGTTAGCAATTCCTTAACAGCCTTTAATCCTTCCAGCTAACACACAGTTCAATGATTTCAATGCCTTTCTTAGTGACTAGCCAGCACATAGACCTCTCCAATAACAATATTTACTTACGTCCAAATGGCCCTGGTAGCATCTTATCTAAACAGATCTACCTATCTGTCCCTAGGAGGATATCAGGAGGCATGGTTGGAGTATGTTAGGCACATTTCCACTGTATGTTGACTGAGTCTTGAAAAGCTCTTCTATATCTTTCCATTTCCTCAACCATGTGCAGTGTTCCAGTGTCAGTCACATTCAAAGGCTGTCTAGACAAAATGTCATCAGTGCCAGAGTCTCGCAGAAGTGTGTTCTTGCTACAAATTGTACCTCCACAAGTAGAGATTTTATCTTTGACACCACAGGAGCTAGTAGAAGTTCTTTCTGTTTCCAAAAACTGCTACAAGCCTTTGAGAAAAGTTTTATGACTTGGATCTGAAAAGTAATTTGGATTTTTTTTTTCACCTGTCCATTTTTAAAGGGACTTTCCAGTTTCAGCATCAATAAATGTCTTGGAGATTTAGGTAGCTGGCATTCCAGAGGTGCTGTGTGAAATGATTTATGGTTATCTGCAGGTAATATAATCTTGAATTGAATTACGAAAAACTAGTGGTTTGGACTCTTAAAACACAGGATGGCATTCTAAAGGTATGCATTACTCTGAACAGTAGACTTGCAGCCTTGACACTGTTTACAGCAGTCGAGATATATGAGGAAGTTGTTTAATACAAAGCTAAAGCCTGTAATGTCCCTGTCCATCCATAATATTTTGGATGTTCATACCTAAGTAAAGTTTTCTAGGATACCAGCATTCATGCTTAATCTGTCCTGTCCATGAATTAACAAAGAAAATAAGTGCAACTGATTACTTATTTTAATTGGTGTCATTTTGATGACTGACTCAGTTTTTTCGCAGCTGCGACTGCGATGGCAACATTCCCTAAAACACCCATGTCAATGGAATATGTTTCTGGTTTATGAAGCAATGTAGTGGCAGTATGTTTTGCCATTACACTGGTGATGGTCCTCACTGTTGCTACTAAAAATTTTTCCATTGCAGACTTTCTGTCTGGTATGTAGAAGAGGCAAGATACTTACCTCTCTTATTCAAAAGATAGTAAAGATAACTGCCTATTACTTGTGGATTTCAGAACATTTCAGAAAAGAGAGCAGTATCCTTTTTGTCATTTATAGAGAGGGAAACTGAGGTACAAGAGGCCCTCCAAGATAAGTTGGTGGGCCCAGCAGATCAAATTATTGAACTGAACATTTGAATTTCAAACTGCAACACGTTGCTTGTGTTTAGCCTCACAACACAAGGTAAGCCCCAACACTATTTCCTGTGAAGACAGCAGAGAACTGGATTCAGATAGGATATTTCAAGAGATGTCCCTAAAATTTCTTGTGTAGCTGCCTTTGTTAGACTCAGATTCATCGTTTTGTACTTCAGTAGTGGGCTCCTGCACTATCCTGCACAACAAACCATAACTTCATTGTTGAGCTTTATGGTTGAAAGTTAAGTTAGGGTGAAAATGATGCCAGTATAAAAAGATTCTTCACAAGAAGTTTGTCAGCTATGTAAGTGCCTCCAGAATTTTCCCTACTTGTACTGCTGTTTGTTCAGTTCTGTAAGTACTTGAAGTAGCTGAATTAAGGATAACTGTCTGTTAGATTGAGTTCTACAAAAAACAGGTATAAGCTGTGTTCCCAGCATATTTTTTGCTGGTCCATGTTGCATTTGTTTTGCAGAAAGTATTTTTAGGTTTTGTTTAATTAAGCTTAAATAAATCATCAGAACTTGGTTTGTTTTTTGTCTTTGGAAGATTTCAAAGGGGCATGTTAACAAGACTGGAAACTAGAGTTGGTAGATTTGTCATTTACTTATTGTAGGGTTTTTAATTAGTTATTAAATTATATGAAATACAGTTACTACACAACAACAAAAAGTCAGTTTAACAAAGCATGGCTAACAGTTATAATTGATTTGTACCGATTTGGATTTACTCATGCTGATAGGGAGTAAGATGACCAGAAAATATCAGAGGCCAAAAGATTCAGAATTAAGGAATAGCAAACTGTGCCATTGCTGCAGTTTCTGAAGTTGAGAAAGTTTCATTGCTAAGTGTATGAGTTAATTTACCACAACCCAGATGGCAAAAGTGAAAACAAGTTCCATACTCTGTGGAATATAACTGTGACTCTTCCAGGATTTCCTTTAGTAACGTTTCTTTCACCTTCTGCTTGCTTTTGTCATCTGTAAAGTTACCTTGATATTCAAGTGTTTTATGGCTTTTGGGTGAAAGATTACAGAAATATAAAATACTTTTATGTATTATTCCTAGAGGTAAATATACCCCCAGTGTTCTTACTCTATCAGGGAACAGTCAACTCAGTGTTTATCAGTTTGCAGAGGAAGAAGGTGATTGCTTTTTGAGGAATAACAAGGTGAGGTTTCTTAATGGTGCTTAATGTATTTGAGAGAAATGGCAAGGATACATGTTAGGGAACCTTTTAATAAGTGTGTGCTTTAGAGCTTTCTTTTTCCCTCAGGCTGTAAACATGTCAGAGAACAGTTACGTATAGTGCCATTGATGCAGTAATAAAAACGTAATAGTATCACCGTTTCTTATTCATGGACCCATACTTTCCATTCCCTTTTGGTAGTGCTATTTCAAATTTAAACACTGCATTAAAGAGTTCCGTTTTCACACTGCATTACATGTCTTTATTTTGCAATTGGACTTCGGAATTAATTTGGGAATTCTTAGGAAAGTTATGGCTGTCTTGAAATACTTGTGTTGACAGTAGGGTTGTCAGGCAAGAAGAGGAGACTGGAAGAGATGACAAATTGGGATCGCTTACTGTGATGATGGATTTTACTAACATCAGTAATATTATTTTCTAGCTTGGCATATATAAGTGGTAGGTAACAGTGCTATGTTTTAAACCAGTGTAAAGTCTGTAGAATTTTGCCAGAACTGTTTCAAATTATGACAACTTCAAGAAGTTGGTTTGGTGGTCTTTCTGTTCCCCCTAGAAAAAAATTTGATTTATGTTGTATTTCAGTTGAATAATTTTCTTTACAATTTTATTATAGTGGTGAGGATGACTCAAATAATCTTATATGGCTCCGTATAGCAAATTGTTAAATATTTTAAACAGTTTAAAGAAGGACACATCTAGTATTCTATGTTAGCATTCTATGCTGAAGTCAGAGTTGTGGTTCTGAGCTGTCCTAATTTGTTGTGAATATAAGTATAAACCAAAATATTTAATAAATGTATTTTTTACTTTATATTTGTGTTTTCTTAATGAGGTCATGTAAGCTTATACAAGAAATAAAATTTGAGAGATGGACCTTCTTAAGTTGTAGCAAAGATCTATATAACCTATCAAATAATATATTTAACTAATACAGAAAATTGCAAATTTAATTTAAAATATTTTAATTTAAATTTAAACTTTAAAATATTTTAAATAAAAAATCTAATTCAGCTTGAATTAATTAAAAACCAGGCAATTCTGCAGTGTATTAAACATGATGTAATGTAAATTCATTACAGGAGGTTATGCCAAGTGTGTATTTACCTGAACAAAGCAGTAGAAGAAAAATATCTCATATTCCTTCCCGTACATATGGTCTCTTCTGTGCTGCAATTTTCCATATCTAATAATTGGAGTTGTCAGTGCCTGCCCACCCTAATGCAATATTTAGAAAACATTTTTCTAATTGCGCTACTTTAATATAGACTCTGGTATTGAGAGGAGCTCAGCATGGATGGAGAATTCCTTGTCATTGGAGTTTTAATTGCTAATACAACTCCAATCAGTAAGTGTTAAAAAGATCAATACCAGTAACAGGTTTCTTCTCGGTAGAATTGAAGAGTGAGACAAATACTGGTGTGTGATAAGTTCATAATGGACTTTTCTGTATTTGAAATAAAAATAATGTTACTGCTTGCAGTACAGATATTAAAAACATTAAATTCTTCTCAGTGTAGGTTTTTTTCTTTTAAGTGTCTGAGTCTGAGGCCTGGTATTCTCACTGTGCATGTCCAGCTGTATGCATGGCATATGAGATAGAAACAAAATCGACAAAGCCTTGCCGTATTTTGGAGACCATAGTGAAGCACAGACTCCTTGTTAAGTCTTTGAATAGGTGAATATGGAAAGCTTTCTTTCTTCTAATTTTTATTTAAAAAAAAAAAAACCTTCCTTTTTCAAGTTTTGCCTTATTTGCCTGCATTTATTTCCATAACTAAGTTTTCCCCATACCATGTTTTCCAAAGCTCTGAATTTGTTATTAGTCTTCAAAGCCTTATGGCTTTTATTCTGTTAATATGATGTATGATGCAAGATTTTTTCAACTTGACACTGTTAAATTTGCTACATCTGAATAAGCTGTGTTTAACTTTAGTGGATGGAAAAGTTAACTGACATCTGAAGAAAAATTAATATCACTTGGAAGCTGAAGTAAAACTTAGAGCCTTTTCAGAGAGGAAGAAAGTAAAGTAAATTGAAATTTATGAACATGTTTTGGTAAGACTTGAAGATTGGTCCTTCTCCCAATTAGGACTGTGATTAAGCATTTAGACGATATGCATCAGCATTTTGCCAGTTACCTCAGGGTATTTTACACTCTCTTGACATACAGTTTGTGTTGCTTGTTGGGTGGGGTTTTTTTGCAGTATACTGCAAAATTAGAGATTTTGTTGGTAGGAAACAGGTTAGGCTCATGTGAAATGCTACGAAAAATTCAGAACCTGATTCTCATTCATGTCAAGGCTCCTTCTGACAACAGCTAAGTCCATGTGATTTTCCCTCGAGAGTCTGAAAGTAACATTCGAATGCCTCTGGTTGCATTCCCTGAACATCTTGTCTTGCCACTGCCCTTGCAAGCATCCTGTTTACAGTATAATTTCCAAATACTTGCCAAAGGGTGCAATTATATAATAATTTACTCTTCCAGCTGTGTGCAGCTGACACAGCTCAGGTATTTTTGCCATTGTCTGTCACATCAATTGTTTCAAAGTACTTGAGAACTCTGCAGTCTAGTTTAAAACTAGTACTACAGGATTTTTACTAGCTGAGTATCGCTTGTCCTGGTAAAAATAAACTGTAGTAGAAGGTGCATATGAACTGAATGTGAAATTCTTTACTAATTCCTTGCTAACTTCTAAAGCTAAGCACAAGGGGTGACGGCTCTTTTGCAATTCAGTTCAAGTGAAAGAATTTAAGAGGCTGAATCTTACACACAAATGCTGCTAGGCACTTCAGACTGTTTGAGTTGGTTGTGCAGGGACTTGGAAGAGAATTTCAATTTTACTCTGCTAGGTACTGATTGGTTAATTTTTTATTTTGGGCAGTGTTGTCTGCAGCTGTATATTTTTTTAAACCTACTTTTTTATTTTATTTACCTGAGGGTAAATGTACCTTCCCTCCTCCCAGGTTGCATATATTTTATCCAGTGTCTTGAAACCTTCTGGCCCCAGCAGCACATAATTAACAAATTGTTATTTATTATTGTTGCTAGAATTACTAGAATTCAGTAGGTGTGTGAGTTCCACATGCATGGCACAGGTGGCATACATTCCTAACTACTTATCAGATGCAAAAGGAAGAAAACAAAACTGATGACTTTAAATGCTGCTATATAAATTGATAAAATGCATGAATGCAAAATAGATGTTTTTTTCTGTGAGATGCTTAGCAAGCTTGTGGCTGAAATGGTGGAAGCTTTTCATACAACTAATGTTCAGGGTAGCATTTTTTGTGTGATCCTGAGGCACCGAAATAGGACTCTTGACCCTGGAGAAGATGCCAAGTTGTTTATGGACAGTGGTATCAGCTCTGTAAAGAATGCAAGTAGAGAAGATGGGAGAGAAAAGGAAGATCCAATAGATGACAGCACTTTGTGCCTGGGATGTGTAGGTGAGCGAGTGCACCATGCTGATCAGCCTTGTGTTGTGGCAAACTGGTATTTAGATTTGACTGCTGGGTATGAGGACAAATTGAGGGAAAAAAAGGGATGGGGTTAAAAAGTGACTGCCGTTCCTCAGCTAGAACAGCATGTGTTTGCTCCCTCAACTTCCTCCACTTCCCTGTCTTGTCCCTCATCTCTTCCTCCCACACACTCCCACAGTCTCCCCACACAACCCCCACACACTGGTGGCACAGCACCACTTCCCTGCACATAACTTGCTTGCCTCAGCATGATCCTGCTCAGCAGCAGGTGTCTGCAAAACTTTGTCCTTCATTAGAAGCCATATGCACTGACAGATGCAGAGGTCCCCATTTGCTGTTCACTTAAGCTTAAAAACAAATTGAAACTCCATGCTGTGAAAAGTTTCTTGACCTGTTTCCTGGTTATAGCTGTGTTGTGAGAACTGTGAACTTGTCATTACACACTATTGCCTGCATTCCTGTAGGTGCCAGAAAGTGAGTCCTAAGGATGCGTGAGTCAAAGGAAACCTCTACTGTGTGGACCTGCTGCACAGCTCTGTGCTTTTAAACTGAATGTCCAGGAGGCTGGAAGGGGTTTGAAGTATTTGGAGGTGGATATTTGCTTACACTGCACATAATTTTAAAATATAAAAGTGTTCATAAAAGCTACTCTCTTCTATCATCTCTCTATACTCTATGCATGTCCAAGAGTAATTTGGCCTGCTACTGCTGAAGTCAGTTTAGGTGGCCAATTAATCAACCGTGGACAGAAGATTACAGTGGTTTGAGGTACCAGCTGCTGTTAAGTTTTTGAGTGTCAAAGAGTCAAGTGATGGCTGGAACAAGAAGTGCTCTACATATGACCCACCTAGGGTCTGTAGCCTACCTGATTAGCCTTTCTGTGCCCAGCACAGGGGTGGGCTGTGGGCTGGGGGCAGTGTTCTGATGGCAGCACTGTGACCTCAGTGCCACGTCTTGCAGGGAGTCTGGCCCTATAATGGGGTTTGATCTGTGTGGTGTGTCATTGAAACCAATGCTCACAACTGCCTTGTGTTAAAATATCACAATAAGGTCTGTGGGTCTTGCAATGCTCTTGATCTGCAGAGGTATTTTGGCATTACTTCTGGCAGGCAGTGGGAAGGTAGTCTCTCTGTATTATCCACATTTGTTCTGCCTAGTTTGCCTGGGAGTTGAGATCAGACTTCCAGTCCTGGGTGCTATTTGGCATCAACACTGTGCTCAATGTCAGTTAAAAGTATGAGAATTTTCAGCAAGTTGCAAGATAAGACCATAAAGTATTGAAGAGGGGACAGCTGTGGTTTGGTGTTTTTTTTAATGTCTTTTCTGGTGTGATTGCAAATTCAGAAACTATAATTTTTTTCCAGGTGCGAAGAAAAAAGTCAATCTTGTAATCTTGTGGGGGAAAAAAGTTTGGGAGAAAATTTTCAAATTCATCACTTCAGTGCTGTTGAACTGACCAAGTGAAAACAAAACATTTTATTGTCTGCATTAAGATACTTGGACAAAATTACATTAAAAAGGAATCAGCCGTTGTGGTGATAAATTGTTACTCAGAAATATTTTGCCAGCTGTATTAATTGAAAACTTTTTTTTTTTCCCTTTAGCAAGGGCAGCACCAATGTAACAAGAGCAACATAATGCTGAAAGTTGTGACTTACTCGTAAGTGTTGCCTTTATTTCATAGGCATTGTACCTGTGCTATGTGAGATAGTGATAGCAAACTTGAATTTGAAATAAAAAAGTGAAATTCAGGAGCGGGTTTGATAACAAGTCAAATCCAGAAAGCAACTGGGGGTTTTTGTTTGTTTGTGTTTGTTTGTTTTGTTGGTTTTTGGTTTTGTTTTTTTTTTATTAGGTACATTCTGTTTGTGGGGATTAATAAGTATTTTGAAGAAATAACCAAATAATAATACGGTATGAAGGCCACTTTTGACTAGTCTTTCCCTATTAGACTTAGAATTTTGCCTGTCTTGGGTCTTGTGCTCAACAGATGTCCCTCAACAGTGTTTGCCAGACGAAGAAGTGCCGTGATGGAGATCAACCTGTTTTATGAGGTGCTTACTTGTGTGGTGTGCCTGCATCTCAGTGGTGTGTTTTCAGAGAGGGTCTCTGGCTAGATTGTGGTGGAGACAACTGTGAGGCCTTGTTCTGAATCACTCCAGTATCTTCTGTAACTTTCAGGTTGGTGGCCTTAAGTGTATATATCTTCTGTGAGAGAAGATATATCCTTGATATTCAGAATTCCATAGACTAAACTGACCTTTTTAAAGGACTCTTTTTCAGCCAGGTAGATGGGGATTCAGCTTTATGAATCAGACCTGGAACAGCCCCATCTTTTATTAATATAATGTCTCCTGATTTACTGCAGGAAGCCACTGAAAGATTAAGTGTACCAGCAGTCTGCATAAAATACCTGGGCGACCTCCAAAGCACTATGACAAATATCAAAGAGAAATTTTAAAACCTGTAAGATCAGCTTAAGGAAAATTAAGGCCATATCTCAGTTTGGTGTAAATGTAAAAGTAGGAAGACAGGTAGTGACTGCAGAGTAGCAGAAGATGTAGGCCACATCTCTTTCCATAAGACCTAAAATGAATGAATACTCTCAGCAGAAGGTATCTTTCCACTGGAGTTTGCTTTGCAATTTTCCTCCTTGGTCATCTTCCCAAATGAAAGCATAGGTTAATAGTATAAGCAACTGAAGAATGCCTATTCAAAATAGACAATCTTGTCTGTCCTCTTTATGGATACTTCTTTTTACACCATCTCTTTTGTTACCCATCTTCCAAGAAAGAAGCAATGCACATGTAGGTCTTTGGATTTTCTTTAGAGCATGTATCTTTGGTAGCAAGTATCTTACTAAGAGTAAAACAGCTTTGTAGTGCCATTGTGCTGTTATTACAAGATCTCAAAGCTCTTACAAAATACTAGCTAATTAAGCCTCACAACATCTCTCTGCAGAGGGGCATGATTTAAACAAAATGCAAGTCCAGCACATAAGACACTGAAATTGGCTGAACATACAGTAATTAAAATCATGAAGGACTTATCTTTGTTATGTAATCTATATGCTAAAACATAGTTAAACTCAAGTGGTCCAGGAGGTCATTCGTGGGACAGAGGTTGCCTATAGATTACTGTTATTCAGTCTTTGGGTTTTTTTGCAGGGTGTGGTGGAGCTGGAGTTGAGACTGGCTGTGCAAGCAGCACTGTCCAGGTAATCAGACATCACCTCCAGTCTAACCTGTCTCGCCTGATGACTCACTCGCTGCTCCTGCTATCTGCAGAGAGATGGCAAGTATGTGGACATTGCCATCAGCTGTGAATGAAGGCACGTGCTACCCCTTGTAGCAGGAGCAACTGGACTCCAGTGGCTCCTCTTTTGTCCCCATCTTCTGCTCTCAAAGATAAAAGCCATATCCTGTCGTGGCCTATCCTGTCGTGGCCCCAGCCCTTCCCAGTGTTACAACAGACACTGTCCTAAACCTGTGCCTACCCAGCTGCTGCAGAGCAGGAGACAGGGAGATGTAAGATGCTTATGTGCATGGTGGATGTAGGAAGGTGCAGTTGATGGTATAGGAGGGGTGAGCTGAGTCCAGGCTGTTCCTGAGGGAGAAAGGAAGACACACATCTATTTAAATGATAGAATGTAAGCTGCTGCCACTGATGCAGAATGGGGTGGTTGTTGCAGCAGAGCATCAAGAGAGGTAACTGCAGCAGTTGCTGACCTTCAGGAGAAAAAGAGGCCTCAGACTGCAGATATGTCCTCTGCATATGCTGAGCTAAGGGTGTCCTCAGCCTGCAACAGCCATGCAGATTATTTCCATATTTCTGGACATATGGAGCTGTACCTGCTCTGTGTAGCACACGCGGAATAAATGAAGAATTTCTGGGAGATGTTGAACCTGCTGGGTGTATACTGTGAAGTTAATCCTTGTATGAGCAGTAGATGTTTATCCAGAAGAAGCAGGCATTCAGCAACCTGGACAAGTCCCACAAATCCTCACATGCTGCCTGGTGACAGTTTCTAGCTGGAAACAGGGAAAAATGATGTAGGGTAGCTCTAACCTACACGTGAACATGTAGGTTAGCATGGGGGCTTCCACCCACCTGACCTACTTGTAAAACAGCTTCTTTTCTGAAATAAACAGTGTGATATCGTCCATTCCTGTTTGAGTAGGATGTGTATTTCTGTTGGCTGAAAGAAAGGAAGGTACAGTTGTCAAGCCCAGATGGAGGCGTTGAAATATGCATGGTAGTGGCAGCTGTGTGTGGGAAGGATGACTTGAAGTGTGTTGAGGAGGAGGAAGCTTGTTTACTGTGCGACTGTCTTCATGTAGCTGTGGAGTTGAATGGGGAGAGAAACGAGGAATGCGTTTCTTGTCTGTGGATTATTGCTTCACTGTGCTGAACAGTTTTTTCTCCAATATTCATTATTTGTTTGAAAATTCAAAGGATCAGTGAGTTGCAGTGAAGGAGATTGCAAAGAAGTATCTTCAGAATTGTGCCAGTCCCAAGTCCTCGTGGATCAAGTCCCTGTTTTCCTAAGCTGGGCCTTTCTGCCTGAAGGACCCTTCTCAAAAGCTGGACTGAGGTTGCTGTGTGCACATTTCAAAGAGGAACATGTTGTTCTGGCAACCTTCCCGATCCTGAATTGTGTGTGCGCCTTTCTTTATTAGTGTATTTTGTAGTTTGTGGTTATGTAAATGCTTAAGCCTGTGTACCACTGGCATCAGTCTTTCCGGGCCCTGTTTCATTGCTGTTGGTGCTACTGGTTGGCAGCAGTGCTCAAGGGGCAGCCTGCACGCAGCTCACCCTCTTCCTCCCAGAGGGGATGCAGGCACTTGAGGGCAGATGGGTGAGGCCTCCCAGCCAGCTCTGCCTACAGGCAGCCCACCCCAGGGCTCCCAAGTGCCCACCTTGGCACAGGAGAGTGGGGTTGGGCTGTTGCCCACCTTCCTCTACTCACTTGTCACCGCAGCCTGCGGTCACCCAGCTGGGCCAGCCCGTAAGGTGGTCCAGCTGTCATATCTGCAGATCTCATTCGTCATCACCATCTTTCAGGGAAAAAAGCAATGCCCACCCTAGCCCAAAGGTATTGAGATAGATAAGAGTGTATGTATATAGGTACTTTTGATTATAAATAATGGAGGTCACAGGGGAGACAACAGAATGGAACGTGTCAAGTAAAATCACAAGCTATTTTGGGTTTTATATATTTTTTTACAGATGTTTTATATTTACAGTTTTCAGTCATCTCATTAATTAACACTTTTTTGTGGGGAGAATAAAGGTTTATGGCTTACTCGTTTTCTCACAGGACTGTTTTCCAAGCATATTTTATAATTAGTACATTTTTCACGTTCCCATGCCAGAGCATGAAATTAATATTTTCTGAATATTTTCCTAGTATCTTTCTCAACTATGCGGCCTAAAAAAGGTCTTTTACTTAATTAAACTGGTCTAAAAAGCAAGTCTGAAGATGTAATCTATTAGAAGAACATGAAAAAGGCATGAGTGAACCCTAATACCAAACTTAAGAGTCAGAGAGTCCATTTTGGTGTCAGCTGTTGTAATCTGTGGTACTGCTTGGTTCTTCCTGCGCTGGGCCCAGCGCTGGAAGACTGCCTTTGATTTTTGCATTCAGATAAGGTTGTGTATCTGCTTCCACAGAACGCCAGTTAAATGTAGTAATAGATAGCTTCCAGATACACCAAATTTTGAAAGTAGTTGCCATTTTAATCTGCAATCACATGACAGCAACTTCCAAATTTCTATCATTTGATAATCTGCATCCTAAGTGTTTTATCTGATTTGAGCTTTGGGTTTGCAATAGCCATACCTACTTCCATTATAAACATTATCTTCCTTTCCTCTTCATTTTTTGGCGTGTCTGTGAGGAAACCATGACTTGGACCTTTTCCATTCGCCAAGTACATCCAAGTATTTTATAAAGAACTGCAGCAACAAAGGAAGCAATATTGATACTCATGCTTAATTGGACTTTTCCACAGCTTTATTTTTATCTCAGTCTAGCTGTGACACAGAACAATGTTAAGGGCCAAAGGCAGAGGTCATCAGACGTTTCATATGGCTTGTTCTCAGGCAATTGAAAAAATATCTAAAAGCCAGTTTTCCTGAAGTTATAGAATGAACTGAATTGATCAAAGTGTATAACCATCAAAAAGGGAAATTTACAACTGTTTGTTTCTGTGTTGGACAAACACAACATCTTTACAACACTTCAAACAGAAGATGTTGCTGCAAATGGAGTGTGAAAAAATTATCTGCTTAATTAGTAGTAAACAATCATGGCAGCAAAAGAATTTTAGGTGTTTTTATTCTTGATTAATCATAGTCCAAATTTGCTTCTGACAATTTTACTTTGAAAATTTTGCTAGTTTTATTGCTGTTCTACTCTCTTCCAAATGAAGATTGAGTTTTGTTAGTGCTTGAAATTCTGTGCTTCTTCATCCAGTTTTAAGGCCTCTAGCTTGCACCCTGTGTTGCCATTTACATCTTGGTATTATGAAGGCACATCAATACCGTTTAATGTTGCTAGCCTCTTATCTTCACTTTGTATGTACATGTAGATGGGATTGAAGGTTCCAGGCTTAGAAAATTATACCAAGGCTGGATGAAGGCTTTCTGCCATATAGCAGATGCCAATTAGAAATACATGTTTAATCTGGTAAATAGGAATACTGAAGTACAGTGAACGCTCTCTTACATTTATAGTGCAACTTCTTCCCTTGTTGCTAGGGTCCTCAACTGAAAATTATTTTTTTCCATGATAGACTTGTCATATGGGCATAGCTATATCAGCAGAGGAAGACGCAAATGGTGTTTATTTAGAAGTGTGTACATCTATATTTAAGTATGACCTTTCAAAGATGTCTATAAGGGAGCGAGGTATTCAAATCTTGAAGAATTTCTGCCAACTGTCTTCTATCAAGGGCAAAAGGATTTTTAGTGACTCTCATTCAGTCAGGAGTTTTGACTGTCTTCTTGTTCCAGAATGTCCTGAGCTTTAATATGTCATCACAGGGGAGTTAGTAAACTCTGTGTTTCAATCTGTCTATACAATGTGACAATAAAATTAGCTATTGCTTCTCTGAATGATGTAATGAGGTATAATAAAATAGGATTTTCAGGTGCTTTGTACCTGGGGCTATGAATTCAAGTAGGTTTCTTTTTCAGTTTCTTTTTAAGTCCTAGCCGTAAGTGTTGTACAGACTTTGCTGTAATACTTACTAGCTTTAACTTTTCTTCTCAGTTACTTCAAATAAACCAGTAATACAATATTTTGTAACTGCACTAGAGAATATTTCACATCTTAGTATGTAGGATATGAAGCTAGCATCCACATAATTTATCAAATGTTCTGACCGTCAAGGAAAAATAAAAAAAACCCAAAACAACAGCCCCCTAATTTAGCCTGACAGTGCATATAAGACTTGGTTATGGACCTTCAGCATGACTTATCTGAGAGTCCTTCATATAGGTTTTGCATATTCATTTCATGCCACATATTGTTGGAAAATGTGAGATTTTTCAAAAATTTTGCTGCAGTTAAAGTTATGCAGCCACCAGCATCAGTGGAGAAAAAAGCTTGAAGAACTTTGCATCCCACCCAGAATGTACTGCAGGGTCGAACAAAAGAATAAAAATAACAGGACATGGAATGAGAATGGCTGAATTTTCTTTGTGGAGCATGTGTAGGATATGTAGGGCATGCATTTATTGTAAGGGGAGGGGTAGCAACAGTCCCTCCTACCACAGTCTCCTTGTTCTCTCTTCCAGCTGAATGTATGTCTGCAGACCACAGTAGATGTGATTATGGTACCATAAATGGGCTTTAAGATTCAGGGATTTTTTTCTAGTTTTAAGGAACAATGGGGAGGAATGGTATAGTCCTTTTGAGGTGGGCCAGTTTTTGAATTGTTCATGTCTAAGGTGTTAAACTGGAAGACTTCCAGTAGCCCAAGACAGATTGATGCTCTCATTGCAGCCTCTTCTAGCAACGGAGAAAACAACTATGCATCTACATCCCTGTCTCGCCTCTTACATTTTAAATGACAGAAGGCTCCACAATATTAAAATGAAACATTATCATCCTAGTTTGTGTCTTTTCTACATTGTACAGATGCCAACAATAACCTATGGAAATTAAAGTCCTTAAAATACTCCCCCAGTTGATAAGGCCTTTAATAATGTACTATTAGCCATTGAAAAGACTACCTGCAAAACTTGAATAATCCTTTTCAAGAAAATACATCACATGCCTTATACATGACAGTTTTTAACCAACATTTTGCCTCTTGGTTAAAAGCTGAATTGCTGCTGACACCAGGACTTGGAAAGATCCAGGAAAAAAGATAATTATGAGAACCTCACCAAAGAATGCATAGCATCACTTTAATGTGAACCAAGAACAGAGGATGTGAGTAAGAATTCTTTATATGACTGGGAAACAGTGAACTGTAAACTTTCATGTAAAAGACAAAACTATTGGTTTCAGTGTCTTTTGGTTTCATGGAGATAGAAACAGATTTTGAACAGTCACTAGAGAGGTGAAAGACCAATCTGTGATTACATTTGAAAAATCAAACAGCAGCTTTAAAAGGCAGTACTGGAATGTAAGGGTGTACGTTTAAACCTCCTGACCTGTTTAGGCAGCAAATGGCAATGAAATAACCAGCTACTTGTCTTCACTCTTTCAGTCAGTACCAGATACATGCCTAAACGTGCACAAGTAGCTTGTCTTTACTCCCATGGGTGAGTAGAGCCTAGCTAGTCTTTGCAGAGATTGCAATCAAAGAATGATCTCCAGTTTTAGAGGGATTACACAACTAAATAGGGTTTTTTTGTTGTTGTTTCTATATAAACATACAAAATAGCAATCGGATGCTATCAAGTACATATTAATTAGTGACAGTCTATTCTACAAAGTTCAAATCTTCAGTTAGTCTGTCCTGACTCCTTTTTTTCCCCCATTGAGCAACATGTTTGAAGTCTCACCAGCAGGGTTCCCAAGTACTGTTGCTCCAGTATACTTGTTTGAAGCTTAAACCTGTAACAACTATAGGAAAAGTCTTTCAGTGAATTGTGAAAACAGTTCAGAAGTGTTTTAAGATTTTGTGATCAGTAATTCTAGACATATCTGTGTTTTGCGAACCAGGAGGAAATGTCACTATCCTTGACAAAACTGAACACTTTCTCTTACATGAAGCCCCAGACTTCTTGTGATCACTCAGGTTGGAGGGTAACTCAGGAGGTCATTTAGTCCAACCCCTTGCTCAGACCGTGTTCAGCACTGGTCTGGTTTTCATAGGACTTTGTCCATCTATGTCCTGACTAATAGATTGAAAAGCTCTAGTCTTTGTCATGTTAATACTCTTCTACTGTTACACCGTCTTTTTCTGTTGTTTTATAGGAGTGCTCAATTTCATTGTCTGCTAAGGACCACACTGATGATAATCCTGTTGCTGGATGTGGGACAATATAAAACAGTCAAAATCTATCCCATATCCAGATACAGTGTATTTTGTGATTCTTTTATCAGCATGGACTATGTATCCAGGTTTTTCAGTAGTTCTTGTTGTTACATCTAGTTAGAGCATGTGTTACTGACATTTTTGAGAGGCGCCACATCACAGAGCTACTGAAGGTAGTGGTTAAACAGCAGAGCTAGAGTTTGCTTCAGTATTAATTGTTTTTTTGGCAACACTAGTCTCTGCAGATGCAGAGAAAGTATTTCTTCCTGTTATTCATTAGTTCAATAACCATTTCATTCACACATAATGAAGAGAAATCAAATCACTGAGAAACCACTGGGAGTTAAAAAGTAGGAAAGCTGGTTTTCCTCCTCCTCACCTGTGAATAAAAATGAGGTGAGGGAGGATAAGATCTACTACCTCTAAAATCTTGTAGGGCATGGTGAAAAGAAACAATAAATCTGGTTTTACTTACTACAGAAAACATTTCATTTGTTCACTGTGTCAGTTTTAAATACATTATGTGTTGTTTTAAGCTTTCTACATGTGCCACAGATTTAAAGTAAGTTCATTTGTTTAGATAAAACAGTTCAAAATTCTACTAGGAGAAGTTTTAGCATATTTCAGCCTGTCACCAGCCATGATAATTATATATCAGAAATAAATGCACCATTTTATTCATATTTTCTAGTATAAGAAAAAATAAGGAGTATAGCAAAAAACCCCAACAACCAAACCCATGCATTTCTTTATGGGAAGTGTTTGCCATTCTGTTACTGGGTTTTGGCCCCTACAAGTCTGGTTACATTCCAGAATTCTACAGAGTACTTTTTTCTGTTTGTGGTTGACTAGGCAGTTGCATTCAGAGTGACGTTTTTGCAGTGCTCACATGGCAGCAATGCCTTAGGCCTTATTTCTCTGCAGTTTCCTTCAGCAGAGGCTTCATCCAAAAATGGGAAGTCATGCAGAATATAGCAGTCTTCTTACTAAGTATATCTTCCCACAAAGAGATTATAGTTTGTTGTTTTTTTTTCTGTCCAGCTACAGTAGCATTTCCTGTATTGTTCTCAGGCTGAATTTGAAACACTGGTTTGAGTTACAAAGCAGTATATTGCTGTGGATTTTCCTGCTTTGCTCTTGGTTGCTCTTCCTGTGCTATTATGCAACAGTAAAGTTAACAGATGTGCTTTCTGCTTTCTTATGAAATGGGCACTGACAGGGAACATCTCTGTTGTGAATCTTACTCCTCTCTTTGATGTGAATAAATATGTTTGCCTATAAGGAAAATCTCTTTTATTAGTGCTTTAAAAAAGGTTACCATTAAGAAGGATAAAAAAATTAAGACCAGGGAAGTACACCAGATTGTTTTTGAGTACTGAGCTGGATTTTATTAAATATAGTCAGCAATTAGTCTCTGCATTACTATTTTCTGTTGGTTAAAAAAACCCATATAGTTTGATAGAAATATTACAGAATACAAGCAATTTATACTGCCAAGTCATGAGCAAGAGTACCATTAAATATGCTGGTTTATGACAGTTCTGTGTAAAACTCCCTGTGTGACATTTAGAATCATATAAATAAGAGATGGGTAAGAAACAAGCAGATAATCTCTTTCATCCCTTATCAGCTTCAGGTTTCTCTAAAAGATGGCAAATAATACCTTCTGTATAATGATAATATAAAAGAGAATTTTGCCATCTGAAGCTGACTGTCTTTGCGTCTACTGGGAAAATAAATGAAAATTGTCTAAAGTGAAGGTAAATCTAGAATGAAATATGTGGGATCCTTTCGGATTCCTGTTCTGATTTTCTGAGATATTTCTTGAGTAGTTTAGGGAGTTGGGGTCCCTCCAGTACTCTCTCCGTATTCAGTATGAAAACCTGGGAAGTAGGAACAGCAAAAAACAAAATAAGGGTGGGAAAATGTCTGTAGGGAGACAATTATAATGCTATAATAATACTGTGAGAGGCAGATTGATTGATTTTTCTAAGCTAAAGACACTTAGATTATGAAAATCAGGGTATGATACTACCTTTTAGCATATGGGATTGGTAAATGCTTGGTTGAAATATGTGACCTTCATTTCTGCAGTAGATTTTTTGCACTTGTTTTTCAAATGGACTGTGTATTGATGTTCTGACCTTATCTTGGCATGGATTCAAATGTAACCATAGACAGGAAATTCCTGAAATGTATAGATTTATATTCATGATACTGTATTGTGATAGTGTATCATATTTTGCTTTTAAATGAAATCTATGTTTTGGCTACATCCGTAGCTGGATAAATGCTGCCTCCTTAAAAGAAGTCCCTTCTTAGGACAGCAGAATGTGCTTACACTTTAATCAGTCCATGTGTGCAGGTTAATGATTGAACATTAAGCATTTTGTAAATCAAAGCAGTTTTTAATTTGTATTTTCCTCTAAAAGATTAGCTAATACAATTTAATATAAAGACAAGCGGTGATATTTTAACTTGGAGCCATTGTGCATTTTCTGGTTTATTGTTTTGTTTCAGTGTTCTCTCAAAATAGGATATTTTGCTACTCGTATTAGACTTGCCATACTGGTTGTATGTTTTATTACAGGTCTTTAATGTATTTATTAACCAATATTAAGCCACTTAAATGCTATTATTTTTTTAACTTGGATATGTTGGAAGCAGATACAAGCAATGCTTTCACTGAATCAAATAAAATTTCATGGTCGTCATAAAAACAGTTACTGTCTTGTAACTGCTACCACACTAAGTACTTGGTTCTTTGAAATGTGATACTAATTTTGATCATACTGTGGATGCACATGTGCTCCCTACTTAGATAAGGAAAACAATTTATCAGAGAACTAGTTCCAGGGGAGTAAGTTAAGACCCTAACTTATCTGAGCACACATCTGTGTGGATACCATGAGAGGTCACTTCTGAGCGGTGTCTCATTAGAATGAAAGTCATCGGCTACATTTTCCACTAAAGTGTTATTCTTTCTAAATTGACATCAGATCTAGTAACTAAATGCAGTTAACCAATAGAAGAATTACTATAATTTGCATTATATATGTAATAATTTCACAGTTGTCTGTTTTCAGAACTTTTTTGAAGTAAATGGAAGACATTGCTTGAGTTATGATGGAGTGGACCTTTGCAGTGAAAAGGCTAGGCACCCAGCCAGTTCGTAATTCAGTGAGACACAATACATTATCTATTTTGACAGTCTTCATGGTTAAATAGTCTGGCTCTTGTAATACCTAACTGTATTTATAAATAGAAATGAAGAAGTCAAATGGTCTGATCTTGACAGCAGCATAATACAGAGCTTTAGATACGCCCAGAGCTCACACGTGTCTCTTCCCGATGGAGTGGGAAGAAAACGCTAAACTGATTGAGTCAAGTGGAACTTGAAAACACCTCTGGCATGTGTTTACCTTCAGGTTTCATAATACATGATGAAATGTAATATACCTGAGCTCTGCAGTGAGAGCTGTGAAATATATTGGTTTTCTGACCAAGAAAAAAAATGTCTTTCAAAAGCAAAATATTAGACCAAGTATTTATAAAGAGCTGTAATTAAGAGAATGGCTGTCCGGTTTGCATGTTGTGTGAAGGAGAATGGGTCAGAAGGAAGTAGCCTTGGTTTCTGGTTCCTATTTCTTGCTTCAAATAACGTATTTTAGCAAGTACTCTTTCCTTGTGAAATTTAGTTAAAGGGCTGGAACCTCAGTACAAGCTTCCAAAGACATCAGGAGGCTCTCTCCTACACTAGCACAACTTTAGAGTGGTAGACATCGTAACCTTTGGCAATGTCAGTAGTAATACATGTCTCCTTGAAAACAGGAATGATTCTTCAGGCTCCTTTTGGGTTGAAATGGTGAATCCTTCAGCAAGTAATATACTTACTTTGCTATCACATAAAAGTTGATACCAAGGATTTGTCTTTTCCTTCCACCGTGTGTTACAGTAAGCAGTCCTGAGAGGTAAGGGCTGACTTTCTAAGCACCTAGCCCCTCTTAGAGCTTCATGCTGTGAGCACCAGTAGTCTCACACAAGGAACTGACTGAAGTGACTTCAGTGCTGCATGTATGAGCCTTGCAGGAGAGGGGTGGGATTCCAGACATACTTCTTTGTTTACTATACCCAGTTACTTTTTCCTTAAATATCACTCTAGTTTATGGTCAGCTTCTTGGAAATTGCCTGTTCTGTGGGAACTGTGACTTCCACTTTGGGAACCAAGTGCCTAAAAACACTGTGCAGTGTCACACCTCAACCTCCTGGTAGATAGAGGCCTAATCCAAATCAAGCTTTCCTGAACGCATGAGGAACAGCCACATTTGGTGGTCCCAGGTAGCATCCAGGTTGGACTCCTCTCAGTTCCGTGTCGAGTATTTGGCCCTGCTCTCATGACAAGGGGACAGAGGTGTCCAGACCCCTGCTCAGGCTGTGTCACTTCAAGTTTGTAACACATCTCTGAGCCAGGATTCTGGATGATCCAAAGCTAGAGGTTGAATGCGACCTGCTCTGACTCTTAGCCAGAACTGAATGTCTCAGGACAGGCATGCCAACAGAGCTGATCAGCAGCTCTGCTCCAGGACTCAGGTGTGAAGTTTCACGTTGCATGGTTACAGATGGTCTGGACAGAAGAGATCCCTGTTGCAGTGCAGTGGTGTCTGTGCCTAGTGCTGCAGTGGACTATAGCCAGATTATAAATAAATGGCCACGGCCCAGAAGCCACCAGCATTTATGAACAATGTTTGTGTAGCCAGCATTTTTGTGTTGTGAGGAGCAAACCAGAATACTGGAATGTACTTAGTAAGTATTTTGGGAAAAGAGTATGTATTCTGCAAGTCAGAATTAGAGGTACTTCATATAAAATCTGACAATCATCAGATATACTTACATGCACCAATGCCCTTACACTTGGGCAATGTTTTAAATCTGAGTGTGGTTTTGTTATGGCCACCTTACGTGGTGGTAGGCTCTCATTTTCTTAGAAACCATTCTGGTCCGTGTTACACACACACACTAACTGGTTCAAATGTTAGCTAAAGAAATTGATTTATCTGGAGGTTCTGCGTGAGATGACACTCTTGTGTTTCTCTTGTTACAGTTGTGACAGTACAGCCAGTTTCTGGCCAGGTGGTGACAGGAGATTCCATCTCAAACATCCTCATAACAGCCTTTTGAGGTGGTCGGGATCTGATTCCCCAGATGTGATTTGGTAAATTCTTAGAATCCAGCTAGCCTGCAGTCCCGCGTCAGCACTCCGGTGCACGCATGATGAATTTCTAATTAAAATAATCTCAACAATGTGGAAAACCTGCCCTGTCCGTTGATAGGCATATCTAAGCAGACCGTGTCTGTCGTTCAGCGCTCACTTCGTGCGCGGAGCAGGAGCCGCCCGGGTGTTCGCAGGGAGCTCCTGCCTGCCCGGGCCCCTCACGCAGCCGGTTATCTCGTTAACACGGCTGGAACTGCCTGGGGAGTTCTCTCATCGATCCCTCCCTCCCTCCTCTGGTGGAGCCGGGACTGCCCGGGGCGGGTTCCTGTAGCTATCAGTCAATTATCTCGACAGAAACTATCTGGGGAGTTCCCGGGACTGCCCAGGGAGTTCCTAGGGGTGACTCAGCTCGCCCAGCATGTGCAGAGGCACAGCCCTTGTATCACAATTACAGCTGCAGTGTTAATTCAGAGTGCAGGTGCGTGCACCTACTTGGTGCACGGAGACGTTAGTGTTGGAGTACCGAGGTTTAGCAGAGGACAGCTGATACTTGGGTGTTTCCTGATGTGATCTGACCAGCTGCCCACTGGGCTATGCCCCTTGATAGGCACGGATGTTTGCTGTTTTTTTTGTCCTGGGCTGCCACATCTACAAGCTACTGCTTCTGTAGTGCTTTTCCTGCCATGGAGAATCCAAAACACCGCTGTCAGTAGTACTGGTCACCAGTACCACAGTGTAGCAAAGGTCTGTTTTTCTGGAATCATATGCTGCATTCTTAACTGCTACAACAGGTGGTGTTTGAACCTCTTGTCGCTTGAGAAGAAAGGACAGGTTATTATTGAATTTGTGCTATTTACTGATTACAAAAATATATTTACTGTTGGTCAGTGTGCAATGGCCTGATGGAGAGCATCAAAAACTGATAGGTTTGGAACCTGATGTGATGTCAGGTAGTTGACATAAAGTGGTTTCCCATCATAAGTAGTTAATCTCTTTCTTCCTTTTGCGAGTTAAGTGAAAAGTAGTGAGCAGAACAGAAATAAAGTGAACAGTCATGTCTAAAAGATGAATCTGAAAACTTTGGAAACTTAAGAAAAGGTTACATGTTAGAGGAAGAAAGTGAGAGAGGTTTGAGCTGTGTGTGCCTTCATGAGCACATAAGGCAAGACAGGGCTCTGTGCCATTTCTTTTTCAGGACACTCCCTCTGAATACAGCCTCTGGGTTGTACATTACATGATGGGATCGATAGTTGTGCTTCTTCCACCCTGTCCGGTGCGGATGCTGGGAAGCCAAGTGAGCACCACACTGAAACTGCAGCTCATCAAACTTACACCCATACAGAGCAGAACAAGTGATGGAAAAAATAAAAATATTTATTTAGTGCTAGTATTGCTCAAAATAATAATTTGCTGTTATGAACTAAGGTTTAAAACTATGAAGGTGGGAATGGTGTAATGGACAAGCTCTTCAAAGTTACTGTATATGAGACCTTGGTGACTACTTGGTTGGCACAAATAGATAAGCTAGTCAGAATGACAGTATCGGTATCTAACTTAGAAAACTTTGAAAGACACAGTAAAGCAGTCAAGGTCTTTGAAAACTCTGATCAATATGGGCTGCATAAGAGGAAAAGTATTTGGATTTATGCTAACAGTAGTATGGCTGCATTTGGAGGGAGTGAAAAGGTCCATGCTCTTTGAGAAAGCCAGGAGTGTTTCACTAGTAAGCACTGGAAATGGCTGTCACTGTGAGAGCAAGTGCAGATGCTTGAAAAACAACCTGATCTAATGCCTAGAGAACCACCTAGGGATCAGGGTGCCTGAATTAATTCCCTGGGTCCCCTTGCTGACTTGCTGCCAGACCTTGGCCAGCTCACTTCTCCCTGCCTTGCTTTCACCAAGAACAGTCAGGAAATAAATCTTTAATTTCCTCTGAGATGTATTAATGAGAAAGACGATGAAAGCGGAGAGGCATTATCATCTGGGGTTGAAATGCCACACACCTAGTGAACACTTAACCCCGCCGTGTATTATTTAATTTAAATGCACTTAGCTTGTATCAGGGTTTTCCCCATGTTTTCTTTAGAGATGTAAGATAATGAGAAAACTTATGTTGTTTTTTTTCTCCTAAATACAACTCTTTGCAAGACACAGTACTTTGCTTGAAATGTTGTGTAAAGAATAGTCTTGTTTATAAGGACACCAGAACATCTTAGATCACCTTTCATTGAAACTACGTGCTTTATAATTAATGTACAAAATTATCTCCTTTTTTTCAAGCAGAGCTTGAATATCAGCATCCTTGGCTGAGGTCTAATTACAGAACATCCTTGTTTTAGTAATAATTTTATTTCTTAATATACTTTACTTGCCCCTCATAACTTATCCTTCAGCTGCTGCAGCAGTGAGCAAGGGAAGAGAAGTTTCTTGAAGGAAAAGCTGAAGATGACGCTGATTGGAAACTTGAACTACTTTTAACAGTGTGGGTTTGCACATGGTGTAGTTTGTGTGTTGTTTGTAGGCTGGCTGGCTGGAGAAGCGGTGGGACAAAGCTCTGTTTGCTTCCTTTACCTTCCCTGGAGAGAGGAAGAATTGCCCAATTCACTTGTCAATAATCAAGACAATATCACTTAATAGTTTGCCTTGTTGGACTGGTGTGAGGAGTTACTAATTATTGTTTTCACAGTGCTCAGGAAACAGGAATTTAAACCTTTTATTTCCTACAGCCATGGTAGGGCAGCACAGAGGTTGCTATGTCTGAGAAGATTTTAATACCTCTCCAGCTCTGTCACCATGTTGCTGAGATGTAACAATCACGGCCTTTTCTAAATCCAGCAGTTTAGAAGGCAGCTGTTACCTTAATAATCAAAAAGGGAAGAAATAAAAAGCAAAGCCAGCAACTCTTAACTTCAAAAAACTTCAATGTAGATTTGGGTTTTTTCCAATTTTGATTTGTCAAAATTGCTTCCCTCTAGTGGTTTTCAAACTTTATTTCTAAACATGAAAAGCTGGGGCAGTGCATAAGTTTCTGAAGTTTTAGGGAAGACATTTATTTGAGAAAGTTCTGTAGTTAATAATATGTAATGTCTTTTGGGTGTAATTATCTTACAAAGTGCTAGGGACTTTCCAGCCATCAGAAACCCTATCCTAAAGCTCAGTTTAGCACAGACAGCTGCAGAACAAGTCTTAGCTTCTTAGCTAGCTATCCCAAATATTGTCTACAGAGCTGCCATTCCTGCCTGGTTGACTGCAAGGCCACTGCTGCAGAGAGCATACCAGTCATGCTGAAATGTGTAAAATTAGCATTTAAGCCAAAATAATGACATAACCTTCTGTGCTGTGTATAATCCTAATAAGATTAAGCTTTAGTGAAGAAAAACATAAAAGATATAACCTAATAAAATAATAATCTATTCTGAATAAACTGTATTATACATGTTTTCTGAATGGATTATATAAGTTTAATGAAATTACACTGTCTTACAAGCAGGATACAGTAAGTAGTAATGGCAGCTTTTTTATGCACAGTGCAAGAGAGTAAGGAAGAAGATGGGGATTATTAGAAAATTACTTTAGTCAAAACAATTTAAAATAAAAAATATAGAGCTAAAAATAGAATAATAATTTCTTAAATATTGCAACAATGAGCTTAATGCTTCTTCAAGTGTATTAGCTAAGATAAAAGTATGATATCCAGACAGCTATAACTCAAAAGTGTCCAGAAAATACCTGTAGTTTTTAGAGGAAGATGGGAGTCTGGGTTGACATGGTATTGTAGAGGAATGACACAGCTAAAAAGAGTGCAAAAGATTTGAGAAAATGCTGCACTTATTCAGCATCTGGTCAATTTTTGGTTCATATTGCTTTAGTATATTCTGTATTTGTCCCTTCCATCTCTTCATCTGATATATGGTAGTGGATTCCATACTGTTAGTACTTCTGACCCAGATGGCATGCACTCTGTAATGCTGAGATCATGTTGGAAATGTCATCTGTGCAACACAGTTGAGATAAAGTAGCACTTTAATTTCTAAATTGTTGTCCACTTCAGCAGTTTGGTTTGGTTTTTTGTTTGTTTGTTTGCTTGTTTTTTATTGGTGTTGGTTTTTTATTTTATTTTATTGATTTATTTCCCCCCTTTTTTGTTTTGTTTGTTTTTTTTTTTTCGGGGGGGATATTTTATTCATGTAAAACGAATAAATAAATATACTTTTTTTTGCCTTTCCATGTTAAAGCATTTCCAAATATTTTTGATTGTTTACCAAATTTTAGCATGGCTTGTTGTAGTAGGAAATAATTTATTCTCCCTTACAGAAGTACTAAAAATATTAAGAAAACTGCTTTTAAAACTGTGTTAGCACAACCACGTTACCTTTCCAAGAACTATGTTGCATATTTTTGAAAACCATTACAAGACAGTCAAGAATCGTGTTAAGACAGAACAATATGAGACTTAACCTCTCTAGTAAGTGTAACATAGTAAGGGATTTTCCTGGTTTAACTGGAGGAAAGATGGAGAGATAGAACAAGTGTTGCTAACAGTATGGTTATATTATTTATCAGATTTTTTTATTCCATGTGCTGGAAATAATAACTTGAAATAGATGCTGAAAAGCAGTGCTATAAACATTACATTTTAGGGGCCCACATCTGTTTCAGTTTTCTGATTTCGTACTGAAGTTACTTAGTTTGCACAAAAGCTGCTTTTCTGTCTGTCCAGATAAAAACACATCTTACGTTCCAACAGGCAGAATTTTGAAATGCATCTCTCCTCTCAGAAACACAAGATCTCATGAGCTTAGACAGCTTTGTCCACTTTTCACAGCTCCATAGTAGGTGCTTAAGCACGTGGACTTAAGCAATGTGCAAAGGACCTGCAAAAACTAGACTCAAAAGTCAAACGGATTTCTTTCCCATACATAATAATTTCATAGTAGACTTTATTCTTTTGTGTATCTATAAAATCTCATTGATTAAAAACCCCATCTTTGCTACATTTGGACAATACTGGTGTGCTTAAAAAGCAAAAGACTACAGGAGATTATGTAGAAAGTAAAGGACAATATTTAAAGGAGTCTCTGAACTTACATCATATTGCAGGGGATTAGGTGTGTTTTATAAGATGATTCATATTGTATGACTAAATCATGAAAATGAAGTTAAATTTCCTAGTAAGAATTAGTCTTCATGTGTAACATCCTGATTACTGG
This sequence comes from Apus apus, assembly GCF_020740795.1. Taxonomy (NCBI): domain Eukaryota; kingdom Metazoa; phylum Chordata; class Aves; order Apodiformes; family Apodidae; genus Apus; species Apus apus. Next base: position 100,739,240 of record NC_067284.1, on the reverse strand, counting down.
AGCCATCCCTCCACTGAAGGCTGTAAAGGGAGACAGGAGTAATTGTTTTGGATGAAGGGAGTACTAGATATTTATAAGGCATCTGGGCACTTACTGAATTTCTGATGGCTTTTCTGATAGAAATGTCACGTTTTACTAGTGGAGTTTAAGTTCTAATTTGTGTAAGTGAAAGAGAAAGGAGGAACTGGAGATTCCTACCCAACAAGCAATGCAAAGTAAAATAGATGTAATTTTCATCAAGTGTTCTTTGGACTTTATTTTTGTTCCCCGATTCTTTAACTTTTCTTCTGTATGTTGTATATTTGGTTTCTCAGGCTATACTGGCTTGTGATGGGCAGTGGCTTTGTTCCTTTTCTGTGTTGAAGTAGCCTATGATGTTGTTGAAACCTGCTTCAACAAATAAACTAAAACAGCTGTAGCACTGCAGCTGGTGTGGGAGGTGTGATGACGGTTCTGACTACATGCCCCAAATTAATGTCAATCGATTAATCTTCTGGGCTGATGTTGCTCTTTTACCTCTGGCCTTTAATATACAAGTCTTCTTCCCCATTCCTGGAATGAAAGTGATGATTCTGAGTAGCACACAGTACTTTTTCACAGTGTTTGCACTTCAACTCGAATTAATTGTGGATTTAGTGGTTAGACACATTACACTGACTTGTATTTTTGCATTTAAAATGTGGTTGCTTCTTGCTTTTATTTCTTTATGTCAGTCTTTCATTTGTCTGTAGAGACAGAAATTTGCCTTTTCCTTATCTGAAGTCAGTAGCCTCTCTGGTACAAAGATTTACCACTTAACTATGTGTTGCACAGCTTCTGCTTGTGTTTGTAACTAGGAAAGATACAGCAAGAGGAGAAGCGACAAGAATACAAGCAGTGTGCCTGTGAGTAACACAGGGATGGTGATGGACAAGAAGAATCAGTAGCTTCATGCATTCAAGAGCAGTAACAGATTGAATAACCTGCTACAGCCCATGGCTTCATTCTGTAAACACACTGCATTTTCTATCAAAAATACCTTGTTATCCTTAGCTTAACCTGGACTTGCTCTGTATATTGAAACTGAAGATAACTGAACTCTTGTTACAGGACACAGACTGTCCACACATACCTGCTTGTGGGTTGCAGTGTAGCAGGCTATGCTACAACCAGGCATGGTCCCAAAGCAGAGTCCAATCAGTTGTGTTTACAATGAGCAAAGAGTTAAAAGTCTGTCTTAAGTTACTTCAGGGTTTCTTGAAATACAGTACTCTTAATTGCTGAGGTATAGTACATCTGTATATCAATAATGTCTAGAGGCTGAAGGAATGAAAGCTGAAGTGGCATAAATTGACAAGGACTAGTAACAGATACTCTGAGGTTATAAATCATATTCCTGTTGTTTGAAAAGGAAAATCAGATCACATTTTGTAAATGGCAGATTGTAAAATCTGAAATACATGAGAAATGTCAATTTTCAGCAATTTGATTTTGCTGGTAGAGCTAAACGTTCATCTTGCTGTGGAAAGTCATGGGTTGTTTTAAGCAAGATTGTTGCTTTGATGAGACAGGTCATGTGTGCCTCCCAGCCTTGGCCTGGTGACCGTGAAGAGATGCCTGATTCCTGGGGCTGGGTCTCCATGGTACCCCTGGCTGTCCTGGCCGGGGGCTGGGATGGGCCCTGGCTGGCCCTGCCACTCCCAGTTCCTGGGGACCAGTCTGGCCTCCCTGACCCCCTAGTGTGAATTAGTCTTTCTGTAATATGGGTTATATTTGAAGTCTCTGAAGTCTCTTTCTTAAATGCAGTCTTACCTTTAAACAGTGGAAGCTTACCTGGTGAATGAGGTACAAGTACCTGGCACATGCACGTATTCACAAACACACACACTCATGCACTTCATGAACAAACATGGCATTTTGAAATGTGTAAAAGTTACTTAATTTTCCATGGTCTTTTGTTATTACTTGCTGATTTTGTGAGTGTTACCTCCAGGTTTTGTTCTGGAAGCATTGTTTATTTGTCAGCCTGCTCAGATGCTATGTCCCTAAGCACCACATCTACATGTCTCTAAACACTTTCAGGGATGGTGGTGACTCAACTAGCTCCCTGGGCAGTCTGTTCCAGTGTTTGATAACCCTTTCAGTGAAGAAGTTTCTAGTACTATCTCATCTAAACCTCCCCTGATGCAACTTGAAACCATTTCCTCTTGTCCTGTTGCTTATTATTAGGGAGAAGAGACCAGCTCCCACCTCGGTACAACCTCCTTTCAGGTAGTTGTCAGTGAATTTAATAGGTGTTTTATGCCTTGGTAAGAATAGTGACAGAATTTCCATTGACCTCATTTGTGCAGATACTTTGTTTGCACTGTGGAGCCCCAAAGTAGAGGGAAGAAAGGAGTCTCCATACCCTAAAGAAAGTTTTGCAAGGGTATATTTTCTGTCAGACTCTTAGAAGACAAGTAAGGGGGAGTACGAGGAAGACATTAGCTACTATCCCTGCAGTGAGCACATTGTGGAAGAACTGTCCTACTGAAGCAAGTCTTAGTTTTCTTGTAGGAGACAGACTTTAGTTTGCTTTATTCTAATTGTTTGTGAGGAACAATAAAAACTGTATTTTCTGCTATTTAATCTGATAAATCTCAGTGTTTGAGGTTTCTGGTCTGCTTGGTTCATCTTTTGTTCATAGTTGTTTTCTCCTGCAGCAACTTAACAAGTTTTTTTTTTGCTCAGAGTTTTGTATCCCTAAAATACTTGTGGGTAGCTGTTTCCATTAATTGTCATCATGTTATCACATTTTAAGGGTACTGTAATATCAACTAGAGTAGCAGTGGCCCCCTTGAGGCTTCACTGAAGAAAATGGGATCAGCAGTAAGTTGGTTTTGCATACTCTGCTTGCAAGTTTCTGACTCTTGTCTCTCTTACATGTTATACGGGACGTATGGCCATTTTCTGTCAAATTTATATGTCATTTTCTAACTCACTGTTTTCCTTCAAACTGTGGTTTGAGGCAAAATTGGAAGATACTTCCTCTGAAGTGTTATTGCTTACATTTCCAAGGGGAAAAAAAAAAAAGTCAACTGTTTGTTTAACTTCTTGGAGATGTTTCAAGTATAGATACACCACCTGCAGATTTTCAAAATAAGGTCCTCATTTTGCAAATGTGATCCTAAAATTGAGGTAACACCAGAGCACCTTGGAGACTATTTTTTACAGGGAGTTTCTACTCCCTTGCTGTGAACTTTTCACATCTGTTAGACAGCATTCACACCAAGGAGCATGGACTTTGAAAATTCATTTCATACCATAAACCACCAATAGCTGCATGCTATGCTTTTCCTATGCCAGACCCACAAAAGACATAAATTGTTACTGACTGTGGCTGTTCAGTTTATGCTACTGAGAGTCATGCAGCTCTGGAGGTCTTCAGTGAAATCCTAAATGTTGAGAGGTGTCAGAAGAGTTTTCTTGCACATTCTAGAAAGGAAAGGAATATGCTGGAACTATTCCTCCCCAAACACTACATAATTTTTTCATTGGGTCTGAATGTTCTCAATAAAGATATAATTTTGTCTCTCCTATGTGTATTTTTATTTGTAAATAATTTTGTAGAATAGTTTACTTCATACCAACTCTCTGAAATATTTGGGTACTTCCTTTCCCTTTAGGAGTTTTCAGTTATTCCCGATGATATCATTATCTTTTCCCTTGAAGCAGTGTGTTCATAACAAGATAATGGGGATAGAAGCTATTCAGGTTGTGATTGATTAGTGAATGTACAATCTCAATTCCCTTGGAAAGTGGGTGTGTGATTGTTTTGAGTCTGTGTTTCTTTGGAGAGCAACCATTTCAGGGAACTGTAGTTAGAGCTGCAAACAATCTATTAGTCACTCATCCAAGCCCTGGCAGTGTAATACTGTTCCCTGCAGTACATTGAAATGCTTTGTCCAATATCGGTTTGAGTGACTCAAGCCATGAGGCTTCCACCACTTCCTCTGAGAAACTATTTCATGGTCTGACAGAGTTCACTGTTAGGAAATATTTCCTGGTACTCAGCCTAAACTCTTTAACACCCAGATTGATTTCATTACTGTTAGGTATACTTTTTTTCCCAATCCTGTCTTAAATCTTTTTCCTTCTTTGGCATTCTTTTGAATCACTAGTAGATGGTATATTATGTCCTATTAAGTCAAGCAAATGCATAATTAGTTCTTCTATTCCTTCTCTCCAAATAGGCCATCTGTTTGGTGGAAAATGGGACCGACTATGGGGAAAAAAATTTTTCCAACTAAGTGCTTGTTTCAACCAAGTAATATAAAAAAAGTGCGTTAGGAGTTCGTGTGATGATATAGCTCCAAGTAGCCACAGCTTTTATGTAAAATGTTTTTACAGAAATTGTGTAGGAGAAGGTAACTTTTCGAGGCAGTCATTTGAAGTAGTAATACCTTTTTCTAGCACAATATAGAGCTCTAGCACTAGAAGTCTGTCATGTTTCATGGCTTCAGGGACTGTTCTATAATGTTGCTTCATCTGTTTATCAAGAAAATTGGGTGTAACTTCAGAGGAGAGAGTGATGGCAGAAGAATTGCAACCAGATCCAGAGGCCATTTGAACGTCTGTTATTCACAGCTTTACAGCCAGTTTACAAGTATTTCGGTATATGAAGGAAGAATGCACATAAATCCATCTAACCATTACACATTTCTGTATTTCTTTCTAGTAGCCATAATCTATTGCCTTCTTTCTTTCCTTCTTCCTTTCTTTTCTTCCCTTCTTCCCTTCCCTGCCCTGCTCAGCCCTGCCCTTCCTCCTTTTCCTGCCTTCCTCCCTATCCTTTTCCTCCTTCCCACCGTATTCCAGATCAGTGTCCCCTAGCCTAGGGTGGTTTATTGCACTGCTTATGGATGCTTAGTTTCCTAGTCAGAGGAACACTTAGTTGTACAGATAATACTTCTAGACTGTTACTCCATGCTTGCTTTGAGAAACATGTAGTAGGTTACTTTCTTACCTGAGATTACCTGGTGTGTGTGGGTTTGTGACCTGGGCTTCCAGCTCGGGCAGTAAACAACCTGCATGCACCTTCTCTGAACTGTGCTAGAAAGGATGTGCAGGTCCTCAGGCAATAGCATTCCTGAGCTAGCTTATTGCAATTTTACTCAGGTACTTAAGGAAGAAAAATGCAGTGATCTAACTATGATCAACTCAAGTTTGAACCAAATCATTGTGCTCATGTGATTACCAGTGTAATACAACACATAATCTTATGATATTGCACACAAATGCATAAACACATGAAGGAACAGGTGGGTAAATGACAGTCCACCATCACCAGAAGAAGGCTTGAGTAACTTCTGCAGCTTGTTTGTTCTGTCATTTGCTACTTGAGATGAAGTAGTAATAGATTTGTGGGAGCCTGGGACACATGCTGCATGCAGGGCAGCCTAGAAGCCCAAGTGGCTTCTATGTGAACCAGCTCTACCCGTATTTATGGGACTGATGGTTTCCCACTCATCCAATCTGCTGTCTGGACTGGTCTTGTCTGTGTTCAAGAGTGTGTCCCCTTGTCTGTGCAGGTTATCCAGGCTGTATTCTTTGGGATCTGCGTCTTGACTGACCTGTCCAGTCTTCTCACTAAAGGAAATGACAATCAAGAACAAGAGAGGCAGCTGAAAAAGCTGATTTCCCTCCGTGACTGGATGATGGCTGTTCTGGCTTTCCCTGTCGGAGTGGTAAGTACAGTGTTGATCTGCACATGTCCTTACAGACTGTGTGAGCAGTGTTATTTACTGATTGTTTTCTGGCTGAAAGGCTTCCCACCTCTACACAGCAGACTAAGTGGAAAGAGAAAAAACAGAGCTAGCTTTGTTGCTAAAATTATCTTTGATTATTAAAAAAAACATGTAATTTACAATAGGAACTTAATAGTGCGAGTAATTTCAAATGTAAATTGTACAAGCAGCATCTTGAGAGGCCATTTGTACTTTTTCTACACTGTGTGTCATAATTAAGAACAGTGAGAGTGCTGACTGGCATGTTTCACACTGTAGTGACCTGACCCGAGTTAGGGCTGTTAAGCTGTTTTTTCACCGGCAAGAAGGGAAGTGAAAGTCCAGGTTGTTCTCTGTTAATCTCATGGGGTATTCAGAGCTGACAGAAGAAACAGGATACGGAAAAAAGAGGTTTGTCAGTAACATAAAAAAGCACACAGAAGGTGTGGAAAAATCTGGAGTTTACATGTCTTTTTGAAAAGAAGACAGTTTTTTGGATCAGCTCCTGTTCCACTTGGACATTGCAGATTGCTTTCAGTGGCAAAAGGTCCTGGGTGTCTTCATGTGTCTCATACCACACACTGAAAGGAGCTGAAAATCCAGAATTCCACGAGTTTTACATAGTAGTGTGACCTGTGTCAGTCTAGTTCTAAGTTTGGGTTACATTAAATAAAAATGTGTGAACCTTTCATTAAAGTATTCCTTTTATTGTAATTCAGGGTCAGTCTCTAATTCTAATTTTTTATTTCAGTGTAAAGTAATTTAAATTCATTAGAAGCAGGTTTTTTTTACGGTAGGACTAGTAGAAAACTGTATGAAGTTTCTAAAGTTGTGCTGTTGCACAAAAGCTGGTCACTTACTGTCAATTAACAGCAGTTAACGCAACATATCAATTGATCATTTATAATTTGATGTATTCAGAGATGCTTCATTAAAATGTGATTTCACACTTATGTGGAATTTCACAATACTCGAAGAAATAAAGAATGTTTTTGCAAAGTTAGAAAAGGCAAATTATATGTGAAACACTGTGCAGGTATTTAATAAAAACCCAGTTGGTAGCCTTCCCTTACTATATTTACTGGCTTGCCTCTTGGGAGCTGCTGTGATTCATGTTGGGGGAACAAACTGCAGTTCTGCAGCCACAGTAGAAGAAACTGGATCAGCTGATACAGTTTTAAAAAAATCTGTGCATAAACAGGCTTGCAAGTATGAATTTTGTGGGTGCAGAGATTTATATGTTACATTTGTATTTTAAGGGAGATTGAGAATTAGAAGTAGTTGTGGTGGTGATTTGCAACAGATGCTTTTCCTACTGTGTTGGTAGTAGAGTGAAGAAGGATAACAATATCGCGTTATTTGTGTTTGTTTAAAGATTGAAGTGCCTTTTTCAATGTAGAAGTGTAAGAGCAAGCCTTTACATGCATCAAAGCACACCCTTTTTGGCTCTCTCTCACACTACTCAAGATTCAGGTATTCTCTCCTGCTGCTTTTTATAGCTCCATACTGTTGTCTGTGTGCTCCTTCACCCATCCAGCGTTCCTGACCTTGAAACTTCTCAAGATCTTGGAGATTTTCAGCATCACTTTGTCTTGGCAATTCTGCCCATTTCTTTCAGGGCTTGTTTCTTTTTCCACCAGTAAGCTAGGAATCCCAGCTAACCATTGCCTGCACTAAATTACTGTTGCAACATTTACAAGTTAGCAGTTCCCCAGGGATGTGTTGCGTACCTGGAGCTGGCTGCTTTCCCAAGAGTTTCATACAGAAGCAACTTATGTCTTAAACAAACAAACAAAAATCCAGAAAATAGTAAGAAATGGCTATGCTCATTGGACAGATGTTCTCCATTTCCAAAGGTGACCTTTCTGTGGTGAGGGGGAGCAATTAATTACCACATATTGTTTCACTTTACTTCTTACAAAGCAAATCTAAAAAGTTTTCATTGTTGTTTCTGCTCCTGGCTACTGGGAGTACCAGCAGCACTTTATGACACTGATCTCCAGCAGAGCCCACCACACCGCAACTGCCCCTTGTTAAAGTCTTGGCCAGTGCCTGAGGGACTGCCAGCCACTGGAGGCTCTACTTGTTGGGATTACAGGAAGGAAAAGTTCAGGGCCCAAAGGTAGCAAGTGTCTAATACTGGTTGTGCTCCCTAAAGAGCTATTTATGTGTAAGAAAATAACCAGTGAAATTCTGGTATGCCAGAGGTGTTTGTTGGGAGGAAGTTATTAAACACCAGAGTGTCTGCAGAAAGAAAAAGTTATAGTTCCCTCTTTTCCCATATTCTCTAACAGTTTCCTTACTCAAAAAAGAACAAAAGAGGTTCAAATGCAAACTTTCTTTCTTGGAGACTCACCTACCTAGCTCTTCATGGAGCTTCTCAGTGCTTTCCAGTAGCGACACAAGGGAACTGTCACACATAAAAATCGGACAGATGTGAATAAAATCCTTGTTGGGTTTTTAATGTAACAGCAGTGGTCATGCTTAAGTACTTGTCAGTTACCTTAACATCTAAATTATTTTTATTGCTCAGCATTTTACACAGACTGTGTTTAGGGAATAATGCAAATACTAGGGGAACATTTTAAAGCCCACTAGCTGTGTTTTTTTGAGAGCAATTCAACACAATTTTTTCTGTATTTCCTGCTTACTACAGCCCTTGAGATGACTTGTTCTGAAAAACATACGAGAAAAGGGGTTTCCACTCCCAAGTCAAACAATGATGTGTGAAAACAAAGTAACAAAGTATTTCATTTTTACCACTTCCTAAAAAAGTATTACATACAAACCACCTGGGAAGTCTGACCACCAATCTCCTCCCACCTTCCAAAGGAGGGGAAAGAACCAGCCCAAGGGCAAACAGTCTCCTTGGGTGGCTTTGCAGCAAATCAAACCTTGCAAAATCTTTGCAGCAAATCACGTCTCTCCAGTGTTGTGTTGTGCATTGTGTATCTTTGGGGACTAAGATAAAACTGAATTGCCAACCTACCGTTTTGTTTAGGACCATCAAGAAATAAATTCTTTGAAAGGCTTAATGACTAACGTTGACCTTATGTTGCTCTTTTTAATACAACTCCTAAAAGAATGAAATTAGAAATCAACAGACCAATTTTCTATGCAATAAAACCTTAATCCACGAAAAATCTGTGGGCAACACTTATTAGCCCTTTTTTAGTTTATGATAAGCCTGCGGTACTATTCAAATGCCTACAAGATCTGGAAGCATCCACTGAAGAACCATGCTTGCACAGATATTTTAGAAGTTCATTATCAATTCTCATCTATACTGCACTTACACCCCTTTATCAGTGTAAAGGAGATTTGCAATGGGAATAGTTTGCACTTCTAGGGAAGTGTGAGACATGCTTAAAGTCAAAGACTACACCAGTAGTTTAACTATCCCAACTTTTTTCTATTTGTTTGACATAGATCATGAAGTTGCCAAGTTTCTGTGGTTAATTAGTGTTTTGTGTAAACTGTATATGGTTTTATCAATATGTTTCTTGTAATTTGTACCAAACAAGATGAAGAAGAGATAGAACAGGCATTTCTAGTTGTTACAGACTGTGTCTGATAGAAATGGGAAGAAGAAAGAAAATTTATATTGTTGCATATTAGAAGAGAGATTTCTGCCTAGAAAATCATGAACTCTACCATTGATATTTTATATCCTGTAGCTTTAATAGCTCTGTTTGGGTCTGAGTCTAAACTGGCTAGAGAGATTTCCTATTCTTTAAATTAGACTTTTATGCTTTTAAAAACCTGTGATGCAAAAGAGAGAAAGCCAAGCATGCTTTATCTCTTGTTTCTCTGCACTGGTACTGTCAAAAGGAAAGCTGATCTTTCTTCCTTGCAGCATCAATAATGCTGATCTGAGATCTTATCCCAAGAAAAGATTTGCTGCAGTCTGCTCCTTACCTCATTATTTGACCAGACTACGAAATACTTATATTTGCATAACTGACTCAACCATGCTTGAATCTCTCTCTTCTGGATTTTGCCCTCATCTGTGGTGACATGGTGGCAGATGATGGGAACATGAGCGAGCAGTGGTCCTGTACCCTATTCTCCTGATTTTCAGTTCCCACAACTTGTGATTTTCTTCACTGGCCCTTTTCAAATTACTTAGGTGTGATGCTGTGCTAGCCCTAGATCCCACCTTAAGCCAGTTCCAGGCCAATTTGTGTTTCCTGTGGTCTGCCTTTAGTAACACTTTCCTTCTATGTCTAATGCCTTTAACCCTCAAAGAGGCTCACAAACAATGTGTTTATACTCACAGTTAACCACAGATGTCTTGGGAGATAGTCAGAAAGCTTACCTTTAACTGTATTTAGAAGACATTTTGTCAAGGTCAAAGGGTTGGGTTTTTTTTAGTTTGTGGTGAGGCCATGCAGGAAATGAGTGAACTGAACAGTGCAGCCCAGCCAAAAACACAAACACATAGTTCAGGAAAATAAAGTTCCACTGGGTTCATTCTTCGTTTGCATAACATTTCTTGGTTGGGCTCATGTAAAACAGCAAATAGTGCAATTATTTTCACTGGCTTTCCTCTCTTAGTTTCTCTTTGCTCCCATTTGTGGTATTTTGATAAAGACACTTCTGCCAACTGCTTCCCAACCTGTCCTTAAAAGTTTTTCCCTTGGCAGTGCCATAGGCTCTTCTCGTTTCCTCTACAGCTTCAGAGATAGAGGAAAAAAACTCAAGGAATATCTGTTAAAGTGGGAAAGCAGTTTAGTTTTCAGCCTTATTTTTTTCCTGCTGGTGCTCTCACTTGTTTAGCAATACTTCAGATTCCTGTGGCAAGTGAGGTACTCCATATTTTCAAAGAGTTTCCAAGGTCTACAAATTTGGGGTTCCCTTTGGCCTATAGTGAGCCTAGATAGAATGAGTAGCAAATGCAGGACTCCTCTATTCTTTTATATGTTGCTTAGCCTTATGTTTAGCCAAGTAATCACTGTTTTAAGAAAGCTGGTAGACTTAGGAGGTCCTGTGCAAAGAAGTGTAAAAGCTGGTGCCTGTTTTCTTCATTGAATTCCAGGCCTCGAGTTTATCTAAAGAAGAAGTGGAAGGGTGACATTTGTGCCATTTTGCCTTGGGAACAAAGGGTAGTTATTTGGCTCCCTGAAAGATGTCTGCTGCATATGAGCAGCCCATTCAGCTGGGAATGTGAGGGTAGTACCAGTACTGTCTCCGCAATAGTGAGGAGTTGTGCCAGAAGGAAGGCAGCATGAGCATAAGAATTGCAGTTCTGATGGAGCCTTGCATAGGCAGTGTAAAGAAGCAGCTCAGTTGTGTGATGATCTGGCACTGCATGACCAAGTGTGATCCTGACAAAGCCCGGTCCAAATAAAAGTGTACCAGTACCAAAGTGTAAGCATTATAGAGGTGATTTAAAAGTACCAGACCAACAGTTGCTCATCAATCAAAGTAAATTCAGAAGCAGCCAAATACCAAGCCTTCATTATTATTCTTTTTATCCAAATGGTTCATTTTTTATAGTTCATTTTAGTTCACAGTGCGATAGCTCACTTCTGTAGTTCGTTTTAGCCAAATGGACTAATTGTAAGGAAAGGTAAGGTGAACCATTCAGATGCTGGAAGGGATCTTCCCCAGGGTGTTGTGTTGGTCTCCTGTGGGGTCGTCCTCCAGGATAGGTGAGTTCTGCAACACCTTAGGTTTTGCACGCTTCCTTCACCTTATGTCTGCCTTGCGATAGTGTTTGCTAAGCAGCATTTGCCGTCTGTGGCTCCAGATGGCTGCAACCAGCTAGGCTGATCCTGTTCCATCCACTGGCTGACTTTGGTTAAGAGACAGATGGCATGTCCCCTCCTTTCTTATCTTTACCTCCTTGGCAAAGTCTATTGTTTCATTCTGCTCCACACAAAAATCACGGGTCAAAGCATGCCAGCTTTGTTGTATTGTGTGTAATAAGGTTCAGCTCAATCATGGGTGATTTTTCTTGCTATAAAGACTTGGTCTTCACGTGCCTGAGAATATATTTCTATGTCCCAGTTGGTCTTAGCAGGTTCCCAGAGACCCACTGTGATAATACATGACTTCTAGGAAGCCTGTAGAGAAGAGGATACTTTGCTTCCATTTTTCCTGCTGTTCAGCTATTCATATCTTGGCACTTACGTGTCGGCAGGTGCGTAAAGAGCGAGGCTGTGCCAATGCCAAGACTGGCCCAGAAGAGAGACTTCTTATGGGATACTTTACACTTGCAATGTTTTTCAAGCTGTCCATCATAACCTCTTTTTTTTTTTTTTTTTTTTTTTTTTCTTCTTGGCCTCAGTGCACTAGTTGAATAGGCCAAGCTTATTCTGAGCAGGCACCAATATCTATCGTAACAGATGGACAAGTGTGTTGGAAACCAAGAAGCTATGTACTGTATGCACACTGAGGGAACAGTGTCCTGGTTCACGTCATTCACATAACTGGCTGGCCAGTGTCTGTGGTTAGAACAAGGTGCCATTGATAAACTGCAACATCAGTTTTAACTTTCCAAAGTCAGAAGCTTATGAAACAACTTACGCCTACGCTGTCACACACACTAGTCATTTTCTTACCTTGCTGGGCTCACCCCATACTTCTTGCACTTCCTTTTACTGACCCTCCAGATTTGCTGTAAAATCATGGGCCACATCACTTTGGATGTAACTGAATAGTTTCCTGCAGATCTCAATGAAAGTCCTATCTGTTGCCTCTCAAACTTTAAACTTGAACTTGTCGCTACTGTGTCCATAAAAATGGTCATTGAAAAGCTCCTGGCCCAGGTATTGGGTTTTGCTACTGTAAACAATAAGCCTTTTATTACTAAAAAACTGTTACTCAACTTTAAAATAAGAAAGCAATTGTGTTTAAATTAAATATTAATTACTTTGTTCTCTCCCCAGATAAAGTAAGCTAAAACTATTATTTCTGTAAATTTTCAGTTTTATATTGTCTTGGCTTTTCAGAGTATCCGTTAAAAATTTGTGCACACTTGGGCAAAAATTTAGCCTAGTGAAAACTTTATCTAAGCCATCTGTCCTGTTCTCAGTCTAAAGGAAATAATGGTCCTTTTCTTGGCTCCTGGTAAATAGTCTCTGACAAGGACCAAGCCAAATTTCATATTGATAAATGAGCAGCATACCAGACCTCTTTTCTGTGAATCCCAGTCCATTAATTGTGTGCAGAGTAGTTAAAGGTTAATTATTTTTTTTAACAGTGCTGTTTTGATGGCTGATATGAAAAAGTGCTCCCCTTCTGTTCAGGAGTGAATGTTTCATATGTTCTATGAATTCCAAATGATATTTTACCTGATATTCCATTTGTTTTTTATCCTGTTAGTGGTGAAACATTATTTGCCACATCTGTTACTAAAGTATAGTACTCAGCTGTGATTTGGCCACAGGCATAAGTCAAAAAATGATATTTTTTTTCCAGTCTGAAAGTCAAGAAAAAAAAGAAGAAAGTTAAAACTTCTGTGAATGCAAAGAATATTCCAGATTTACCCTGTTGATTAAAGGAGGATTTGATCAAAGAATAGTAATGTCTGTGTCTGTCCATAGATCATTTACTAAATGTCCCATTTTGCTATCTAAAATGTGTAGCTAATTGTTCAGAAGCATATATTTAAAGTGCCTTGTCTTTTTTTTCTCCTTAGTTTGTTGTGACAATGTTTTGGAGCATCTATATCTATGACAGGGAACTGGTTTACCCAAAGCTGCTCGATAATTTTATACCAGCGTGGCTAAATCATGGAATGGTGAGTGAAGTACTTCAAACACTTCCTTGTATAAAAAAAAGTGTAGGACACTGATTTCCCTGTGCATGACTGTGCATACACTTAAAGTTAATCCCCTCTGCAGTGATCAAGGAACATCTTTCCATCTTTGACTCCTTGAGTCATATTTGAATCCTTGTTAAGTTGTAATAGTGGAGATTTGCACTTGTGTGTCCTGCATCCCAGGCTGGTTGTGGGGATTGGCTGTTTTCTGAGTTAAGGTACCTTTCCCAGAGCAATGTCACCCTGATCATGAGGCAATTTAATCAAAAGAGACTCTTCCACAAAGCAGAAGGTCTGACCTTGACAAATCTTGTACGAAAATGACAGAAACACTTGTTTGTATTGGTCTCTACCATTCTACCAAAGTGTAATTTGTGCTGAAAATGTTTTGGTTAAAATACTCATTGAAAAAATCTCTAGTATGGTGTTTGGACTTGTGTCTTTTTTAGAAAAAAATGAAGTAACTATTCATTCTCAAGTACACCAAGCTTGTGTAACATAACCTGTATCTTGAGTGTTTTTAAGAATGTGGAATTATATGCATCAATGCACATTTTCAAAATTGCTGCATCGGTAATCATAAAAGTAGTTTCTTGGAAAGGAATCTCACTTTTCATCCCTTTCTAGTGTGTCAAGTTGGATATTCTTTCTCTCAAGTATGTTTAAATGCTAAGGGAAAGATAAAGCCACACTTAGCCATCAGGTACTTATTGCTTATGCAGCATTTGGAGCAGAAAAGTGTCACGTTTGTCTCTAGTTGCGTCTGTGCAAAGTGTTTCATTATTACTTCATTTTCCATATCAAGGCCTGGCAAACCATTTGGCACTGCTGTTCATCAGTAGATGACAGCAGAGCTCATCCTTCAGGGTGTTGTGAGTACTGTATTGCCACAGCAGATCCAGATTTGTCCACAACTGCTGAGCTTCATAAATTGGTCCTTTGTGGGGTGGGGCAAATGGCACTGCTGTGTGTTTATTCCCTAAATTGTGTGCTAAAGGAGCAATATAAGATAAGAGTTACTACTTACAAGTGGAGCATCAACTTCTGCTAGATACTGTACTGTTTTATGATGTTTTGAAAGGAACAGTGAGATACTATGTGTATCTAGAGCTGAGGAAAGAGTCTCATGACTCCTGCTATGTTTCTTCAGACTGTCCTCCTTGAGTTTTGAGGTTACAATCTGAACACTTGCAAACACTGCCAAGCCTGATTTTTTTCCCCACCCCATACTGGTGCCAGCTTTGATGACACTTCTTCCGGGTAACATTCCAGACACTGGAAGTGCCTAACCTTTAACATTTTTCATGAATGTACATTGTGAAGCAGTTGACAACAAATGGCCCTACGTATTCAGGAAGTCTCCTCTGTGTCATAAGTAAAAGGCAATTCAAGCTCATGTTGCTCCATAGAAATGTATACTTACTGAAAATATTTTAAGAGGACTTCTGTTTAGATTTTTGCACATAATAGAGTTTGCTGAAATAAACTGCGTGCAAGCATCTTAGACTTTCTTTTTTCAACTTGAAATATTGTAGAATGCATTTTTGAAAGTGTTCCGTGAAGGAATTGTTTGCTTTGTTGGTCTGTTTATCCAAATGTTTCTTTAGCTCAGCCACAGAGAAAGTTTATGGTTGTTGGGCTTTTCACCACCTTTCAGTCTAATTCTTTCTCGTGTTTTAGCCATCATTTCATCCTCACCAGCTCTCATACTAATTAATTCTGATGCATTGTCCATCATAATATGAAGGGGTTCCTGAACTACCTTGAGAATGCTAGCTCCTCACTGATTAGTAGTTACATTTTTGACATGGCAGATTTTAGAGAATATGATAGAAGTCCCCCTTGGTGAAAGGGTAGAACCTCTTGGAATACAGTTTTAGAAAAGTTGAGATTACTGGCTATTGTTTTCTGATTAAATAAACATTTATTCACATCTTTTCCTGCACATTTTGACAGCAGTTGTACACATTCAGTGATGATTTTTCTGAACACAAGGATGGCTGCTTTAGAGCCTAACCTTGTACAACAAAACTTACACAGGAGATTCATCACTCTTGGCAGAGTTGACTCCATCAGTGAGAGGTGGGTCTTTTTGCTGCTGCAGCATTGCTGGTGAGTCCCTCCTCTCTGTGAGCTTTTTCCAAAGCACCCGGTGCAGCTCCTAAGGATCTGAACCCTAATGTCACTTTACCTGTGAACTCTCTGTCCAGGTTTCTTGCACAGCAGTTTCAAAACCACATATTTATCAACAAAAAAGCCACCCAAAAAATGCCTTTTTCCACAGTAAAAATATTCCCTTATTTAACTGAAATGTAATTTTCAAAAGTTTCTCACAGATGTATTATAACCAGCTGTAATAACTTGCTTAAGTGTCAACATCAGCCTGAAAAATCCACATGTAGAAAAGGAATGAAAAGTCATGAAATCTGACTGTAATAACAGCAGTTATATTTCCATTAGTAATGTGGGCATGAATCAAAATATTTGAGAGTGTTCATACTTTATAAGCATTTTAAGGTGACTGTCTTGAAGGCTCCATTAAGAATTTGGTTGAGGGGCTGGTCCAATTTAGTGCATTAGCCCAATGAGATATGGTTTGGGCAGGAGTGTCTGCTGCTTTATTACATTAGAGTAATTAGTTCTCACTCCCCTTTCTCTTCTCCCCCTTTCCCATCACTTCTTTGCAGTTACAACATTGTCTATAGTTAAAAAAACCTATTTTCTTGAATACCTGGTAATGTCTTGCTAGTACTCAGGGATATCACTCTTTCATAGCAACATGTTTTCAACACTTAAAAAATGCCTAATTATAAAAATATATAATAATAATAATAATTATAAAAATATAAAAATTTCTCTCTAGAAATGGAAAATATAAGGGAAATGAACCTCAGAGCTATTCAATCCCATTGCCAATTCAATCTTAGTATTGTTTACAAAGTTTCATAAAAACAGGGAGGGGCTCTTCATTGTGCACAAAGATAAAAGCCTCAAACTGTTTACCCTAAAATTACATATAGTGTCAAGCCCTATATACATATATATATATATATGTACTGTAATAGTTAAAGATATAATTCCTGTCTACAGAAAAATCTGTCTAGTGGGTGGTGCTTTGTGGTACCAGATGGTACCTCATACACATAGATTTATACACCTGTGAAAGGCATCACTAATCCAGTTGTACTGTACCATAAAACTGATATATGGCATCATCTCAGTCAGTCAATTCATCCATAACCAATGGTATCACTATCACTTGAGAATGACGAGGGGAAATCAATGGCAGGGTTGTTGTTGACTTCAGCAGGACAAGGATTTCATCCCTGTTTATTATGTGAAGGAGCACTTCTGAGCAGCTGAGACTAAGCTTCTGTCAGTAGAAATAACTACCTGTCTAAAGACAGCTATCTGTTGGAGAGCAGGGCTATGCCTCAACCTTGGTCTGTTTCCGAGGTGTCAGATTCGCTTCCTGTATTTATTGGTTATGCAGATGAGTTTATATTTGCAGCTACAATTTTACTCGTCCGTCAGAGATGTCTTTCATGTTCTTGAGACTGTCCGGCACTTTGGAACCATATCAACCCTTAATTCCACAGGCATATTTTCCATGGGAAATATTCTTTCCCATTTTCTGATGGTTGTCTGTCTGATTGCTATCACTATTAGGAATTTTTAATTAAAAGTTAACCTTTAGGGTTTAAAACTAGTGTGTCATAGTAATAGGACTTTTATCAGATGATTCATTGTACCTTTGTGTTGGGACTGAACGGGATAATACATGGATAACTTTTGTTTCAAGAAGTTATATTCTCTTCAATATTAGCACAGACTATAAAACTAGAGGTTGCCCCGCTTCTAAATGATGCCCATATAAACAGATCTGTAGACTGAATTAATTTAAGCTTGAGCATTGCTGATTTTGGGCCAGGTTACATGGCAGGACTGTGTGCACTATCTGTCCAAGTTAGCATACCATTTCAGTGAGAATCCTTCTTTGTTTTTCACAGACACTGTCCCAAATTCTTTTTAAGAATGTGAATCATCTTTTGTTTATGGCAAGGAAAGTGAAGTACAGAGATAGAAATTACTTACTGAGGATTTTAATGGTTTTGGAGGTCAGAAACAAAGAATTGTCTTCATATGAAGCCTCTAGAGGAGAGGTCAGAGAAGGGGGAAGGGGAATATGCCCTGTCTTGGTGGAGTTTGCAGATTGATTATTGTATGGGTTCTGTGCCACTACAGTCTATATGATCTCTTCCACTTCTGTGCTGTGCTGTGCTTTTTATGCTGCTTTTAGGAAACAGAGGCATTCCTAGAAAGACATACCCTCTGTTCCTGTGTTCAAGAGAATGAACAAAAATGGACAAATAGCAGAAAAAGACAAGTTATGGGGAGGAAGAAGCCTATCCAAGTCACACACCTCTACTTGTTTCACAGCTTGGCTTGCTTTTCTTATTGCTGGCTGCTCAGCTGAAAAGCTCAGGCCACTGGAGAGTGGAACAGTCTCTGGTTGTCTCTCCAATGGTTGTTCTTCTTGGCAGCCTTATCTTGGGTCCAGTGGCCTTGGCTTGTTTATTTCTTTGTTTTTCTGATGGAAAGCTTTTTTCCTTGATGATTCAACAAGTAGAAAAATAGAAAAGCCATGCAAAGATCAAAATTCATAATAACCTGGCATAAAAATATCTGGAAGATCTGAAACTGGTGAGTTTTAGACAAAGCCATCTCTCCATCATTAGTTGGGTCAGTTGCTGCACAGTGCTTGCTCTGATGTACAAACAAGGAGATGTCCTTTCTTTCAGCAAAGTGTTTCTATTTCATGTGTTGCCCTAAAAATCCTTCTCAGAAATGACTCACTTGAAGCAGTGCATTATACTTCCTGAGGATGCTTTCCTAATGCAGCAACATCCCCTGTATGGGCTATTTTTGTACAATGTACTGCACCTTGGTAATGCCTTGTGCTTATGTCTAGAAGATGCTTACCCTTTTCTGAGATCTGTTTCTAAATCCAGTTTAAGGCTTTCAAGGAAATTCCAACTCAAGTGCTCTTTAAAATTTATCTATATTTTTTGGTGTTAAGGGTGAATAAAATCTTCAGTGCTCCAGGAAGGAGCTCCAACTTGTTACATAACATGCAAAGTTTTCTGATAAAAAGCAGAGAAAGTTTGTAATGTAGTTTCCAGTGGAATACCCATGACTGGTTGGCTATTATTTAAACATCTATTTGATGGAAAGAATAGCAATTGAAGTTTGGTGACTGGGGACTCAGAATATTTGCAAAACCCACGAAAATGATGTTATTGGATTAGTACACTTCTTGCAGTTTCATGCTGCAGTTACATGGCTCCATCTGGTATCTCTCCTCATTATCTGCCAATTCCACCACTGGAGCATGAATACAGTAGTATCAATTATCCTGCTGCTCTGGGGGGAAAAACAGCAGCAGCTTAAAAATTGTTTTTTTTAATTTTCTGTTACTTATGTGAAGGCCTTGGAAATTGGTAGAGTGTCAAAACCTGTAATAATGCAGCACCTGAAAACTGGTAGAGGATGCTAGGTAAAGCAGACCAAATGATCTGCATGGCATCCTCTGAGAGCATTAGAAAAACTCCTCTACCTAATAGAGTATGTAACAGCACAGCAATTTTTGTGAAGTAGGCTAGTCAGGGTAAGGTTAAAACGGCTTTCTAATTTAACACAGGTGCCAAATGTTTCTGATTATTTGCTGTTTCCAGTCATCTAGAGAAAACTTGCACACAGGCTTCTCATGGCAGAAGCCAGCCCAATGCATAGTAACGAGGGACCTTTTCTAAAATATCTTGGAGTATTTAGTAACAGCTAAGCATGCGAGTCCTACTCTGGATGTGAGCGTTGCAAATGAAAAGCCTGAGAGCTGAAATCCCCATATGAGATGTTCTTAAGTTTTGCCTTCTTCTCTTGACAAGGTCACGTTCCTTATTCTGTTAGCACAGAGGATGAGGGCTCATGTCGAGCTTCTCATCAACCACCCCCAAGTCCTTCTTCTCAGGACTGCTCTCCAGCCATTCTTCCCCCAGCCTGTATTTGTGCTGATGCTGTTCCCACTCCTACCTAAAAAAAAAAGAAACCAAAGCAAAACCAAAAAACCCCACCAAAACAGATTAGGCACGTGAATATTGGAGACACACAATAATGTAGACAAGTTGGAAGAGACTCAAAATGGTAAAGAGAACCTGTGGGAGGAGAAGGATGAGAAAGAGGGTAGCAAGGAAATAAGGAAAATTAAGAAAGAGGAAGAGTATGGTTTTTTACCATATCTTTCCATTGCTTCCCTGGGAAGACTTGCCTGAGATCTGTCCATTAGAGAAGTTGAGAGCCAGGAGATGGCTTATTGATGCTGTGGTGAAGGGAGGGGAATTGCTTCTATTGCTGTTGAATGTAGGTTTACAGGGTAGATGAAGTAATAATGGGATAGTGACATGCCAGGAGATTCAAATGCTTGTAACCACCTGCAACCATGCAACAGTATGAGGCCTGTGTGCATGTCAATTTTATCTGTGTGATATTTGTAGAATTGCATTGGTGTTTCTGTCTACATTTTTAATCTGACAATGCCATACATGATCTCCGCTGTGTGTTTGACCCTCAAAACTTCAGTCCTGCTGGTGAAAACAAGCCTATTGAGAGTGTGCCTTATTCTTTCTTACCAGCTGTGAAGTGTGATTTGCATTGCATATAAAAACAGATGTGCAGTTTGCTCAGGGTTGCAGGCATGCTGGAAGATCACACATTTGAAGCACAAGAAGTAAGGAGATGTAGTGTCTGTGTTTCAAACCACCCTGATTCAACAGGCAAAGCAAGGTCTAACACTGAAAGTAATAATTATGTTAATGATAATAATGCTGATTTGAAACCTTAAAGCCAGATTTTCAGCTGAAGTCACTCATACAAATGTTTGGTAAAGCAATTTCTCTGGGCACAAAGAAATTGCCAAAGAAAACCCCCAAAATTACATTAAAAGGGAGCCTTAGAGTTTCTGCCTTTCTCTGGGTGTGGAGTACATACTGAGCTGTGTTTTCCTAGAAGCAGGACTTGGCCCTGGACTGCTAGGTCTGTTTGTTAAACAACCTGCGGTGTGGGATGGAAACACATTTGGTTCATTCCCATAATTCTCACAATATTAGGAACACTGGTTTTGCTTTAACATTGACTTTCTGTGCAGCTCACATTACTCACTGTAGTGTCTGCTGGAGCTGCACACAACTCTTTTGTAGGGCTTAAGCTGGTACATCTCTCTGGTGCTGATACACGATTTATCAGATAAATGGTTTGCAGGTTATAAATGCAAATAAATGTTCAACTTCAAAATCAGTGCAAAATGCATTAAAAACTGCCACATGTTTCTGATAAAAATCTATGTGCCTTCCTCTCTTCTCTCTCAGTTAAAATCAGATACTTGTATCTTTTGACATAATAGATTTGGGGGGGGGGGGTTCTGAGTGGTTTTTTTTGTTTGGGTTTTTTTGTTGGTTTGTTGTTTTTTTCCCCAGAGAACATAGAATGTAGAATCAAACAGTACTTGATACATTATTATGATTAATGATGAGCATATTCAGTGTCTTTTATTACGAAAAGAGAACATTTCACTGGAAAAAAAATAATATATTGGTGGGAGTATTGCTTATGTTGAAGAACCAGCTAATAGGTTATGTACTCTAAAGCACTCTATATGCAAGTCATCCTAGAGGCTATCACTATGAAAACTTTGTCTCTTCAGGAGGTTGTGCAAACAGAGGGAAGGATGCAGATATCTTTTTGAAGGTATAATAGTTTAATAAGCACTTATTGTCTAACTTTACGTGTCTAAAGGTCTATGCTTTGCCTTACAATTACAGTAAAATGGAGTGTTATGTCCCCTTGGACACACTGGTTACTATTCATTAGTAGTTACTCAGATAAGAATTAGAATGTACATACAATAAAAGTGGGATTGTACTATGTTGTACCCACTTTACTAAACTGTGCTGTTAGTATTCAGACGTGGCAAATATGACTTAATCAAACCACAAATATTTTGCAGCATTCCATGGTATCTCATTTATTTGTTTAATTTGCCGCTATAGCAACTGGATTCCATCCTTTTAGATTCTTTTTTTTCACAGACCTATGATCTACTTGGTTGAAGCTTGGCAGACAGCTGTTGCTTCAATTGAAGGCATATGCACTAACTCAGTTACCAGATTTTTACCTATTTATCATTGTCGGAAAGTAGGTTATTTCACACGGACACAATACCAGGAGAATCAGCAGACCTGGTGAAGGGACTCTGAGCCCAAAAGCTTATATGTTTTTTCCAGCCCTTGAAGTTGGTGGAATAAAAAGTATTACTTCTCCCTGTATCCCAGGAACATTATTGCTACAGGATTGCTAATTCAAGGAAATATTTTGACATTGTTTTTGTAACAAATTGCCACTTTTAAAAGGTAACTTCTTTCTTTGTTAATTGCTGTCTTTTTATGTGTCTTTGTATTTGGAAACAGACATTTCTGCAGAAATAATTTCATACTCAGATGATGAATATGTTGAAGTTACAGCAGTAATATTTTACACATGCTGATTGGCAGAAATCAAGGATTCAGGGACAACCTTGGGAGTTACTTTTGCTCATGGTGAGCTATGAGCATTGACATAACCTGTTGTCTGTCCTGCTGTTGAATTCAATCCCCATATTTTTACTTTCACATCTAGATAAAAATAAGTAAAAACAGTGTACATTTTTAGTGACTCCTCAAATGCAAGAGACTCAAATTCGGATTTTTGACAGATGTACAGGCCATTACCACTAAGCCACATTTATCCCTTTTACCTTTGTTCACATACCCAAAGCACCAACGGCCCAGCCTGTTGCCATACTCTGAAAACCTTTCAGAGGTGTCTGTTTTTCTCAGAGAGACCATAAGGATGACTAAAGTGACACTTTTCCTCCCTCTGACACCACAGTTACCTGAGCAGGAAAAAGCTCCAGCCATGGAGAAATATCACAGGGTGTGGAGGTACCTCAGAATGGCCAAAGGCAGACCAATATATGCTCTTATAGTTTTTTGCAATATTAACTGGTATTCTTTAACTCTTCACAGCTTGCTTTCTCTTCAAAACCAGTAACACTGCATATTTAAAGTGCTGTTTAAATTCTGTTTTTAAATATCTGTTTTATTCCTACTTCTGCCACTATTTTACTGAAAAATCTGAGAAAAATTATGTAGTGTTTCATCGAAAACATTTTTTAGAAGTCTTATTTAGCTAATGTCTGCATTTTGTGGGGCTCTGTGGTGATAGAAAACCAGTGCTGGCTCTTACTGAGTTTGTCACACTGTGCCTGATTCTGGTTATGAAGTGCCCCAGGCAGGGCAGCTACTGTGCCAAGCCAGGCTGCCAGTGCTTGCACTCTGCTCTTCACTGTGTTGGGGGCTTGCTGGGTGCTCAGAGGTATTTCCCTTTCATGTACCTCAGCATGCTGTTCATTCAGTTGCAGTGAAGAGGCTAATTGCCTTTTCCAAATCTCTTTGAGGTTCATGGATGCAGATGCAACTAAAAGTTAGAAATTACATTGTTGTCCATTCTGCTGCAGAGCAGAAGTGACCTCCACTTCCAAGCAATAACATTACTTAAGGTTATATACTAAATTTAGTGCTTCTGATGTTTCATAAAATACTCTGGCCTGACATGGTGCATGCTTATAGGAAGTTCAAATATACTTAGAAAGGAAATTCTTCTTTATGAAAAATGGTTGTAATATTCAAATAACACCTGTAAGTTTGTTTCCAACAGGAAGCAATTTTATTTGCATAGTAGAGATTTAGCTTTTTATTCTGTTACTTTGAGCTTTACCAGCTTTCTATAAGCCATATATGCAGAGTTCCAACTTGCTGAGTCACTGCCATACACAGTTTTATGCTTCTTTTGCAGATACAGTATTTAATGTAGAATTTTCTAACTAACTATTTATAGGAAGGTTGAAATATGTGTGTTGGTCTACTGAACTTTGTATTTTAAAGCACTTTAAAACTAAAAAATGGGTAATGATATCATTTTCTATAAAGGAAACATCCACTACAATGTCTTTTTACTAATAAACAGATTTACTGATGTTTCCATTCACAAACAGAATTTTGTTGCCTGCAAATTGTTTAAAAACACATACAGCTGCGAATCATTTCAGGAGGTAAATATATGATCCTTAGATCAGAGACTAGGGTGGATGGCATTTTGGTCTTTGTTCCTGAAGCAGAGGAGTGAAAGATGAAAAAGAAGGAATTTGAAAGAGAAAGAAAAGCTTGTATAAGAAGCTAAGAGAAAAAGTGTTAGCCTTAGAGCTTGTTAAGGAGAAGATGGCAATCAAAGTAGACAAAACAAAATACTGAAGTAACAATGGGATAATAGTAGTCAGTTGGAGAGAACCATGGCACATGGAAGTGATAATTGCATGTACTGTACATCACTGAGAAAAAGCTTGAAAGGGAAGTTTGAAGTACCCACTGTGTATTGAAAATGTGACCCTTAATCTGTTCTAGGCCAACATGCAGAAATTTGGCTTTGTTTGGTTTCCTGTAACCACTGTCCAGGATCACTGTTTGAAGAGTGATTTTCCAGTATTTTTTGTGTATGCAGAAGTCAGAATACCCAGCTTAGTACACTCATTGCCTCTAATATCCCCAGAGTATGTGGATCTTTAGATCTCACAGTTGTTTGCCCAAGCATGATGCTACCATGCTTCCTGCAGTTTTATTCTCCGTGACCTCAGTTTGATAGGATTACTATATATAGCATATATACAGCATATGTATAGTGTGTATACATATAGTATAGTATATATAGTGTGTATATACAAACTAGATATAGTATATATATACTAATATATAATATGTACCTTACTATTAATGTATTAATAATTATATTCACACTAAGTACCATTTTAAAGAATATCTTATATAATTTTATTTAAGACAGGAACTGTTGATTCAGGTAGTAAGTGTTTAGTTCACAAATTTCTTTCAGCCTAAATGAACAGGACAGGTGAAGACTGGCAGAAGAGTTGCTGTTTTCCTTGTGTTATGGAGAAGTCTTAAAACATGGAATTTGTAGTTGCCTGAGGCTACAGGCAGTTTGTTAAAGATTGAATTACAAAGTGAATCTGTGTTCGCTTCATTAGCCAGTGCTTTTATGAAGAAATTATCCTCTGTCTCCAAACCGGGCAAAGACAACAAATTCACAGGGAAGAAACAAGCACTTGCTTGGGTTTCAAACTCATGCTCTATTGGAAGGAAGAAGTGACTCAATTTTTGAATAGAGACATGTTGCTCTAGGTCCTGCTTCACTTAGTTACAATAGGCGTTTTATTATTTTTGTTTTGTTTATATTACTGGAAGCACAGGTTCATCTCACTAACTGCTTTTGTGTTTGTGTTTTCTTTTAGTATAGCAACTAGTGTCAGCTTACAATAATTTGATTTTGGGCGTACCTTTTCTCCGTAAGGAGAAAAATCCCTTAGGTTTCCATTCCTTCTCTGATGATTGATTTGAGAAGAGAGACTCTGGCATGTAAACAGAAGGATGATTTAAGATGGATGAACTTGAAAATTGGAAAGGTGTCAAAGGAGAAAAGGTCCCTCTCATCTGCCCTGTCATTTGGAATTGTTTTTTGTTTTGTTATCCAGGAATGCTGTTGGGACAAAAGAAGGGGGTGTTGTTATGAGTGAAAATTCAGGAAATCTGAGGGTTTTCCTTGCAAATTTTTTAAAGATCTTTCAAAAGTCTCTGTTACGGAGCCAAAGTTGTTTCAAAAGCTATGTCAAAAGTTGCAGTTGCAGGTACATGTCAAGAGGAAATAAAAATACCCTTAAGACAGAAAATAGCTTGTGCAAACTCGTGTCACGGACAGTATAGTATAAATACTGGCCCAAAAGAGTTTGATTCTTTGGTTAAGGTAATAAGATATGTGTTTACTAGACATGAAATTACAGCAGAATGTGCAGTGGCACGATGGAGAGGCCTGCATCCACTTTGGGAAGTACCTTTCTTCAGGCAACAATTCAGTGTTTGCCAGCCGTGTCTCAAATCTGAACTCCACAGCTTAACTGGCAATAATACAAATATTCACAGCTGTATAAAAAATGTTATTTAGTTCACAACAGTAGCCATGGTTACCTGCATACTTTCATTGCCTTCTTCATGGCTAATTCTTTTTTTTTTCTGGAAATACTATTACCATGTAATATAATACTGTGCAGCTTCTTGGTGAGTTTTACAGTGTAAAGAATATTTTGCAGAGAACGTGAAAACATATTCTGTCAAATTGGCTTGTACATGGAAGATCCCACCTATACATTGATAGGCAGAGAAAGGCAAGTCTGAACACTCTATGATTTCAAAATATAAATGGAAATATGTAAAATTCCTTGGCATGAAAAAGTCTCTGATAGTGTTTTAACTGGACAGCATTTAAATAGAACTAGCTCCTGCTTGGTCCCCTCACAGGTGACACAGACCATGCAGTTCTTGTCAGTACCTGTTAGATTAGCAAATTATTCTAGTTTACTTTTGCAGGAAATGTGAGCCCCAGCAACCCCACAGTGTCAGAAGCATAGAAAAAGTGCCATGGTTTTACTCCTCTCCTTACTTTCTCTGTATAACTCAGTGCACTCAAAGCAGATGTGATGTACTTGAGAATCTAATGTTTTTGTTACATTTGTGGAAATCAGTCTCTTTAGCATTACTGCAGCAGAATTCCCAGCCATATTCTAACATTAGCTAAGAAAAGGAAATAGTACTTAATCTTTCCAGAGACCTCAAATCACTTTGCAAACAAAGGTATTAAACTTTACAAGAATATTGAATATAGTTTACCTAGGTTTAATATATTCTTTTTTTTACTTGAGAGGTGTGACATTCATTCTGAAGGAATAAAATCACCTATCTCAGTTTAAATTAACAACAGGAGCAAAAGTAATAAAGACTATTTTCTTCTTTAAACTGCTACAGTTATCTGAACTCTTTCTGTATAATATTTGTATTGCTGTTACTACTGTTGTGCAGAAAACTTACTGACTGTCACAGTTTAACACTGGGCCAGCAATTGAATGACAGATTGTTCTCTATAATAAGGAAGTAAGAGAGAGATGTACAGGTTGGAAACACAACTACACAGTTTTAATGAAAAAGTAGTAATGAAAAGGAAAATAATTAAATATAAACAAGTATATATATATAAAAAAAATATTGGCCGCCCCCTCCAGTAACGCTCACATCACCACCGAGGCTGCAGGGCAGGCCATGGGAAAGTCCCAGACTCAACTAGTAGAGCCAGCAGCAGATGGGAGCTGGGTACAGAAACACGGGGATTCAGGACCACACAGATCGGAATCAAAGACAGACAAATGTATGGAATCCTCCCAGGATGTCAGCAATGGATGAGGAGAACTTGACCCTCATAACTCCTTAAATTTGTACCAAGTATGATGTGTATGGAGTGGAATACTTTGGTAGTTTTGGTCACCTGTCCTCCCCAAAGGAGGTTCCCAGGTGTGACCCCTTTACTCTCTTCTGAGTGAAGATGATTTTTCAGAACCAAGCAGTGGCCTTGGTTCTACATACAGTTCTCTAGCAGTAACTACAAACATTGAGCGCTATCAGTCCTAGCAGCACACACTAACTGGAAAACATGCCATTAATTTCTGCAATGGCAGCTACTTAGAAGGGACTTAACTGAAAAGTAAAGTAACAAAAAATAAAATTGGTTCTATCCTGGCTCAAACCAGGACATGAACTAAATATAAAACTTGTATTTAAAGGCTGTGTTCCTTGGCATTTTCATGTAAACAGTGAAATCTAGGCATTTTATAGATGTTGCATAAAGATTGAACTGAATTTCTAAAATAAAATCTAAAAATCACTGGTGTGACCTTATGAAACCTTGTTGAAAGCATGTTAGAGTTTTATAATACCATCCAGACCTGTTTTCAATGCATCTCCCACAGCAAGAAGGAAGATAGCAGTCAGATGAACATTTCTATAGCAAAGCCGTCTGTTACCACAGTCTGCCTTCTGTTCCTGCCGTAGCGCTCAGCTTGGAGCTATTTATAGGCATTCGCCTATATCTGTCCATGTGTGCAGATCTGCTACTCTCTTCAGAAGCAGTTGTGTTCCTGAAGAAGTTGGTCTGAGGTTTCAAGCTTTTATTTTTCCTCTCAAGGCCAGTCCTTATCCCCAATTAGTAGGAATTTGGCAAGTGACCTGTCACTGCCGGAGCTCTTGCATCAGCTTTCCTGCATTGGTCTACGAGCTGGAAGGCTCAGTTGTGGTGTTTTCAAAATCTTAAAAAATATTTTCTTACAGTACAGAACTTGCTCCATGATCTTACGATTTTCACATTGTTTAAGGGACAATTATATACAAAACTCCTCAAAAATTATACTTGGTTCCATTATCAAAAAGCTCCCACTTGCCTTAGTTTAAAAAAAAAAAAAATGGTCCCTCTTTGTAGGAGATCACAGCAAACCTTTGGTTTTCTTCTGGCAGCAGTGGAGTGTTTTGATGCTGTGTGTGATTTACAGCAGAAATAAAACCTGTTCTCTTTCATTTTCTTGATGATGAATGCTGGGCAATAAACTCCTTCCCCAAGAGCCAGTCCTTGCTTTGGACAGAGTTATTGTTTGCTGCTGTAAGTTTGCTGCACCTCAGCACTGCTGGAGCCTCGTGTGGTCTGCAGCATTCTCTCAACACTTCATGCCTACATACATCCGTCCATAAATTAGGTAGGAGCTGGCCAAGTGCAGCTTCTCTACATCCTGCACTACACCACCCTTATCCAGAACATAAATCCCAAAATGAGATACACTGAATCAGAGCACACTCCTCTGACACAGCAGCAGCAGCAGCAGCAGCAAGCCTCAGGCTGCAGCCTTGGGCTTTGTTAACATCTTCTGCCACTACATGCAACACGATGTAGCACCATGGGCAGAAAAAAATTCTGGTAGCTGGTGAATTTGCAGCAGTAGGTTCAAAGCTAAATTAAACTGGGAAAGTAAAATAACAGAAAAATTTTTGGCTGATGTAAATCAGCATGTCTCATTCTCACATTCTCAGTTTTAAACATCATTTCTCTGCCACATGGTTTAGGCACACTGGTGATCTCACGGGAAGGTTTTTTTTCTGCTTGAATAGAGTAGAAAGCATTCTGCAACTATTAAATTGGTTCTTGTCCCTGCTAGTGGTGGGCTTTTATTTATTAAACATCTTTATGATATCTTGGTTTCTTTAGTTATTTGTGGTTGTTTGCTTTTGAAGAACATTTTATTTATCCTTTTTGCTTTCGCCTCATAGTAGCTTGAATGCTAAAGATACAGCTTTGATCAATAAATTCCTAACAGGCCACCTTTTGGAAAGGCAGTGGATTTTACTTTCCAAGATGGGTAATTTTTTCTCCGTGTTAGCAACTTAAAACCATTTTCCCAGCTCCACTCACACCTACTTTATTTATCCAGTTTCTTTTGTGCAGGTGCAAAATATACATACAAGTATATATATCTTTTCCCCTTCTACAGTGTTTTGTCCCTCAAAGATTTGAATCAATGTGTTAGGTTTCTGCTAATATAATTCTTCCCATGGCAGCACATTATGACTTTGCAGAAATCAGAGGTTGCTGTAAACTGTTGGTAACCAGGGAGAAGTTGCAGCTTCACCGCATGAAGTTTTAAGTTTTAGCTGAGACTTCCACCACTCATATACTTAAGCTCTCCTAAACAGAGGAGATGTCATGCTTAAATTATTTTCAGCTTTTGACCTTTTCAGTTCTGAACTTCCAACTACTAAACATGAGGTTTCCCTAGTATTTATTTCAGAGGATAGGTCGAGGTGAGATGTCAATGTGAAGAGGAAGGGAGAATAAAGTCACCCCATACAGTATTATCTGGGTATCCAGTGTCCAGTTAATACATATAAATCAGTTTTACTAGAATTTGTTCGGTGTGTTTGCTGCTAAAACTCAGACCACATGGGAAACAGTTAACGATCTCCAGATGTGAAACAGAAAGGACCATCAGCGGCACAGAAAAATTATATTTTTCTCAGTGAGGAGGGCCGCTGCAGCTGGGATTCACAGAGACCCAAAGAGAAGGCAGCTGCTTTGAGACCATGAGAGAGCCAAAAAACTTCTTCCTCCTGCTACGTTCATGGCAGGGCATTTGCCAAACCTGGTGTCCTACTAGAAGTGCAGGGAAGGAGCTGGTGAGCTATCCATGGAGTACCAAGCTGAGCTTTCTAGCACACACCTCAACCCAGGGAACAATGTTTACCTCTTGTTAGTGCTTGGGGAACACACACATTAGCTGTGTGTTGAGTGAAACCTCGTGGGACTGAAACAAACTCGGAATCTTCTTTCCTTTCTTTTGCGAGTCTATTCACAGGGAAGCCTTTGATGGCATTTGTCACTGTCTCACTTTTCATGTCTTTATCAAACTCCGGCCACACAGAGGCCCTGTAAGGAAACTAAATGCTGAGAGAAGGAGTGGGCTGGAATCTGCGCGCTCGCCAGATACTCCGTGACTAAGTGCATATCATTCAACATAACCTTTTCCACCTTGCTGATTGAGAAACTGGGTAATGATGATACACAGATCCTTTTTCAGAACATCTTATGGACCTGTTGACTTGTTAGGAGCATCTGTGTGGCTAAATGAGATGTCCTGCTTTTAAAAGGCTGACGTTTAGTTGCACTGGTCCTTACACAAATTCAGGGAAAATGAATGGGCATAAAAATATGTCCACCACCAGATAGCCTAAGGTGCAGTACAGAAAGTTGTACTTCGAACATATTATTATAGAGATGTTGTCAGGGAGTATTCCTGTTGCATGATGTTCTGAAAACATCTCTGCCTCAAGGGAATGCCCGTCTGCCCTTCTCATGATCCATGGGAAAAAAAACCCACCCTTGTGGTAAAGGCAAATGGAGAGTTTCCAATGTCTAATATCCATCCTGTTTTTGTTGCTAGTACAGCAACTGAAGTGATGTGTTTGTAAGAATGATACTGGTTCACAATAGGGAGTGAAGAAGAATTTTCAACATCTAAGGTCTTATGATTAGATAAAAATTCAACTTTAAGGGCATTGTTATAATCCTAAATGTTTCTGGTTTGCAATTAATATACTTTTTTGAATTTTTTACCATGTTTTAGAGTTTATATGCAGTAACTGCAACACTGCTTAAATCCCACTTCCCAAATAGTCTGTCCATTCAGTTGGACATTACTATTTCAAGGAACCATCTACCCACAGAAACTAATGACACAGGACACTTTCAGGAGCTATCCTGTGGAATGCGCTGTGTGGGCTACTACTGCTAGGCCTATAACAGTCCTTCTTATTGAGTATTTCTTTACATAATCTCCAAAATAGAGATAAATCCGGAACATTCTATGCTGATGCCAGTATTTTTGGGATCTTCACCAGTGGTCTTGAGAGTAAGCCTGCAAACATTAATATATGAGTGGTCAGGATTAAAAAGACCACAGGCTCAGAAATAGACAAGTTTTGTAGTTTTGCCTTGGTAGTTTAATCCTTAGAGCCTCAGTTTCAAGCCCTTCTTCACATCATGAAGGATTGGTCAACTTTATTATTGAATAAAAGCTGAGATTATCAATTAATAATGTAATTTGAGGATTTGATGCCTTAAAAAAGGGCAAGGGGTGGAGGGTGTCAGCCATTTCCAAGAGAGACGATGGCTGAGGAAGTACAGCCTGCTATGAAGGAGTTTTTGCTTGGTTTATTTTTAGTCTTTCTTATTTTGATTGAGTTATCTTTATAAATTTCTGCTACTTCTTGTGAATCTTAAGAGACTTTCAAAAGTGTTCTTCTGTATTTGTGTTTCTGGAGAAGTGGTTAATCCTTTCTCACGTATTAACTCCTTCCCAGCACATGCCATTTTGGATCAGATTGTTGCAAGTGGAGAAAATGTCTGAATTTTGCTTTTGGATTGCACTTTTCCTTCAATACTATTTCTAAGCGTTAAATCAATCCTGTAGCATAAACCCTTTTGCAAGACATTCTTCTCTTGGGACCATGTTCTGTCTTCTTAGCTCAAGCTGTGCTTTTCTTGTTCATGTAGAGCTCTATTCTGAGAAACTAAGGGTTTCAGTGTGTTGCTTACTCTACTTTCTGTAAAGGCAAACCATGTGGTGGCAATGATATTACCACCATGCACTTTATTTGCCCTTCTTTTCATGTCTATTGCACGTTCCTACCACCTTGTTCATTATTCTACTGTTCAGATGGTGAACACAGAAAACAGTGTGACCCCATCACTCCTTTTGCAGTTGGAATTGCTTTGGTGAGAGGTATGCTGAGAAAAAGAGACAGATCACTACTGAGCAGGTGCAGAAGGTTTGATGGAAGGGAATGCAGGTTGTTCTTTTGGAGCATTTAACTGCCAGCCAAGACCAGTGAGCATGTCTTGAGCCCTAGTTCTTGCTCCAGAAAAAGACAATACATTATACAGTTTGCCTTGGAGTACTACACGCAGCAAGTGGATCTTATGCCCATCTACCGTGTGGTAGGAGTAGGCATCATGTCTGGCTGTGTCCTGGCACCATGTGGTACAGCTCTTGTACCAACATCCTGACTTGGTCCTGAAGGCAGCATGGCTGGGTTTGCTAGTACAGGGTTCCAGGCAACAGGCCTTGCCCCTTGGCCAGGCTTTTTCGATGGGTCTGAGGTGGCTCAACTGCTGCTGGCTCTGGCGTAAGCACCATGGGTTCTATCTGGGAAATCCCTGTTCTGTGTTCCTGGACTTGGCACAGACATGCCTCCTGTCTCCTTATCTGCAAAAGTGTGCTAGGGTGGTTGACTTGTTGGGTAGGGGTAGTTATGTCTGTATGGTAATTTGCAGACAGATGCAACTTCATTCTGTGTTGTGAGCTGGCTGGGCAGCAGCCAGCTCCAAGCCAGGAACAAGTTACTAGGTTAGACTGTGCATTGTGCTAGCCACAGCTGCACAGCTCCTGGTTCTTTGTTTTCATGGATTCATCCAGACTCAGAAATAGAGTAAATGTTCACCTACGAACAAAATACCATGCAGACAAACCCAGACATGAATGGCATTTAAGGTCTGAAAGGAATATTAGATCATTTTTTCTGACCTCCTATTTAACACAGGCTAAAACATATCATTTGCACCTGTAGTGAGCACAGTAATTCTTGTTTCATTGAAGTTCATCTTCCAGAACAGCATTTGATCATGATCTGAAGAGATAAAAAATATTCTGTTTTTCTTAGCAGCTCCTGTCATTACTCATTGTCACTGCTAATTTTTTTCCAATTTTCTAACTTGTCTGACTTCAGCTTGTTATGCTTTCCATTGCTACGTTAAAAAGCCCTTTGTTCCTTGTTTTGTATCACTGTTTTCCAAACAGGGAGTGATTTTGTGAGTGTCTCCTTTTGGAGTTTTTGAGTTTAGGTTAAAACCCCTGAGAGTGTCATCTTAGGAGATGTTCTGTGGTCTCCCAGTAGCACTAGTGGCTCTTCTTGCCCCTGTTCCAGTAACAGGGGCATCTGAGCTGTCAACGTGCTGTGATCTACACAAATCCATGGTCCAGCATCCCCTTGCAAGTATTTTTGATCATCCCTAGTAAATCAGCACACAAACAAGGTGAGATGGTCACCACCTACCTTTTCTGGAACACAGTGCTGCTTGTTTCAGGAGTAAAAGCCTGACAGAAAAAATACACAGAATACAAAAAACTGCTGACATGCGGTTGACCTAGCTGACTTGCTGTAATGCTTCAGCCACTTATGGTGTTATTAGATGTGAGCTCCTTACTTGTTAATGCCACTTTAAGTCTCTTTAAGTCCGTCTACAGTTCCCTGTCCTCGGACTCATTTTAAAGCCCCCACCCCCCCCAATCCCTTATTCTTCTTGCATCTACTGTGCAGCCTCAAATAAGCCAGTTTCTGTTTCTCTCTTATTTGAACAGAAGTATCGAGCTTGCTGAAGATACATTGTATAGAACTCATAAATGCAGCACAGGTAGGACTTTCTAAGGTCTCACATCTGACAGACTCAAACACACCACTACTATATAGACATGCAGCAGTCTGCGTAGCCATTATTAACCAGGTTGTCATATATCCTTAGATTCAATTTACTCTTTATGTCACTAGTGGAGGCAAAAAAAAAAATTAATTATGTTTCATTCTGGGGTTTTTTGGTGGTGATTTTTTTAAATTATTTTGTAGCAGCATATCTTATTTTTGTATGTGTTCCAAACATTTTAAATTAGGAAGTAAAATAATTCATTCTAATCTAGTTGAAGTTGAACTGCATCTTCCTATGGTGCTTCACAGTTATTTCTCCACTTTTGTTTCTCCAGTGGTTTCCTTCAATTGCAGAGTAAAATTCTGTAACTTGTGCCCCATGGGAGATCAAATGGCAATTGGCAAGGGTTCTCCTGCCCTGAAGTCAGTCAATCTGCAAGGTGTTAGTGTTGCAGCCTAACAGGAGATGTGTGTAGGTACACTTGCCCAGGGTTATGCAGTTAAAACTTGCGTGTGCTCCCATGTGTTGCATCCCACACTAGTTTGTGGTATTTGATTCTCATCATCCCTCTTAAGGTTGTACCCAGACCTGGGGTGCAGCTATGCTGTTACATTTGAATGATGGGTAGGTAGTTAGCTGAGGGCATTCATTAACCTAATTAATTCCATCAGTGACTGTGCATTAATGTTTTAATCCATTACCACTCTCTTTGCTTTCGTGGCATGTTACAGGGCAGTCTTCCCTGCAGGCTTTGTGTATCATTTTATAAACAAACAATACAGCTTCTTTCTGAAGAAATTTCTCCCCAGATCTCTAGTGGTGATACATAAAAAATAAGCAACTAAAACCACTTTTTATTACGAAAAACAAAACAAAACAAAACAACCCTGCTCACAGATTTTGAAACTGCCCCAGGTGTTGCTGTGGTTAAGTTACTGGCTGCCTCCTCAACTTTGACATTGAAAGTCAAACAAGGAGGTTTTTATCCTGCTTACAGGAGAGACTAATATCGTATCTAGTTACTTTCAGGCTTTCCAAAGTTTTTAGAAAGGAGGCTCCTTCTAACTTGCATTGCTTCCAAATATGCCTTTCTATGGAGGTCTGCAAATCCCAGCAGGTCCTAGTATTACAGTTTCTAGGATTCCTTCTATGTGAGATTGAGCAAAGCCCAGCCCTGCCCTGCCCACATCGTCATGGTCACCATTCTGGGGAACTGCAGTTGCTCATTTCCAAACCACTGGCTGTCACCTGAGACTTCTTCCTCTAGCCTATGTCCCATGGCTCTGCTTTGTTTACGATAATGTATGGAAAGAGATTTTCTGGCCTTTGGTAGGTTCCCGTTCTGTCTTGAAATGTTGATACACACTTGCACAGCCTCAGAACTGGAACAAGGAAGACTGATGGACTCTCTGCTTCCCTCTAGAAGGAGGATCAGAAATGTCAGAGGTTTCTGTCTTAATCTCAGCAGCCTTTTCAGAGCAAATAAGCTAGCAGAAGGGTAGAGCTGGAGTATGCTGAGTTTTCATAGCACATTTTTTCTACTTTGCTCTTAACCAAAAATTTTCTGGTTATCTAAAATCCCACCAGAACCCCAAAACTGGTATGTTGTTTGCATGCATTTCCTTGTGTTACTTTTGGATTGCAGTATCAACTGCAGCATAATAGATGTGTGTTCCTTCTGTGTATTTGTAGCTTTTTCTTTCTTTGAAAGTTCTTGATCTGACCTTGTAAAGTCTAGGGCCTTTCAGAAAAGATGAATTAGTCTTTACTTTCCAAAATCTCTGTCACGCACAGATATCTGGATACTCTGACCCATAATGATTATATTTTGTTTATCAAAAATTTGTTTTTTACAAAATGTTTCTTAGCGCATTTTAAAGAGAAAATTAAATATAGTGTATGGTGTCATGTGAGTTATTAAATGTCTTCGTTAGTAGAACTTGGTGATTATTGGAGATATGACTGGCAAATATAAAATGTGTTTGAAGTTAAGAACGTGGGCCTCTGGCAGACAAGAACATTGGCTATTTGGACCTCAGCTTCTATATAGTGTGAGTCAAGTGAAACTTGGCACTAGTTGTACTGTTTAGTCTTGAAACATTTTTTATAAGCCTCCTTTTCTCAGCGAGATTAGATCAGCCAGTGGGATGATATTCTGATCAGCATGGACTTGTGTTTGTTGTTGCAGTAGTCTGTGTAAGATAATTTTGGAAACAGTAATAAATTATACTCTGAAAGGAAAAAATTGATTTAAAAATTGTCAAGTTTACCTCCGTAGACATAGTTCATTACAGTTTTCAAGGTTAAGGCAAGAGAATAGCCACAGAAGTAATTATTTTAGAGTCCACCCCACTGTTAACTTAATTTCGGTTTCTCGTCCCTCCCAAATGCAATCTAACAAAATCAGTAACACATCTAGATAAAAATGAGAGGTGTAGCTAAAGCCTGAATTACAACACTCCTGTCCTTCCGGATTATTAGGAGAAGATGGCTTGACTGGGTCTTTGCGTGGAAGGTAACATGACAATATGAAAAAGCTAACTATAATTTCAATGTGGAGAAATACATAGTTCACAGATGTTGGAGCTGTTGCAGGTTTCTACACTAAGCTTCTGAAATCTTCAACTCATGTCCCAGAGATCAAAGGAGCAATGGAGATGACAGGCTCTCTTAAGGCCCTCCTACATGTTTCTTGCACCATAGGCTGAAAAGTCTTGTGTGGTGATTTTTGTTCCCTAAATCGGTGATTACATAGGCTACCTACTGGGCTGCGTGAGATGTGACATTCCAGTCATGCTGTGAGAAACATCTCTACTTTGGTGTACATGATGCCATGCAGCTGTCCCCATGGAGCTTGTGCCAAAGGGATCTTTTCTCCAGTTGCTTCTGGAGCCCCTTTTCACTGCTTAATTGCTTTTTGCATAGTGTAAAAGCACAAAAATACAAGTAAGGACATCTTCTACATTGTCTTCCTTTTGGTGAAGCCAAGATAGTTTCATTAGTTCTCTTGGATTGTTCTTGAAATAAAGCTTGAGTTAATTTTTTTCCTCAGGGGGGCCAAATAGAAGTCATTAAAAATGCTAGATAATGCACATAATAAGGAACAGCTCACAAAACATGCACATATTTTGTTCTTGTCTCTGAAAGATATGTAATAAATATTGTGTCTTTACCCTTCCCATGCTGTGAACATACTCTGCTAACCCTGCTAAACATGTTACTATTTAATTTTATAATGTGGTGTAGTGTCTTTTTTATATATATACAATGAAATCTTATCCCTTCAAGTACAAGTTAGGCCATTGCTTTCAGTGCAGTGAGGAATTACCCAAAGGTTTGCTTTTTAAGAAGCACATTCACAGATTGAAAAATACATATAATTAAAGCTTTCTAAGCAAAATTTGTAAATGTTTCTCTCAAGTTGTATTGAATTGTTCTTTGATATTTGCCTTCGTTATTAAACTCTTTCCTCATCATATGTCATCTTATGTGCTGTCAAGATACAGTGTTAATTCTTCACAGCAGTAAACAAAATTGCAGAAACTTGCTTTCAGTCACTGGGCTTAAAAAAGTGCTGCAGTCTGAATTGCCAGATACCCAAAATGGTATATTTCTTCTAAGCAAGTGAATTGAATGTGCATGTACCCAAAAAATTATGTCTGCAGCATATTTTCAGACATGTGGCAGAACTGTAGGGGTAGGCAGTGCATGTGCACAGCTGAAACTGGACATAGGTAGTGAGCACACATGCTGTGCATTCTTCTGGACCAGCTCACAAACGGAGCAGATCAAAGGACTGGGCCTCTGTAGTGAATCTTGTGTTGGCTGATACTTGATTTCCTGAATCTGTTACCTGCTGTCACTGACTGTCTCTTCCTTCATTTGACCTCAGTCAAGTTTTACAGTTGGTAAATGCACGAAGCAACTTATGGAGGAAGACTACTGAGGAAAGCAATACCTTTTATTTTTTGTTAATAAAAATACTTGTTTGGACAGTGCTTAGTTTTTAAGGAGAGTTACTGGCTTTATCTGAAAATAAATATAGGTAAGTGTGCTATAATCTGGACATATAACTGAATTCTTATTGCTTCATTCTGTGATCCAGCAGGAAGATCAAAAGATAAACCATGACAGAGAAAACCTGTGTTCTTATACTAGTGTAATTTTCAATTTTTAATAACAGGGTGAAAGAAAGTAATTAGAAACACATGCACAAATGGCTTGGGAGCTCAGTGATGTTTCTTCTTGATGTTACAATTTTGACACAAAAGGACTTTGGCTGTTGAAACGCTGAGAAGATATGCACCTGTAATCTCACCAAATATTGTCTGTGTACCAGAAAGAATCAATGACAGGTTTTTTTGTGTTATGTCGCTTCCTCTCTCATCATGTACGAGCTAATATGGTTCCTCAAGATTAACACATACTTACAATTTAAGAAGTAGTTGCAAAATTGCCATGCCTCTTGTTATCAGTAGAGTTTTCGGACGAGTACAACGCTTGAACAGTGGCTCAGCTTGGTAGCCGTGACATTACATAGGCTGGCAGAAGGCCACTAAGGAAGTCACAGGGTATGAAAGACGTTCTTTACAGAATTCTATGGAAATGAGATCCTTACCCGTTTTCTCCTAGGGCAGACTCTCTTTACATTCAGGAACTGACACTGACATTTGCCTGAGAGAACACTAAGTTAAAAATAACAGATTATAAAGGCCACCTGGTTTTGGTCAATTGTATTTGTAGAATAACGTCCTGTTGTGTGGTAGTACCAAATTCCACCAGTTGAGAGAATGTAGATGGCCCCATGGGAAGGACTGGACCTCCCTAAGTAGGCGAAGTTAGGTTGACAGTAGATATTTATAAGGGTTGAAAATGGGGTTAAAAGGAGATTGCAGATTTCATGCCTTGGGCCATCTTTGTTGTGGTGTTTGCTTATGTGAAGAAATCATGATCTTAAAAGAGCTTATTTTCATACCTACTTCAGCAGTCCTTTAAAAACAGCTGGAAATCCTTGTGTCACCTCATGCCTTTTCTTCAATATGCAGGAATTAATTGCTTTAGCATTTTCCAAAATGTGTCCCTTCATCTTCCTCTTTTTTTGCATTGTTCCATGCAGTAACCCAGTGGCATTTAGCAAGTGTCCCAAGCTGAAGCTTGGGCAGATCTTCCAGTCAGTACTGACTTTCTGGTCTCTGGTAAGTCTGTAGTGGACTTGTAAAACTGAGCCAGAAAAGTACAGGAGGAAAAAACAGGAATGCCTGTTCAGAATCTTAAATTTTTCTCTGTATGTTTAATTTTCACTGCTTTTGAAAAGTGACTGAAGAGCCATTCTCAGACCTGAAACCATCCGATGTGATGAAGCACCCAACTGTTCTTCTCTAGACTTGCCCCAAAAGTTTTCTGTTCCTCCAGCAGTTTTCTCAATGAGTACCTACAGACCTGTAGGTCTTGTGACTCCATATCTGATCAGTGGCTCTGGATCAGTGTTCTGGTCGCCTGATTGCACTTGGGCCATGCTGGAGAGCCCCAGTCACAGGCAGGCATTGATACAGTAGATGCAACAGAAACACAGGGCACAACCACATGCCTTGCCGGTGGCTTCTTGAGCTGATTGTCTCACTTCTGCTTTGCTTCTAATGAATTAGAAAAGACTGATAGATGAGCAGTTCACCAGAGGGAAAGAAAAGGAACAAGAGGGAGGGAGAAGAGCGTGGGAAGCCACAGGGAAGGGGAAGGAGGAGGAAAGGGCTATGAAATGGCAGAGAAGGGGCAGCCAGAAATCAGGGTATGGCAAGAGAGAGCTGAGAAGGGGGCCTGTGTCCATCCGAGCAGAAGAGGAGAGGAAGAGTGATTTTACTGTAGGACCCTCTAGGAAGTGTGGCAGGAAGGTCCTGAAATCAGATGGGATGGGTGGTTGGCACATAAAGGACTTCTGGGGGAAAACAGTACATATGACATGTTGGTCTGGAGAAGAAGTAACCTTTGCTTTTGTTTGTCTGACATGATGTCCCCAAAGCTGAAGGGAGGGCAAGATGGTAAGCTTATGAATAGACTAATGAAACAAAACTGGAAATGTTTTGCACAGTGCAAATTGTAAATTTTATCAATAATTACTCTCCTTGCAAATTGAATTTTGTATGTTTTATCAATTTATACCACAATTTATTGCCTCATGATTCAGTGAGACATTCTGGATTCTGTTGCCAATAACCAAGTGTAGCTGCAACAAAAATTAAATCCTTCTGGCCCTCTCGTAGCTTTTCGGCACAGCAGTCCTGCAAGGCCTGGCTTTCTGTGCTTCGAGCATGCCAGAAGTAGCAGAGGTCAGTCAAGGACTAGAACCATTAGCCAGGCTTGATTATAAATGCTGTCCAAAAAAATTTCCTGGTTGAGAAAATGATGCTCTCTCCTCTGGTAGAAAAAACCTACTAGGATCTCTCATGTAAAGCCTGCACCTCAAAATAAACATCAAGAAATGGAGAAAGGGAGGCAGGAAGGCAGGCAGGAAAAGCAGGCAGGAAGGCAGGCAGGGCAAGGCAAGGCAAGGCAAGGCAAGGGGATGCCATGAAACTGCTTGAACTGCTTGCCATTTTTATTACTGTTGAGTAGCTGGCTACAGCTGCATAATTTTTTCAGTTTCTATCTTCTCTCTCTGTCTCTGCTTTCCTGGTGGCCCTTTTCATCCATCAGCAGTTTAGAATTTTTGTACCTTGCCATGCAGAATGTAAAAATTATTTTTTGGTCCCCAATCATAACAGTAAAAGGAAGATAGAATCTCTCTGGCATACTGATCTCAGTGTACTCATTATTTTAATACTATTTTATTGGAAAGGGAGGTGTTTTTTATTTTTTTACTTCATTGGTCCAAACAACAGCAGCAAATATATGGCTTTAACTGTTTCTTTTTTCCACAGAAAATTACTTTAGAGATTTTATGTTAGACATAACATAAAAAGTACAAACAAGTGGTTACCATGACATTGTTACAGATGTATGCAGAACTGCATAGTTGTGCTCACTTTCATTCTCTTTATTTAGTAATTTATAAGCTGAATGTTTTTCTAGCTTAAGTAGTGGAATTCAGTGTTAGTGATCATCACTTCTAGTAATTGCCTGGCTGCAGCAGAGATCAAATAATTATGTTCCTGAAACGTCTTTGTTTAGTCTTCATTTGTGCCTCCTTCTCTATAGCTCCACTGTGGAGACATGGTGGAGGGTAGCTTCTATTTGCATTTTCTTTGCTTACCCCTCAGCAGCAGGTCATGTGGATGTGTCTCTGAATGGGTGGTTTGGTGTCACATCCTTGCTTTAGCACTGGTCTTTCTGTCTCATCCCAGTGAGGATTTTCTCTCTGATGCAGCGCAAATACTGCTCTTCATTGGGGAACATGCCACACCATGGAGTGGTCAGGGAGTAAACTTCCCCCTTCATCACCCAGCCCTTTCTGCTGGCGTTAATGGTATTTAATTAATTTTTTTTACAGCTGTGGGGAAAAACATTTTCACTGCTCTGAAAAGGGTTCATTCAGCCTTTCTGTAATAGTTCAAGTGGTTGGTTTTCTGCTGGCTTCTGAAATACATTACAGATCACAATCTGGAAAAAGTTCTAACATGGTTCCAAGTCTTGCTGCTGAATTTGGATACGTTGCCGGGTCTTACTCTGTAGCTCATCCTTAACAACTGACAAAATATTTACTCGGCACAGCACAGAAAAGACGAACTTTCTCCAAAATATTATAGGGAGTTGGAGTCAGAACATAGACAATGAGGCAAAAAAATTGGACTTGCCTACCAAGCCATTAGTTGAATCATTTTCCAGAATGTCATGAGAAATACCTTCATCAAATCACTGTGCTGCTTAGCTGCTGCTTACAATGCAGGAGCGGAGAGGGCAGCCAGGTCCCCAGTAGTGAGAACAACATATTGCAGATGATAAAGTCTTAAGTGTATGTTTGC
Source organism: Apus apus (assembly GCF_020740795.1). NCBI lineage: Eukaryota > Metazoa > Chordata > Aves > Apodiformes > Apodidae > Apus > Apus apus. The sequence continues at coordinate 100,697,712 of NC_067284.1, read as the reverse complement.
AAAAGCAGTTCCAGCAGGGAACATTCCTTTCTGTTTATTAAACAGCTACTTAATAAAAGGTGTTTTCCCTAAACTGATCCCCTGTGTTCAAAATGAAGACCAAAATCTTAAACCCAAGCTTGATGAGAGTGCTGTTTCCTTTTTGGTACTTTTTCAGTGTTTGTTAGTTTTCCTCTGGGGAAAGGATTATTAAACTATTAAAACCAAACTGGTATGCGAACTAGTGAAGTGTAGTATGGTGTGCTGTTCATCTCTTAATCTAGTAAACATGGATTCAGTAGTATTTCAACCCTCTTTTTTGAGAAATCCTGGAGGAAAAAAATATAGTAAATTGTTTCAGCATAGAATAGTCCATAGTGACAAAGCTGTAAGCCTAATAGTAGTTTTCTTCTGCTTTTACATTGTCTTTTTGTTATCTTTTGCAAAAGAGCCTCCTCAGTAATTAAATTCTATTGTCTTTCTGAAAGCAGCCCATTGTTGGTTTTAGACCAAATAGTACAGCATATCTCCAGAAATAACAGCACACCTCACCACGTACTTAAATGTACTACACTGCAGTCAGTATTTCTGGCAGATTCCTTGTTTTCAGTGCACTACTCCCCCCCTCCAAAAAAATGTATCGGGAGTAATGAGGCATAATAATTCAATGTTTTTGAAACTAAGCAGGACTGTTTTCATAAGGCAAGAGGTTTTTGACAATCTTAGTTGCAACTGCACTTATATCCATCCATGTCATGTCACTGGTTTTCCCATCGCTTTGAAATCATAAGAAATACACTGTCCCATCTCTCCAAGAAACAGTGTGACACAGCTACTGTAGTTAGAGAGATTTGGAGGGAGGGGATATGATTGAGACTTTTTTTTTTTTTTTTTCCAATTTTTACATTAACCATTTTCCTTTGCTAATAGCAGTTGTATGAATTGGCATCTTGGATGACTGCTGCCTGCAAAGCAATGCACGCTTGTATGGTATGAACCCCTGAGAAAGCAGGTTCTTCCGTGGGTCCACACTGATGCCGATGAAGGGTGTTGGTAAGGTGGGGAATAACATGTCCCTTTCTTAAGCAGTGAAAAAGCAAACAGCACTGTCATCCACTTGTTTAGAAAGCCTGTGAGGAGTGCTTACTTTTCGTTCACCCTGAGCCTCTGAAAAACAGATGTGGGTATCCTGTAGCTGACTTTCCCTCAGAAATCAAACATTAAAATCAATTGTGTAGTGGTTTTCAGCCGTCTGCTTTTTTTGAGCGGTTGTGTAACCTAAAGAGAATAGGGCTTTTCAGGGTTGTTATTTTAAATGTTCTATTTATGTTACAGAAAACATGACAGTCCAAGTTAATTATTGATTCAGTTGCTGACAAACTAGCAGCATGAACAAAGAAAGGGAAGATAAAGTAGCTCTTGGAAGGATTTTGTCCCTTGAAATCCTCCAGGGATACAACTGAATTGCTAATATTTTTATATAAAACAAATGGGAAAAAGTGTTTTCTGTATTTGAATATAGTATTTCATTGGTAAATAAGAACAACATACCCACAAATCAACTAACATTTCCTCAAAAACCCAATTGAGATGAAATAATAAAATAACTATCCAAATTACTATAATCCCAGAAACCAAACTATCCATATTCAGGAAGCATGGAGTCAGATAAAGCTTAAATAACTGAAGTATTCAAGATAATGTCAACCACATTATTACTACTTTATTTTAGCATTCTGTTTCATCAAAGGTTTAGATTTTCAGAGAATTGCATTATGAGGTTTGTCCACATCTTTTACATATATATATATATATAAATAGAAGATATGTGGCCAAGCCTCTGCCAGATCTCTAAAAGTAACAGCATATACAAAGGTTTTCTTAAGAAAAATCCATGGAATTTTGCCAAGAGGTGGGGGGAAAAAAACAGGTATTTAAACATTTGGTCACTCTTTTTTTATCCAAGCTTCAAAAATCTTTTCTTATCTGATAGAGAAACGTTGGCCAGTTATAGAAGCACATGGTTTCTTTTCCATTGTGTTTAAAAATAAAAACGCACAGAGAAACAACCAGAACCCAAAAAGAACAAAAAATAAAACCTTTGTGCAACTCTCAGTTTGTCTTGGTAATTGATAAAAAGGTCACTTTTCAAGTTTTTCCTCAAACAAACTTCATTAGTGAATTTTTAAAATCTGTAAGAATCTGGAAAAGAGAAATAAATCAGTATTTAGCATTCTAGAGGGAAAGATCATAATATGCCATTTCTGTATCTTCTGGGGAAAAAAAAAATACATGTATGTGTATATATAGATATATATGGCTTAAAGCAATTGCCTTTATAATGTCCTATACTACTAGTTAAGGACTTTATGTTGCTTCCCTGGGCCCAGTGCAGTTCAGTAAGGTGCAGGACTTTGAGGTGGGTCAGTATGGGTCCATGTGGCATGTGGAAGGAAACCAGAGCTTGCTGTTTTCATTGTTCTGCTCTGTCCTGTGTTTGGGAGTGTGCAGTGAAGGAACGTAACAGAAAAGTCTAAAACAGGTGCTCTTTTTCTTTGCCCTTTCTTCTGAATAAAGAAAATGCTACTGTTACTATTGTATATTTATACTGTATGTATATTGTGTATTGTGTTAGTTAATTTCCCTTATGCTTTCCCTGCTGCCCCAAGCTGATGATTATTGAGTAAAAAGTGGGAAGAGAGTGTAAGTTGCATTCTCCATTTTGATCTCATGTTGCAGCTGTAGTGGCCAGATAGTCAGAGAAGGTGAACGTGGACAAGGCTGTTGGAGCATTCCTCCTGCAGCAAGGAAGCATCTCATGGCAGAGGGTAGCAAAGGCTTTTTCTCTCCTTGCAGCTGCCATTTGCCAACCCCTTGCTGCAGTTTATGTCTGTGACTGATTTACAAGAAATGTGGCAGAAGCTGTGGTAGCTAGCATATGTGAAAGCTGGCTGTCCTTGAAACCCCAGCTTGCTGTAGCAGTGGTGGTTTAGGTTGTCTGATGATGCATCCTTTCTATACTGAAGTGGATGTGGTTATACTTACAAAAATATTTTTGTCATTGTAGTGTACTTTGGTCAAGGACATTTCAGCCAACATAAACCCCCAAAGCAGAGTTAGGGCTTAGTACAGTATGTGCGGAGATACATCTCTTGGTCTATGTTACATTTTGGGAGCCTGACGCCAGTGGCTCTAGTTAGGACCACATGGTGCAAAAGGTGAAGGGTTTGTATGTTTGCATGCCAGCTCCTGCTCTATGTTTATGCTGACTAGAAGTGGAGCATGATGGAGACTGAGCTGTTAACTAGTGCCTGCAAATTCAGTACAGCAGTCTTGCTCTCATTTTCAGTCTAGCTGCCTGGGAGAAGGTCAGGCATCATAATGTAGCAATCCAGTATTTCTGCTTTCCTGTCCTATATAGGTCCTGCCCTCCCTTTATGTTCCTGCTTTTTAATGAGGGTGGCAGTACAGTTTCTATTTATCAGTGGAAAGCTGTGATCTAAAAGCAATTAATATCCATTCTCCAAAATAGAAATTATATACCTAATACCCATTACTAGTTCTTGAAGTGCTTAAAGACCACTTTGTCCTGCTTATGGAGTGAATTCTCTAGTTGATATTGTGACAGTGAGACTGTTTCTAGTATCTGTATTTTAATTTATAGTGTGTTTGACGGCAGTGTTACTGTCTGTCAATTGATGGAGCAGTCTAATAAATTCCACTTAAAGATTTAGACATAAATATAATAAATTGTTCATAATGAAAGTGTGTATCTTTTTATTAACATGTATTCTGCTTTAATTCAGAAATTTGTACTTTAATATCTTACTGCTAGTTATTTTCATATATACCATTTAGGTTTTACTGCTTTACAATATTAATGTATCTATTGCAACCAGAAGCTTTTGGAATTTGTAGCTAAAAAGCAATATGGGGTATAATCTTAGCTAAAAAGCAATAGTAAACAGTGAAAGAGCACATGAAGTCAAGAACTATTGCTATTTGGATTGAGAAATTTGTGAATTTTCCTTTATTTCTGTTAAGTTCGTCTATTAGTTGTGTTTTCCAGAATTTTTGAAAGTGATAATAATGTGAAGTGACTTTCTGTATCCACATTTATTCTGTCACAGTATCTGCCATCAGTTCTGTGCGTATACGTAGAGATAGATTGGCTTGTTTTGTGGGATGAAATTCCTGCAAGATGCTAGATTATCTTTCTACCATAGTCTCAAGTGGCTGGTTATGTCCTTATATTAAGAAAGTCATCATTAAGCAAGATTTTTCTGACTTTCTTTTTCCCTCTTCCATCTGGAAGCTGTACTTGAACATTCTTTAACTATCATGTTAGTTTACATGAGCTAAATTTGATGTGGCATGTAGCACTGTCATCCTTAACTTCATATCATCGTCTGTTGTTCCATTTATCATCAAGTCCTTTAAATGTAGTTATCTTTGTCTACCCTAATCTTTTAATGTTGAGTTATTTTATAGGTATTAATAAACAATAATTTTGTGGTACAGACAAGGCCAACTTCAGCTGAATTCTTTTGCAGTATAAAAATTCAAGGAAAATAAGCTTGCCTTGGCCCAGATGTCTCAAATGCTTGCAGTCAATAACCTAGTACATCTGTTACACTTTGTGTTTACTTTGGAAGCTGTCTCATTTCTGCTGTGCTGGATACCTGCTGTGACACATCTACTTCTCAGTTTTACAAAAAACACCCCCATAATTCCCTCCTTGGCCACAGACTATCTTGCAGCATGAATATAATTACAGCTTGGAAGTTGGTTAGGTTTATGTCAGCCCATCATTTCCTATGCTTGTTTTGTAATCAGGTATTTTTTAGAGGACAGAGAATACTGGAACCACAGGTGATAAAACTGAAATGGATTCTTACTGAACAACCCCACCTGTATAGAGATCATGTCGGTTGGTTCTTCAGCAATATTCTTGTACATACCTGGGAGTTTTGCCTTATAACTTCAAGGGATTTATTTCCCGCTTCTTTTTTTCATATGTTTTTTTACCCAATTTGAAACATAACTGGGGCCAATAATGGGTATCTAACTATTGTAAAAAGGAGTAACTCCTCGAGCATAGGTTCTGTATGAGGTCCTTAGATTGAACATTAGGTATGAGGGGATGGATGCAATAATGGCATTGTTATAATCCTGCTCATGAACCTCAGAGGCAGATGGCATCATCAGTGTCCTGTAGTGCAATGAAGAGTAAAGCTCTGCTGAATCTTCTTCTGCCCTTACACTTCATCGGCATTGGTAACAGGGAGCTGGCAAAGAGGGAGAAAAAAAGTAACTGCTGTGAGGCAGGCTGTCTTTAACATCGAATCTGCAATGGTTTTGTCCTGAACACTGAATCAGGTTGCCCACAGAAGCTGTGGAGTCCCCATCCTTGGAGTACTCAGAATGCAGTTGGACACTGCCCTGGGCAACCTGTTTTAGTTAAATCTTCTCTGAGCAGTTTGGACTGGACAATCTCCAGAGATTCCTTCCCACGTCAGTGAACTTCTTGATTGTCTAATTTCAGTCACCTTTTCAAACATGGGTGGGTCTTAGGCTCATAAGCACCTCCCTCACTTGGAAGTAGAATGTGGGCTCTAGTTACAGAGATAGCTTTGGAAAAGTCTATCCCATGCTTGGTGACTTAGGAAGTGAATCTTTCTGGAGACCATGGAACAGAGCAGTAGCTAACATCAGTCCTGAGCCAAGGTGACCTTTGCTTAGCTGCATATGACCTAAAATGCTGTCCTTTGGGTTTTTGCTCCTTTCTAATATGAAGCAGAAGAGTGCTGAGTATCAACCATTGTTGCAAGTCCAGGAAAGGAAGAAGCCAAGATGTGCATTTGCTAACCTAAGATTATTTGAGCAGAGGTTCTGCAGCATCGGGGTAGGTTGCAAAGTTACGTCTGGCAGAGGTGTCAAGATGCGTCCATTACAAGCACCAGGGAAAATCTCTAATAATGTGTGAGTGGGCAGCACAAAAGCTTTAGCAGATGTGGTAGCAGCATGCGTTGCTGGCCCTGTGTGCCCTTGGAAAACTGTAAAATACTTAACCATTGATTCAGCATCTCTAATAGGCAGATGATGAAATGTCACTTCAAGCACAAGATGCAGACCCATCATTGTAATGGCCACTCTGGAGAGATTTCCAGCCTTCAGAGGCTGCTGCAACACAGGGAAAAGTTAACTTCATATCTCCTCTTTTGTGTCTGGTGACAGGCAATTGCTTCTCACTGGCTACACAAGAGAGATTTATGGTCTTTCCTCTGCAAGAATGTACTATGTAACCTGTCTGCCTCATGCTGGGAATTTTTAGCAGGTCTTTGTAGGTGCAGTTCAAGCTGTGACTGACCAGACTTCACCAGTGAGATTACTTGCACAAAAAGGAAGAGAAATGTGACATTGCTTTCAGAAATTGCAAGAGTTTAATTTGGAAGACTTTTACCTACTTTAGCTGGGTGCTTGGAAGAAGCCATTGAACAGCTCAGTTCAGTTGAGGTGGATACTGTGCCTGTGGCTGCTGTAGAAAACAGGATTTAATTTTGTGGTGTACTTGAGAAGGTGCTTCTGCCTTTCTTTGGTTATTTGTACCGTTTTGAACCTTCTTGATGATTAGGAGGGGTTTGCTCATGTGTCTTGGGTGGAAGAGAACGGAAATAGCAGAGGCCAAAGAGAGGTGTGATTTTTCCACAAATATTTTTTCACAAGCATGGTTGAAGGACAGTGCCAGGAAGGGATGAAGGGAAAAGCATGCACTGAAGAGATACAGGAATTAGAAGGGAATCCTTTTTGGGGTGGAGGAGTTCAGCAAAATCAGATTGGTTATTGAAAAAAAAGTGTTTCAAAGCTTAGGCTTGCAGAAGTTGATAGAGAGTTTGTTAGCATTTAGGTAGAAGAGGCAGGCATGAAGACTTTTAAAAAATCTTACTTTTTGTTAGTTTTAGCTTTTCCTCACCGATCTGTTCTTTCCACTGACAAGAGCAATATTCTGAGATTAAGGGTGCTGGTCTCAGTGCAGTCATCAGCCTTTGGGAGTAATAGCTGCAGGGGATCATGTTGGATAACCACATGGATAAACTGTAGCCTAAAAGAATAAACCTGAAAAGACTGTAGCCCTGGATAAGATGAAAATTGCTGAATCATAGTCCAGTACAGGTAAAAGCACAATATCTAAACCCAGATAAGGAGATGGCAGGTAGAAATAGGTAGTGGGTTGATGAGGCTGTGACACGGGCTTTTAAAGAAACCAAAGAGATGGCACGAGTCATTGTAAAAACAAATTAGAGATAAGTATGGCTGGAGTGACAAGGCATTACATCTTTTCCAAATGTCCCAGACATTTGGAGTCTGAGAGTGAGAGTCTGGGTCTTGATGAGAATGTGGACAGGATGAATTAACAGACAAGGTTTTATTAAAAGGAATAAATATCTGCTTCCCAAATAATTGCTGCACCAACAAGTGAGCCAAGGACACAGTTTAGATCAGAGTGAGGGCACCAAGACCTGATTCCTGCACGTGCCCGGTGCACTCAGAGAACGAAGGAACCTCCAGTCCCTTGCAGGGGTGGGAAGGAGTAGCACAATATGGAGCATATGTTTCATCCAAAACATGACTCTAACCTCAGCTACAGATAAGCTGCTCTTGGCTGCAGATACAGAGCCTGGATTCCTACCCTTCCTTATCACCTCAAGAGCAGTTTAGGCAAACGTGTTTGCTGGCATGGAGAGCAGAGGCTGTGTTGTGTTCTGCCTCAAACCCATCCTCAGGTGTGTTGTGTATTTTTTCACCAATATAAACAGCTCAAGGAAATAAAGTTCCTGACAGCCCATGGGAGCCAATACAGACCTCAAGGGAATCAAGCCAGGTAATCAAATTAATAGTGGGGCATCAGGAGAATGAGTCACTATTATTTACATTGTGTGACAGCTAAAGTCCTCCACCCCCTCGTGCCTGGCACTGTACAAAGAACATAGCAGAGGTGATCCTTGCCCCATATTCTTGCTGTCTAATGAGAGAGTTTGGACTGCTACAACTTGTAGAAGTGGGAGCAAAGCTGAATGTTACTAGCTGAGATCAGTAATGCAGTTCTACTTCTGGAATTACTTTTCTGTTTGCAGGTTCACAGAAGGCTGTGTAATTGTTCACATGGCCAAGTTGTTGCCTGTGGTCTTATGTCAATCATGACACAAAAGCTTCTATTCGCACTTCAACATATTAGAGCTGAATTTTTTGTTGCTATGATTTACTTGTCCTGTTGTGTTTTCCCACAAAATCTAACGATCCTGTCTATTTGGGTGACTTAATTTCTCCTTCTTTTTCACTCTTAAAGACTTATCAAAATTTTAGTACTGACATGAAGTATCTGGAATTTATGATGGTTGTGACCTGGTACTTCATAAAGCAATTGAAGGTCTAAATAATGAATCATGAGGCTGCAGGTTAATACCACTGAGATAACCACAGTGCAACCAAATGTTCTACTTACCGTACGTATGGAGCCACAAATCTATATTTGGATTTTTATAAATGCTCTTTCTAGAAAAATTCTAATGAAAACAAACCATCCCGAACATGGCTTGCTGGTACTTGTAAGCTAGGTTTTTCCTTACTTGTTTTCAGTCATGCTGAGACATGCTCAAATGATCTGTGATCTCTTCCAACTTGTAAAACCAAAAATTTTTTAGCTGTCTGTTTCAGGGACAGGTAGTGATTGAGATTCAGGATTTTTCTTCTCTCCTGCTACTTTGATCCTGCACACCCCCAAAGCTGCTAATAGTATTTTGTGTAGCTCTGTTTCACGTAGGGTGCCATGTCAATAGCTTTCTGTTCTGCATTTCTGGTAAGGACAAGTTTCCAGTGTATCTCTGTTTCTCCATCCTGCTGTTGGCTCTTGCAGTGTTCTTCCTTTCTGTTCTCGTTTTTTCCTTCCCACACACCTCCCATATCCCAAGTTCCCAGCATGATTTCAAACTAAAGCCTAGCACAGACCTCATGTGCAAGAGGACATTGGTAGAACTTTTGGATGCAGTTTGGAACCATGGGAAGCTACGATGACCACGCTCCAGGTTGACAAAAAGAGTAAAGCTTCCCCCTCAGCATTTCTCCCTAGGAGCCAACAACGATTGCAAAGCAGCTTCCTGGAAACCATGGTGGTCTCTGACATGTGATCATAGCCCGAAAGGAAGGTTAAGGTGTAGACACGACGTCAAGAGTGCTTCCTGCAGCGTACTTGGATGCCAAACAGGATTCCTTCCCAGCCAATCCAGGAAATTTAATGAGCAATCCTAGCCTTGCCCACTCTTCTCTTTCTGTTTTCACTGCTTACACATATCAGATTTAAATAGGCACAGACTGCCTCTTAGCAACTTGTTAAAAATGGAATTCCTCTTGCAATTCATTTTTTCCTTCCCACCGTGAGCTCCATGGTGCCTGTGCAGACAGCTGTGTGCTGCTCTGTGCCTCTGCCCCAGTCCATGAGGTCACAGCCCCTGCTCTGCTTTAGCAACCTTGCTTGAGCTTGGCATGCACGATACCTAACACTTAGTAGAATTTGTTAGCATTTCCTTTATGATGAGTCTGTGTGAGATCCCAGCAAAAAGAAAGGTAATGCTTATGTTGATCGTTCTCTGGTGGCAGGCTTTCTCACCCTGTCATTCCAGCTCTTCTCAGCCAGTTGCACCATATTTAGGGCAAATCTGAAGTTCAGCCAAGCTGAAAGTCAAAGTTCCTCTCTATAAAGCCTCCAACAGCAGGAGGGTCCCATCATTCTTGTGCCTACTGCTCCAGTTTTTATTTTTTGCCCTAACACGTGGGATATGCTAAACACAAGACAAGGGAAAGGGTGGTTCCTAGATAAGTGTCATGAAATATGAGTGCAGCAGATTTTGATTTTCCTTTAGCAAATCACAGCAGCTGAAGCAGTGGTCCTTACAGTGAAGCTGTGTCATGGTTTCTAGTACACTTTCCTGATTCAAACTGTTTGTGAATTCCTGAAACTCTTGCTATCTGAAGTACCCCGAGTTTTGTGTCTGCTTTACAGTAATCAAAACCAACAAATTATTTTTTTCACTTTTCTTTGAAAAATCTGTGAAAAGGGGGAAAATAAGAGTGCCCCAAAACCAAATTAGGCAAATTACAAGGTTCATTAGCTGGGCAGGCAAAGTGACTTCATTTTGGAATCTGAAGCACAGCATTGAAACAGCCCTTGGTCATGCATTTCACTGCCACTGGCTTTTGGTTCACTGGTCTCCCTGGCAAACGATGAACGTGTGGATTTGCTGATTGTTATTCTGAGGTTAAAATAAAAGATGTATTCTAATTTTGTAGACTGATGAGTGTAGTCATTGTAGGAAAACTTTGTATAGTAGTAAAGAGCATAGTTAAGGGTTGCACAGATTAAAGTTAACTTTCTTAATCTTCAGTGGTTGTATTTGGATACAACTCTGAGCTTCGTATGCTGTAGCTGTACTCAGTATTAACTCATGTGTTGAGATGGGTGCAGGAATTAGCCCTCAGGCCTCAAGATATCACTGAAGTTGTTCATGTAGCTGCATCTCAGTCCTCATCTACCTGGAGCTGGGTGTGGAAAGGGCAGGGGCCTGCCTGGGTCCTGCAGCAGCTGCAGCTGGCTTGCAGCAGGTTTGAGTCTCCTACAGGAGCATCCTGGTAGCCCAAGCAGCCTCTAATCTGTCCTAGAGGGGGACAGATTGGGGACTGCCAGGCTCTGGGAAGAGTAGCTTTGTACCAGCAGAATCCTTTGCAGGAAGGAATCTCCTGCAGCCCGAGTGTGATTGCTGGAGCGGAAGGACACAAAGGCATCCCAGTAGCTCTGAGGATCTGGCTCACAGACATCAGTGGGTGTGGGGGAAGTCTAAGGGTCAAAGGCCCAGACCCAGGCATGCCGATTTGCTCTTCCTCTCTCCCCTATCAGACTCCCATCTCCTTCCCACTTCCACAACAACTCCTGGATGTTTGGAGAATCAACTGTGCGTTGCCTGCCTGGCTATCTGCCATGGGGGCATGGGAGATGAGGTCATGTGGGAAAACAGGTCCAGTGGAGCCAAGAGAAATGTGGAATTTGGGCAGCAGCCAAATTAAGATTACTTTTATATGGAGATCTGCACCTGTGTTTGTGGGGGCAGGGATATCTGAGGCTGTTGGACTGACTCAGCAGTTGCACACACAAAGGCTGGCAAGGTTTCTCTCCTCTCGACTGCTCTGTGTCTCTGCCAACACCCTGTTCTCATCCAGGTGCAAGTAATCTGTATTGAGAAATCAGAAGTAACTCATCCCAGGGGATGACATGAGACTGATAGCAAAGGAACAACTGCAGAGGTACTCCGTCCAGAAAATACCAGCTATTTGTGAAAAACATGCTTGCCCTTAAAGCTGTGTCCTGGAACTGGGATCTGGGGGGGAACATCGGACGCTGTTTTCTGAAAGTCGCATCCCACTTTCAGCACAGGCCCATAAAAGGAGGAGTCTGTGGTGGCGAGGGCATCTGCTGTCTCCACAGTGTCTGTGCTGTCTTTTCTGTACTGTGACCATCTCAGAAGGTCTTCCTGGAGTTTCGTTGCAGTTTGGACCTGTAATGCAAACATAAATGGAAATTGTTGGGTTTTTTTAATGTACTACCAGAAGTGTCCTTGGACCTCTGAAGACATGAAGGCTATGTATGTGTTCCAAGCAGCCTGTGCTCTTAAAACAAACAAGAAAAATATGCATAGATAGATGTTAGAGAAGATGGGATATGGGCAAAATCAATGCAAGAGAAATGCAGCTCAATGCATTTTCTTGTAAAAGTAGATTTTATGCGTAAAAATGGTTATAGTTAAGTTTGTCTAACAGTTTTCATTACTTCTAGCTTTGCCAAAATAAAAAGCATGGCCTGAAATTTTCCAGGTGAGGAGTTACATTTCCACCTCCTTGTTTTTAGGTGGGAACTTCAGAAACCACAGATCAGCCATGTGTAAAAACTGGATGATGAGAAATCATATTCCAACACCTTAGAACAAAGGATTGAGTTCTGGAAAAGAGACAGTGTGGTGCAGAGATGCATCTTTGCTGCTCTTTCCTTTTCAGTCTACCAAGATTTGGCTAACCTGTAAACTTCTGAAGTTGCCCCAGACTCTGTGGAGACTTGTTGGAAGTGAGCAACTGGTTCCATCAGTACCATGGAGGTATTGCTACACCAGCCTAGTGGTGAGGACCTAGTTAGCTGCACGTGTACTGCAGCATTGGAAGGACTGAACACATTTCTGCCTGGAGCGGGAAGGGCAAGGATGACTTTTGATGACTTGCTCAGGATTTCTGTGGTCGTACAGGAACTGCAAGTATTGAATGGGTCTGTACAGGCGTGCCCTTCAGTAATTTCCCTCAAGGTCTTGTATTAAGCAACATGGATTTGTCATCTTTTCTTCTTCACAAGGTGACCAGTGGTATTCTTGAGTTAACGGTCCCTTTTCTTTTCCTTTTTATCCCCACTATCAGTTTTCCTGGTAGCATCTCAGAACAGCAGAGATCAAATTCATCTACAGAATTTAAAAAATAACAACCCTGCTATTCTACAAAAATAATTTCCGAGTTTGTTGCAACATGCAAATTCAGCTGCACAGGCAGTCAGGTTCTTTGCCTAGGACAAATGAAATACCAACATTCAAGCTCAAATGACTTCCTTGTGAACCTTGTGCAAAAGGCAACCCTTCCTAGACAGGGCTCAGATAACTTCATGCCTTTGCGGCACTGAGCCATGACAGAGTGTTGATCCCATGTACCTTGGGAAGGCCAGACTTAAGCATAGGACCTAAAATATAAGACTTCTAGAGATGGACATGTGGCCGGGTATGGTGCCTGAGTTGTTGTAAAACTTGCTCTTCTGTGACCTTACCTTTTCCTGGGTGATGCCCAGTGAGTGCGTGGGACAGGAAAGAAACAACCACATAGAAGCAGATGTATGTGGTTGCAGCACAGGAGATCATTAAGTGATGGATCTAGACTCCCATGTGAGTTGACTGGGGAGGTAAAGGCTGGCATGGGCATCTGGGAACACAGCAAGGAAGAAAATGGCAGCAGATAGAGAAGTCTGTGACAGACACCCAAAAACGAGGTAAGGATTGAAACCTATCAACAGAATAAGGACAAGATGAAAGGTAGAAGGGGTCAAGCATAGGGTTTCTGGGCCTGTGGATATTTCTGTGAATCCCAGGATTCAGCATTTCCTTCCTCAGCCTCAACAGTAGCAAATGGCTGTGAATTGTGGTTGTAAATGTGCTTCTTCAGCTCTTTTTGTAACTGGTCTTCTTCGCCTCTTAAAATACACGCTCTGTTTTAGATAACTTGTGTACAACTGATAAAGGGATTTCTAGGCTCGTGTGCCAACAGTGAGAAGCTGAGAGTGGCTTTCATGCCTTCAGGGTACAGTGGACTGATCAGAGTTTGTTCAGCTGAAATAAAATCAAGAGCTCAATTTGCTTTCAGCCATCTTTAGGGAGATGGTCACTCTGAACTCAGACCAATACTCCAGACTGGTGGTGCTATTTCTCTTCAGATCAACTGCACTGAATCCTTAGAGAGCTGTAATTGTTTTCTAATTCACTGGTCAGCTTTTGTGGAACAGCACAAGACTTGCAGCTTCTCTTCCCCAGCCCTTCCAAAAAAAAATTACATGGTGATTGAGATGAATGTAGGTGGCAATATTGCTTGTGCCTCTTGGTTTGCAACGTGGGAAGATTTTCCACATATATGGAATAGACATCGCTAGCGCTTACACCCCTCTCTGCATTAAAATCAACTAAGAAGGTAAATCAGGGACAGGCAGAAATTCAGAGAGCTATAATAAACTCCCTAACGGCTCTACTATTCTTTGTGTGGAGACCAAGCTGACACAGAAGTCAGCGAGCCATGTATTGCTCATGTACTCTAGCTCTCTTCATTATGAGATACTTGAAATAGTGCTGATAAACAATTTTCTGGCCTCAAAATTACTGATTTCATGTTACCTGCCATGGGAATTCCACTATCTGCAGCAAGGGAGTTGTGTTACCCAGACATGAACTGCTAAAGAGAAAATACTGAAGTAAACAAATATATGCTGAGTGACCTAATTAAGCAGAGTGTTTATATTCCATTCAAGTAAGAGACCATTTCAGCTTATTTCCTGCTCTGCATTTTAATATTGCTGCCGGAAGTATAAACGACTGGCTGTGGAGCTTTTGTCTCTCAACAGCTGACCCCAACATCAAATAGAAGTGTCAAGGAATATCAGCAAATCTTGCACCTCAGAGAAAAGTGCAAATGAGAATTATATAATTGATCTCATCTTAGTTACCTACATCATTTTTCCAGATCATGTAGTAACTCAGTTATGTAGCCTATATGCTTAGGAAAAGTAAAGTGGTTTTAATGAAGTTCATTAGGCCATTCATTGCAATGTATAATAAAATAGTCACAATATAATGTTTTTTCATAATTTGTTGGGGATATTAGAACAACGGGACGTAACATTAATAGTAAAGCACAACTGTTTATAGAACAAAACTGTTTGTGGGCAGTTCCTGCCAGGATGTGGGTTTGACCTGCCGAACTCAGCATGGTCTCAGAAAAAAAGGCTCTCCACATCCCTGCCAGTGGATGTGCAGAAGTGTGGGCATAAATAAGGACTCACAGTAGGTCTGTGTAGCCCCTTAACTTGGGCTTGTATGCCCATGGACTTAAATTCTTCCAAAAGCAAAATTATAAGTGAAGAGAGAAGAGCTGTGTGAAATTGATGAGAAAAAGCAGAGTTTGCCAGTTAGGAGGACAAAGACAGAGAAGTTTGGTGTGCTGGGTATATAATTAGACCAATCTGACAAAGGAGAGGCATTTGCAGGATGTGTTTTGTCAGTTCTTTTTCCAGACAATAAGTTGGTTACGTGCTGTGGCAGAATGTAGTGAAATGGCATCTATTTATACATAAGTAACTAAGGAAGCACGCAGCTTTCAGAGAAGAACGAAATGCATTCGGTCTAATATTGTAGTTGTGGGCCTGTTAAATCAGCACTAGAAATTTGCATCAATTATAAAGTTGCTGATGTTACGTACTTTGTGGGCAGAGAGGGTACAAAATCAAGATTTCTTTATTTCATCTATTGAATTTGCTATAAATCTTTTAAGCAGGATAGTAGGAAAGTGTGTGCTATGTTGTAAATAAAAGAGGAATATATTTGCCAATAATCATAAAAACCAGCTTCACTAGTCAGTGAGTCCATCAATTAACCAATTAAACATGGATGAAACACTGTGAGTGGTTGATGTTCACTTTGAAATATGTCAGAATGGTTGTTTATATTAATAGAGGTACAACAGCATCTTAATGATATACAGGAATACAAATGTTTTATAGATGTATTTGTGTTCGTATATGTATTTATATGCTTACAGTTTAATACATAAACCAGAAATTCAACCACCCCTTGTGTTCAGCCCTTATTTCCAGGATCCTGTCAATATGAGTAGGATCATCACAGCCAAATATGAGGAAGACTCTTCCTTGCAGACCCTGCTGCTTACACAGAAGAAAGCTCCAGGGATGGGAGGGAAGTCTTTAAAATTAATTCTTCAGGCTTCTCCCAAGCCTATATCTTTCCTCTTCTGATGTCCTCAGATGCTCCCAGGGACTTTGGGGACTGTTTGAGCTCAGCTCGGAGCTGCCTGGCAGTCCCATTGGGTGCCATTTCCTCTTCAAAGAGCTATTGCTGCAGCTGCTCCCTTCTGCACAGGGAGCGGAAGCCTTTGAAATTGCTGCAGCTTCGCTGCACAGTCTGTTGGAACAGCTCGCATCAAAAAGGAGAGGAGGAGAAGTGCTTGTATCTGTTTAAATTAATTATAGAGGCTCCAGCATACATGTGAAAGCAAACAGAGAGAGGAGACCTAATTTGTGGGGTACTTCTTAGAAAATCGATTGCTAATCTGCACACTGACTTTCTGCTCTCTGTGCAGAATGAAGCAGCCATGCCAAAAATTCTTTTAACAGGAAATGTTCTCCGATGGGACAGACAGACAACGCGTGAGCAGCTCAATAGCTTCAGTGCTGCTAGGGAGCACCATGGAGGGTTGTAAATCTTCAACTGCTTTAAAAATAGGAAGGTCTAGACCTGTAAACAACATGAGGAATTAGCATTAAAAATTATTCCTGATACATCATATGTGCAGACAGTATGGGCAGTCTCCGAAGCTCCCCTGACCTACCTGAGGAACCTGTTTAACCCTGAAGCAGCCCAGAAACTGGGTACTGTAGAAGTTCCCCTTCTCTCTCAGGGTACGTCTTCCAGCATGTGGGAGGTGTTACACAGAGCAGTAGTCATGCTCAGCAGTGCTTGCTGAGGAGCTGTGGGAAAGAGGGTGTCTTACCAGGTGAGCATGAAATGAGATCCTCAGCCCCATCATGGAGACTGGGGAATTGTCCAGGAACATATTGAAAAACAGTAGGACTGGAAGAAGTTGGGAATATTTTTTTGGCCTGCAAGCCAGCTTTGTTGCTTCCATGCGTGAGTAGAGTGAAGAGTAGAGGAGTCTTTCCCTATGTGAGGCACTGGTCAGACTAACAGCATTAAACTGTTCTGACCAGGAAAGCTAAATATGGCAGAATATTTGCAGCCTTCCCACCAGCCCTGTAAGGGTCATGGCAAGTACATGCAGTTCTGTACATCAAATGAGAGAGAGATTATACAGCATCCACCTTTGAGAGTTTGAACTACAGTGTCCTTGGCTGTGTGTTGCCATCGTCCTTCATATGAAGTCACCAAGAAGCAATAAGCTTAGGTTAAAATGTCTTCTAAAAGTGGGTTCTCCCTTAGCAGTAAGATTTATCAGAGATTTTGTCTGAAAGGAACTGACTTACAGGAAGATGCCTGGTCTGCATGTCTGATTAGAGGAAAGAGGCAATAATTCTCCATCTTTTTTTTTTTTTTTATGTATTTATTATTTTGGCTTAAGCTTAGTCAGTGTATATGGAGTATCTCATGGACATTAGCCTAGTAAAAGCAGTGCTGGTGCTTTTTTACACATGCTGTCAGTAAGGCAGCAAGACTTTGAAAAGAGATGGTTTGGATTTGGTTGCTTCATTCGTTCCTCAGACATGGTTCAAATTTGCTGTTGCTTTCATTTAGGGTGCTTTGGAGACATGATGCCAACACCAGAAACTGATCTCAGGCGTCAGATGGGGGTGGATCTTGTGGCATGAACTTCTTAGGTGCTATCTTCTCATTCACCACTTGCTGCTTGAAAGCGTTGAACAGTATTTTAGCTGTTGGTTCTCTAGTCCCTTTGTCCCAGCTTTGGGGCTTAAGTTGCTGCTGATTCTAGAGTCAGGACAGAGTTGAATATGAGCATATGATGGAATAATGCTATCTTCATGTCTGAGGATCAGGAGAGGTTCAGTAAACTCTTATGATGTAAATGCCACTTTAGGAAGAAGGACCCTAAGGGTCTTAATTAGTAGCTGATAGTTAGGAAACCCAAGTGGGGTTCTGGACTCCTCTCGTTAGAGAGAAGCAATGTTCCAGATGCTGGACTAGGATGCTTCTGGAGCTACTAGCCATAGATAAATTGCTCTTCAAAGAATGAAAATTCAGACCTGCAGAATTCTTCTCCCTTGCTTTTCCAGAGCTGGAGGGGAACAGGTTAGTTTGGGGGCAATAATGGAGGTGGTTTTTCTCATAATTTACCAGTCTTAATAGCATAGTCTGTCTGCAGTGTTTTTCTCTCCCTGGTACATTTGGCTGCAATAAATCAGAGTGAATTTATAAATTCAGGGGGTGGTGGGAAGGCAGATGACTACAGTACCTCTTAAAGAATTTTATTAAAAAAGAAGTGTGAATTACCTCCTAGCTTCTCATGCTGTTGAAAAATTGATTTGAATGACATTTTCAACGTGTTGTTTCTAAGACATTCAGCAATTGCCATTCATCCATGAATGGTTAGCGAGATGAAAAACAAAAAGTGGTTTAGGATTCATAGGAGGAAGTGTTAAAAAATAACATTTGGCAAAAAACACTGGTTATGCTAAATTCTCTTGCATATCTAAACTGAACCAAGGTTATCTAAGTGGTTTTAGGTAATCCAGTCATTGTGAAAAAGATTATTTGAGACACAGAATTTGGAACACAATTTCCATTTGAATATGGTCTCTTAAGAGTCATTTGACTGTATCAAATGCAATACTATATTGTAGCAACACAGCTTTGAGGGAGGTAAAACAGGCCCTTCTTGCTGGCCGCTCTTTAGGCAGGTATAATATTAGCAACATTGCCTCTTGAGTTAACACATCCATTCAACAGGCAAACGTCAGAATGTAAAAACAACAAGGAGAGAGGAAGGAAAGGACAGTGAATCTTAGAGGACTTCATCTCTGGGGGGAAACCTTGAGAATAATTGACCTGCCAGGAGACACATATATTTACTGGGTGGTCACATGTAGGCTTTAGAAAAACTTACAGCAGGTTTCTTTTCAGAGGTGATGTTCTTTATGAGGCTCCAAAGAAGATCAATGTAGCCTTTATACATACATGCTTATGGCGAAAAGAAAAACATGTCTTATTTTGCAGGTGCATAACATTTTAAGATTGCAGATATCTTAGGTTTAAAATGGTAGTTTTATATATACAAGATATACTTATGTATCTGTGCATGGATGATATTAAACACAATTAAATTGTATTATATAATGTGATGAATTTTAAAATTTTGTACTGATTAGCACTTTATAGTTGGAAGGTATCAAAAGCTGAACAGAATTATTAAAAGCTATTTCCAACAAAAAAATAAACCTTTGTTTTTAGCTAGAACCTTTTTTCATAATTGTTTAAATATGGTTTTTCATCAAAACTTAAACATAAGTGGTTTGAATTTTTACCATTATGGGTTTTCTTCCTCCTGTTTTATTCATCTCCCCATAATTGTCCCTTTTTATGTCAACAAATGCAAACAGTAATATCCAGAGACTTTCTTCATCTTTCATTCTTTCTAAAAAGAGATTAAGAAAGAATGAATAACTGAAACAGAAAAGAGAAAATGCTGGAAAGCTGTATATCTTCTCTTTAAAAGATATAGCTTATATGTTACATATTCAGCCTTTTTCAGCCTCCAGGCTAAGGTAACATACATCCTACTGAAATATCATTATCAGTGCTGAGCTTTCACCTTATATTTTGGATTCCCAAAACTTGCATCTCTACCAAAGCCATCAGTAAAACAGGTATTTTTCAGTTCCTTAGAAGAACTGTTTCCTTATGCTGAAGGAAAAAGTTCCTAAGGAAATGCTTAGAGCACTTAATAAAAAATAGTCTTCTTCCACCCATCTTCTTCAGTAACGTCTGTTTACAGAGTGTGCTTTGACTCATATGTTCTCCATCTGCTCTGTTATGTCTGTCTCTAGGCTTTTGCCTCGCACACGCCTGCTCGAGATGCAAGGTAAGTTGCCCATCTCTTCCTGAGAAGTAAGCAGGAGACATAAATACTTTGTGCCATATTAATAGCAAGAAGTGGCACTTGTGATGTACCATGTATTGTCTCTAGTGGCTTCTGCACTTTGCCTCCCCCTTCTATGTCTCCTGGGCTCTGTGTGCTCAGTTGGTTTGGTAAATGCCACTGCTTCCTTTTTCTTTTTTTTTCTGTCCTTGCAAGACTGGGAAACTACTGCCTTTCACAGAGTTAAAAATACCAGTTGTGTGGTTAATTTACTTTTCTCCCACTCCACATTTGAAACTTGAGCATCCTTAACCAAAACTACTTTTTCTCCAACTTCCATGAGCTGTCCTCCTTGGAGGACTTCATAGCTCCACTGTCTTTAGAAAGCCTGCTTCTCGTGGAGGCTATGAATGAAGCAGTAGCTTCTCAGTGTCTGGTACTGGAATAGAGCATGAAAATGAAAGCTACCAAAAGCTGGATGGGACATCCATTTTGAAGCCCTTGTTAACACCCATTCCACATGCATGTTCACACATGCAGCACGAATGGTGGGAGGATGGAGGAGCAGAGCAGGATCCAGGCAATGTGAGGCTGGAAGCAGAAAGGGAAAGAGGAATTTTATGGAGAAAAGACAGGTGAAAGATGAAGGAAGAGAAAGAACACTTCAGGTCATGGTGATTCATCCCAAATGAAGTCAGGGCTGGAGGTTTCCCTCCTCACAGTACAACCAAGGCACCAAAATTGTAGTTGAAGTGATTTAGGAGTCCTTAGAGAGCAGAAAGCCTGGTATAATGTACTGAAGACTGTTGCCGTATTACAATTAATATAATTTTTGTTTCCCTACTTTCAGTCTGGAAATGCATCTGGAATTGATAAATGAATGAATAGACTGCCATTTGCAAATCCTCACCCAAAATTAAAGAATGTGGCTTCCTATTAAATGGGAGATTATTACTGTCCCAACATAGGCAGCAGCATTAGCAATGAGTCCAGCGGTATTAATGAGCTTTCTGAATGCTTTGACAAATAGAGTGCTAATGTCCTTGATGAAAAATTACTTCTAGCAAGATCTTCCAAATATTTTCTCCTGTTTCAACTGCATTACAGTCCCACCAGTTGCATCTGTTCTAGTAGGCACTGAGACACTTTTTACCACCAGAATTGGTCATATATTAAAGTCAGACTTCTATTTAATGAAAAATGGCTTTTCAGATTGAATCAAATGCTTCAGTTATTTTTTATTTTTAAGGGGAAAAACTAGAATTGTTTTTTTCTTTAAAGATAAAAAAGGAAAGCCTAAAACCACATTGCTTTTGTTTCTCAAAAATAAAAGATTCTTGTATTAACTCTTCCCCTCAAAAAAAACCAGCTGTAAACAATTTGTTTATTTGGGTAGATTTAGATTATACATTAGAAAGATATTCTTCACTGTGAGGGTGTGAGACAGTGGAACAGGTTGTCCCTGGCTCCCTAACCTACTACTACATCCTTTGTGCTTCCCAAGATACTCCTAGCTGAAGGCATGCCATGAATCCTTGAATCTTGACTGTATGAGTCACTGGAATGCATGCTGCTAAGCCTGGGCCCACGTTCATGGACCCTTTCTAAAGTTGCCCTGAAGCTGAAGTCCATTAGTTTTAAGTCCCCAGTTGCTCTCTGCTTTCACCAGCAGAGAGGGGTCAGAACAAGAATAAATTTCACAGGCAACAGCCCAAGTATTCTTCTGACCATTTTGTGTTTCCTGTAGCATGTCTACATTGACATTTAGAGAGGCAGATGGGTTCTCATTTAATAAAAAAGTTTTTAAATAATCTGCTTTGATTGGGTGCCTAGAATTGGGTGATTCTCGGTCATGTCCACGTGATTTTCTTCTCCCACTGCCATGAATGTTTGAGGTCAGTGCATTAAAGCCCTTAAGTAGCTGTGGACTTCCCCCTAGGAGTCTTGCAACTTTGACCTCCTGACAGGGAAGTCGTGTGATGACATGGGCTGAGCCCAGTCAAAGGCATCACCAACACCCACATTGCAGTACAAAATCTGTCACTGATTGCTTATAGCCTTCGTTTAGACAAGATGGTTTTTCTTTCTTTGTATACATTTCTTTACTGATAAAGTGCTTTTCATTTTGTCCCCGTCTCACGAAAATGTTACAAGTTTTAAGTGGATTTTTTTTTTTAAGCATACCAACAGTCAGAAATTATTTTAATTATTACTAACAATATAACACCATCACAAGGAATTATACTCTGGTACTCCCTGCTGATCCCATAGTGACTGTGTATTGTTGAGGGTCTCTTAATGTGCTTTTTGTCCCACTTTGCAAAAAAGTTTGGGGTTTTGATTTTGGTTTGCCCTTTTGTTACAGTAAAATGTCAAAATGGCAACTGATATTCCTGAGATGATAAAGCAATGTCACATACTGGAGAATATACTAGAGATAATCTGGTAAAGCTTAGGGTTTATCTAAGAACCATAATATAGGTTCAAGTCTTTTTGTAGTAGTAGTTCCACTGCTCTTGGACACTTCATCAGTGCAGGGGGAGGCAGGAGTAGCATCAGGAAGATGGTGGTGAATAAGTCAACATTATTAGGTAAGTCTCTTCTCCTTCTGGCATGCCCTTGTAATGCTCTTAACTCAGTTGTCCTTCTCAGGCCTGGGAGAGTGGCCACCATCCTTGCTGTCTCCACCATGGGCTCCTCATACCTTCTTGTCCTGGCTTGGGGCATACCCAAATCTGAGCAAGTGTCTTTCAGCCAGCACAACTGAGGTGACTGCAGCTCTGATTCTGGAGATGAATGCCCTAACCAGCCTTTCTCAGCTAACCTGCTGCTTCAAAGACATCTCCTTCTCTTGCCTGCCTTCCTGTGTCCATCTAGCCCACCATGCTGGCTCCCACACCTGCACTCCAGCCAGGTGCACTTGGGTCAGCTCTCTGGTCTTTCTCTTAGCAATGAGGTTGTCCTTATTGCTCCCTCCTAGTGGAAAATATCTCTGCTGTGGAATTGGAGTCCTCTTAATTAAATGTAAATTTCCCCTTCCCAACAGATGCTATTCTCCAGTATAAGATCTCTGTCAATCTGATAGTCTGAGGCGGCTCAGAATCACTGCTGTTCCTCTTCAGTGACACATCTGTAGTGATCTTCCTTGTTTGCAAGGGCTTTATGCTGCAATTCTTGCACTTTTACTCACTCTTGAGTATTTCAGTTGTAACAGAACGATGTTATAGCTAACGTTATGAAATGTGTCTATTGACTGGCCAGTCCATTCCCACCTGAAAGGCATTTCCATAATCTTTCACCTCAAACACCCATTCACACACAATGCTATCATTCACAGTGAGGAAACCGCACAGTAAACTGGGGCTTTCCAGTCGTTTTTCTGATCCTCAGCTACAAAATTGTGACAATGACACGGTTATTTAGAAAATACTCTGAGAGTCTGAACAAGAACGTCTGAAGTGCACAGGGCGGAAATACTGCAGGTCAGGGTGGTTCAGCTCTCCTTTTCTGCTCTCATCACAGAGAACCAAGGGGATGGTATCAAAGACCATGTACAAAGTGCAGCAACTTTGTACAGACCCAGACTTGGCCATGAAGGGGGAATGGAAGAAGAAGACTGAGGACTGACAAGGCTGGATATAAAGGCCAGTGACTATAACAGCCAGGCAATTAGGGACATAGGGTCATAGAATCACAGAGCTGCCGAGGTGGGGAGGCACCTCTGGAGATCATCTTATCCAGCCCCCCTATTCAAGCAGGGTCAGCCAGAGCCAGTGGCCTAGGACAGTGTCTAGTCAGGTTTTGAATATTACCAACAGTGGAAACTCCAGAACCTCTCTAGGCAACTACTTCCAGTGTTTGATCACCCTCCCAGTGAAAAAAGGCATTTCCTATGTTTAAAGAAAAACTGTCATGAACCACTTATGTGTGGGTGACCTCAGTCCCAATACTGGCATCCATCCACCAGCACAGAAGAGATCGGATCAGCTGAAAGTTACTTGGCAAAACTTTACAACTAACTGATAGTAGAGCTTTGTGAGCAGATGCTGTAAGGGATGCTGTCTTGAATCCCTCTGGCAACAGAGGAATACAGATAAATTTTCTAGTACCAGAAAAATGTATTATGATGCTGCAAGTATCACCAAACTGCTGAACTTTTCAGACCACATTTAGCAGGGTCATGGGAAGGAGACCAAGGGCTAACTTATATTTACTGCTTCCTACCTCAGCTGATTTCTGTTGCTGGGAGACTAGAGCAGAAGTACTTGAAGACTGCATTCCATGACAGGAATGCGACACCAGGCAGAGTAAGAACCCCTCCTTCCTCCAGGGTTCTTCCAGAGTATGAGACATGAGACCACTCATCCCATTGCAACCCTCCTGCTCACTTGCTGCTCTCTCATGAACCACTGACCTTAAACATGCTGCAGTTCTGCTCCCCTCTTCGGTAGGAAAAATGCTACCATGTGATAAGAAGAAGAAGAATCACATCTCATCTCCAATTCTTCCTTTTTCACATATGAAATAGAAAAACCACACAAGTTACTGATAGCTCAGTGAGGTCAGCTTGCCTGGGGACAGTTGTTAGTGAGGGAAACAGAGACAGGCATGTCAAGGTTAAGATCAGGCCAGACTCTTGAAGACAACCTAGAGAAACCCATAGCTTTATTACTGCAGGTATCACAGCTTTGCTACAACCTGGTTGCCTTGGAGCCCTTTGATACTGCATATGTTCAGTATCACAGCCCTCTTGTGATGCCCATTTATTGCCCATCACTGCAATCCTCAGATAGGTATTTGACAGCAGGAAGTATCAGGCCATTTCCCTTTAAAAGATTTATTGAGCTCTGCATCATCTGCATTAAAGCAAGATTACTTGTGTTTGCAGAGTTCAAAGTCTGAAAAAGTAAGGAAATGTGAAAGATAAACTCTGTACAGCAACGTTAACGTCAGTTTTATTTACATCCTCTGTTTTACAGTATTCAGTAAATATGTTCAGAAATACATTTACAGATTGCGATATCAATGTCCACATTTACTGAGAAAAACAGGTACATAGAGATGTGTTCTGTGTGAGGAATGTGGTTGGATTTTGCTCTAAAGGAAAACATAATTTCTCGTTTGCTGTCATTTGACATTAGAACAGTATAATCCTGAGTTACATGATGTGTAGTTTGTCTTCAGCTCTCAGCACTTGGCAGGGATGGTTCACAGAAGACATGAATGCCGTACTTCAAGCATAGATGAAAGACAAAACACCTGCCAGTCTCTGAATACATTCCTCTTCCCTTACCCTTCTCCCCAAACATGTACCTTTTCATGCTTGTCTAAACCAGACTTCAGCTATGCGGTGTATTTGGATTTTAGAAAAATGTGACATTATAAGAATTAATACATATTTAAGAGCAAGGACAAACACTTTCTTGCAAACTATACTGGTTAATACTGAGATCTTTCTCTGTCTAAGCATGTATACACGTGATTTAATGTGATACCATATGTAAAAGTATGCCACCCTCTTGAGACCCTTGTATTTATCTGCTTTCAATTACATTTGAAGTATTCAGAAAGTCTCCTATTCTAATCCCATCCAAGTTGGAAGCCACATAGCTCATGCATGAGACTGTCAAACATGAGTAGTTGCAGATGTCAATGTACCAGTGGCAGGGATCCAGGAAGATAGATCAAGGCTTAGTCACTGAAAATACATGCCAGCACATCTCAGATACATAGCATTGTAGCACCTCATAAGGAAAATGTGTCGTGACAGGAAATCAATAACCTCTTGGAGGCGATCTGTTTCTGAACTATTCTTGATTAATTATGCCAGGGTGTGTTTGGCAAGTTTGCCTGATCCAGCATTAACCTGATGCTTTTTGCATGAAGCACTATTGTAACTAGTCTCATAAGTCAAATCTGATGGTTTGAGCCAGGTTTTAAAGGGTCAGGTTATAGATTTTGTAATGTCTCTGTGTCCAACATCACTGCTTTTACTGTGGTGTGTAGGTTTTTATTATCAATCAAAATAACTATTGTTTTAACATGAACAATAGCATTTAGAAGTAATTGCTTTTGAAGTGGAATGATACTCCTAAACAAAGTATGTCATATAGTAGATAAAATGAGTAGGGAGTATCAATGTGTTTTTTGGTTTCCCCCCTTCTTTGCAGAGGAGAAGCAACTTTAGGAGACACATGAGCAGGGCTGCACCTCTCTCTTTCTTCCCCTTCCTTGCTGCACAGACTCATCTTCCCTCTCAACAAGGTTTTCAACCAAACCTGCTGCCCCACCTGACCCCCAACAAGCGCGAGACCCCAGGCCATGCCTCCTGCTTTTCCTGCGTGCCCACTACATACCCTCTCTTCCCTGTATCCCAGGATATACTAATGCCTTACCTAGTGAAAGCACATCACTCCTAGTCTTCATAATCCTTTGTTGGTATCTCTGGACCCTGCCTGGCTTCTGCATCCTCAGCACAGAGTGCAAGACCAGGTGATGTCAGCCAAGCCAAGCACAGAGCTGCAGTGGTGCCTGGCCATGGCTTGTCACTAGCCATCAGGTCACTCAGCAGTAGCTGCCAGTGTCCAGCTGCCACTGCACAGCTCAACCCCTGCCTTGGCACAGGCTGCAGGAAGGCAGAGCTGATGCCAGTGCAGTGCTCTGGCCAGGGACACATGCACTGTTGCTTAAGAAGCTCTTCCCTCATGCACTTCTGCCTTGCACACTGTTTAGAAGATGCAGGGCAGTGCTTGCCATGCACAAGTGGTTGCAGAGATCCCTGGGTGCAGTAATGAGACCGTCTTCATGTTAGTCTGCTACTGCTCTCTGTAATGTGAGAGCAAATAGGTTTAGGAGGTTATGTTCTCTAGGGTTATTTGTTAAGGGAGTTTGCGTGTATGATATAAAGAGATAATTGAATCAAGATAATGGCAGTGTGTGTAAGACAAATTGTTTCAGCCAAGTTGCAGATACTGGCAGTCACCATGTGATAGACCTGAATTTGACCTTTGGCTACCTCACCTGCACAACACCCAATAAATCCACCTCCTCAGTAACCACTTCCAAGATTTTAAATTTCCAGAGTATCAAAGAGGCACCATTTGAAAAAGAACCTGCCAAATAATGGTTTCTTGATTTTCCCAAATGTGGAATTTCTTTCCCCAAATTACATTGGCCTGACGCCCAATACAAGCAATATTCAGTCCTGGACTAGTGACAGATTCGAAGTCCAGTGTCTTCGGGTTAGAAAGAGGATACTTTGGCTATCATTAATCCAAAAATGTCCTTCTGTCGAAGCCTTAGTGCTAGCAAGGGGAGATTGCCAGATACTAGAATTTAACATGACACATTTTATGTACAGATAAACTTTTCAAGTCAGTTAAAGAGATTTCGAAAACATTGACAGAAATTATTTTCTCTTTTTGAGTCCTGTGCAATTGGACTCATCATATTGAGGGAGAGGAATACTATTTTCTATATGAGTAAAATTGTTTTAAACCATTGCTAAAATACATCTCCAGGCTTTCTTTAGTTCTTCATTTGTGCTAGGAATACATGAGGCTCAGTGATTTTATTAGCACTTTCTCAACAAGACCTGCAAGAAAACTCAACAATCATTCATGCAAATTAAACCTCAATGATACATTAAAGTGTGTGTGTGTATAAACATTGATTTTAACAGTAATTGTAAGAGACAAGAATATATTTCTTTGCCTAGATAAACCTTTTTTTGTCACAAATGATAGTTTAAGAAGTTCTAGGACAAGTAGTTTAACTAGTAAGAGGAAATAAGCTGAACAAAATACATAGAAAAATTACTTCAGATAACATTGTGATTAATGAGTGATCCTTGCACAGGATATATATGTGTATGTTCCAAATTGTTAGTGGTGTGTTTTTTCTGCTGATTTTGTAGGAAGAATAAGGTTGAGGATGAAAGTAAATTGGAGTTATCAAGGTTTGCTCATCTGTGGCTCAGTGTACAGAGCCTGGACTTAATTGCTTCTTTTGTATTTTAAAAGTCTTTCAACATTAGTGCAGCACACATTGTTGATGTTGGGAGCAGACAGGGGAGTTTGGGCACAGCACTGAAGGAAGAAAGCCTAGCTAAGGGATCCCAGCAAAACGAGAGAGGTGACTTATGTGGCATTGCACTTTGCATGTGTTTAATGATACCTGCATGCATTAAAAGAATTATATTGAATTATGCAAAGTTAAAGAAAATTAAACATGAAGCAGTACCGTTCCGTTTGGCAAGGTGGCACTTCTTTTGCACAATTTTGCTCTACCAGATGTGCCACGTTGTTTTCTGTCCTGTTTCAAGTCCAAGTGACCAAGATTTTCTTCTATCAAGTTAAGGCATTGTCTGTGCCTGCTGCACGTACTGGTGATGTGAAGGGAAGGCCTCAGGTGACTGAAAGAGACCAAGACCAAGAGGATGTGTCACCCTGGAAGCTGCAGAATCAGGGCCAGGAAGGCACAGAGGGGTCACTTGGGCTGGTAGGATGGGAGCTGCAAGGAAGCAGCTTGAAGCAGCAGCAGGTGAGATGGGAGAGAAACAGACAGCTCAGAGGGAGGCAATTGAAGAAGCCTCCAAAAGCAGAAGGGAACCAGGACAGAGAGTCAAACAAGGTAACAACTGAGAAATGCTGAAGAGCCAAGATGTCTCAGAGCTATAAACTTGAAGGAGTAAATTTGCTTTCATACCACATTTTTGTTACTTCTCTATACATCCATTCCTCCATAGCTACCCTATGTGACTGCGAGTGAGGCATGCCATCTCCATCTTGCCCTCCTGCAAAATGGGCATAGAATGTCCTGACCCTACAGATCATGCCTGCTACAAGGGTATGTTTAGTAATGCTTTTGAGTTGCTGAAATGCTTCAGTGATCAGCACTGTGGAAATTCTATAAACACCTATATATAACCTCCCTGACACTAATACAGGGGTGAGACCAGATTGATGCTACTATTTCAATATATAGTATGTACTGTATGTGTCAGAAACAAGAACAAATCCATCAACAGTAGGTATGTGTGGAGAAAGTGATACAATGCCTGTTAAGTCAGATATGCTGTGTCCTATGTATTTAACTACAGAAAAGAGGAAAAGATGGGGTAACATTAAAGAGTGTTAATTTTCTTTTCAAAGAACTCTACACCCTTATATTGATTTAAAATGGTTATCTCTGGCTCTTATGTTCTGTGGTGTTATAGAGTATTGGTCTTTGTTTAGATCATGCAATACTTCTTCCTCCCTCTAACCTACAATAACAATTAACAAGCTGTCTGTGGCTGCTTTGAAGTGCATCCTGTGCATCAGTGTGCCTCAGTTAATAGTCATAATTTCTCATTTGTAAGATGAAAAGTGCTACCAGCACTTTCAATCTCAGAAGGGCTCAGAATCAGTCAAGGCTTGCAATTTATTATGCACCCGGCTCTGATATCCTGCTGCTCTCTTTATAGATTAGGCTGCCTTGGTGGAAGGTATCATCCTTCAAATGACACATAAATACTCTCTTCCCAGCTGTTCCTTTTTCAGAAGTTTCCCAACAAGTAAATCATAATTGTGCCCCTTGTTTTTCTAGTTTCTGATCTGGTTCTTCCTGTTACTCTGATAGGAGCATATGGAAAAGGCAGCTTTATTACTGATCTTTCTCTAAAAATTGTGCTGACACACCAGAAGGCTGTGCTGCCATAAAATGAGATCTAGACAGGCTAGGAGCTGGGTGAAGGTGAACCTCATGAAGTTCAGTAAGGATAAGTGTAGAGTCCTGTGTCTGGGGAGGAATAACACCAGGCACCAATACAGGTCATCCTGCTGGAAAGCAGCTCCATGGAGAAAGAGCTTGGAGTTCTGCTGAACAGTAAGTTATCCATGGGACAGCAATGTGCCCTTGTGGCCGAAAGGGCCAGTGGTATCCTGGGGTGCATTAAGAAAAGTGTCCAGCAGGTCTAGGGAAGTTCTCCTCCCCCTCTACTCTGCCCTGAGAAGACCACACCTGGAATACTGTATCCAGTTTTGGGCTCCCAGTTCAAGAGAGACAGGGATCTACTGGAGAGAGTCCACAGAGAGCTACCAGGGTGATTAAGGGACTTGAACATCCCTCCTATGAAGAAAGGCTGAGACACCTGGGGCTGTTTAGTCTTGAGAAGACAAGGCTGAGAGGGGATCTTATTAATGTCTATAAATACCTGAGGGGTGGGTGTCAAGAGGAAGGGGACAGTCTCTTTTCGGTGGTGCCCAGTGATAGGACAAGGAACAGTGAGTAAAAGCTAGAATGCAGGAAGTTCCACCTCAACAAGAGGAGAAACTTCTTTACTGTGTGGGTGACAGAGCACTGGAACAGGCTGCCCAGAGAGGCTATGAAGTCTCCTCTCGAGACTTCCAAAACCTGCGTGGGTGCTTGTCTATGTGACCTGCCCTAGGTGGTCCTGCTCTGGCAGGGGGGTTGGTCTAGGTGCTCTCTAGAGGTCCTGTCCAGCCCTAACATTCCATGATTTTACGATTCTATGGCTTGGGGAGATAGCACTGCCCATGTTTGTGCTAAAAGCAAAAGATAACAAAACATAAACCTGTCAATTTTGCCCCTTTTGAAAAACTTTAACATTCCTTTTCAAACGTAGTGAAGGAAAGACAAAATGCCAAGGAAGGTATTGATGAAAAGTCTTTAAAAAAGCAGCATATACTGGTTGGAAGATAACGTATATAATCGGGCCTTCAAGAATGAGCACTGAGTTTGCCTAGAGACTATTACAGAACTCATTCTCAATGTACCTGATCTGCATAAAATATTTTTTTCCAACTACCCATTGCAGCACACACCTAAAATGGTGAAGCACAAGCCTCTATCAAAGCTCAGCTTGTCAAGCCAACACTATGCATGTGCTACCTCTTTGTACTGTGATTTTCCAGTCTCAAATGTCATTGGGCACAAATATCCCATGTTTGGTATATGGGAGTGGTATGCGTTTTAGTATTATCTTTTGAAGGGTCATTAATGAGCAGAGTTTCTCTTGGGATGCAGTGGCAGTGGTTCTAGGAATTCATCCACCTGCAGCTCTTGGAGTTTTGTTTTTTTTTTGCAGTGTTTGCTAATTCAGTTGCTCTCAGAGGTTGCTCCTTTGGAGTCAGTGTCCAGTGTTTTTTCTGAATTGAATTCTCCATGTGATAACCTTACTGCAAATTCCACCCAGACTCTCTGCATTGAGCTGGTTTTCTCTGTTTCCATGCATCATTACCAGCAGTTGAAGATGTGGCAAGCTACATTTCATCCCCATTTGTAGGTGATGGGACCTCAGGAAGTAGTGCCATGTGGTGGACACAAAATTAGCAGGAAATGGCAGCTTGTTGCTCTATGGAGACCAGCACTTGCTAGCAAGCCTAGCAAGCGTGAAGTTCTGCCAAAGCTGCCTTCCCAGCAGCAGGGACAGGCAGTGATGGGGCACAAGGGGTCTGAGCAGCACCATGCTCTGGCCAAGTAATGGGGGTTTACCATCACGTGTGGCTCACAAGGCAGTCTTGGCAGATGGATCCCCTCAGAGAGGGATTAAAAACAGGTCTGAGGGTCACTGCCTCGGCACTCAGAGAAAAGGAGTTTGCAGCCAGGAGGGCACCTTGGCAGGCAGCACCATGTTTGTGGCAGGAAAAGACAACAGTGTACACAGAGTTACTGAGCCCAAACTAAGAGCTCCTGCTAAGGCTGGGGTTCATCAGCTCCATCACTGCTGCCCAGGGGGCTACCATGAGATTGTGGTCGCCCCAGGGTGCATGTGCAGAGTGTGGCCTTCCTGCTGATGGAGAGGGTGCTCCCTGATGTACCCACAGCATTGAGCAGCCCAGGTCTCTAGTGTCAGCACAGCCATACAGTAGGTAAAACTGTCTCACGGGAGCAGCTGGTCTCAGTGGGAGCAGAATAAGCTGACCTGGTAAAAATCAGCTTTGCTTGTAAAAACTTAGTCCAGTTTACTACTATTATAATACTATCCCAGTCATTATAGTCCAATTACAAATTTTCACTTTTCTTAAAATGTGAATTAGCAACTACTGGGTTACAGCAGCTAATCATCATCATCACCATTTAAACCTCCTTGTTGTTTGAACTTCCTCATTCCTTAGTCTTCTCTCAAGTGAGCCCAAGAAGATACTTCGACAAACAAGGTAAGGAATGTTGTGCTGTCCTCCAGCCTGCCAGTAAGTCAAAGGAATCAATCCTAGAGATACCCATTGGACATCTTTGATTGGCACAGCATGATCTTTAACAAACCGGTCAAGGAAGCATCAGTGTTATTTTCTCTCTCAGCTTCAGATTCCCAGTGGCCCAATTCTATTCAAAAATCAGGTGGTAAAAATGTTAGAGGGTATTAAATTTGTGGCCTCTTGCAACTTTCCCAGCCCTGATGAATCCCACTCTAAGCACATATGACCCCTGCTCACCTTCAGCAGACTTCAGACCAGGTGCCAGTCTGATTCAAATGTGGTATTTATAGCTCCAGAGTTTTAATTGGCACTGTTTGACCGAAGGTATCCCTGCCTACAACATTTTAATATTTTTTAAATTAAGGGTTTTGGAGGGGTTGAAATGTAGGAAAGGGAAATTTTATCATGGTTGTAGTTTGGGTAAAGCATCTGAAATAGCTTTTTAGAATAGCAGTTTCACTAGAACATTTTAAACCAAAGTTTGTACTCTGGATTTGTAAAACTGCAGCATTTGCAGGTAGCATCAACATTTGCTATAGCAGGTGAAGATTAAAGATCCACGTCTGATTTTCTCCTTACACTTTTAATTGGACTGTACTTTTGACAGGATTTTTTACATAAACTCTTCAGTGATGCAGCTCATTATCCTCTCTTTCTTCCCCCTTACCTTTAGAAAAAGAGCAGAAGGAAGAATTTAGGAAAATAATGACCTATTTTCTTATATAATCACAGGAACTAGATGGTGGGAAAGAAGAAAAATACTGGAGATGAAGGGTTGATTGCTGAAATTGTTTTAACTATTTTTTAATTGGCAAGCTGTTAAGTTGATATCATCAATGAGGAACACATCAACACACAGCATCTAAAGCAGTAAACATGTCAATTGAGAAATGGAGCTCACAAGCTCTGTTACAGTTATCCATATAGCGAAGAGTTAAGACTGACTGGATCACAAGCTTAAGTCATTCAAGAAATATCAAGGGTGAAGTTTGAACTTAAAATTCTTTGTTGTCTTCTGCTTTTTTCTCTGAAGAAGTTATGGAGGCAGGACAGGAGATGTTTGCACATTCTTCTGCCCTGCTTTGGGGGCTGTGCAGAGTGAGGTACTGATCTCTGAAGAACTTTTGCATACAGATATAAGACATACAGGTGAATCTCCAGGGCTTGCTTTGCTGTCAGTCCCTGTTAAAGGACTTGGAAGGTCCTACACAGTTTATAGACCTCTAATCTACTAGTGGACACCTCTGTTGCAGAGCACATGTAAAACATCTTTGCATTCCCTTGATGCTGGTTTATACTGTTTATAGGGATGGGGGCAGAACGAGTTGTTAAAAGATGAAATTGAAAGCTCCCTTAACTGCTTTATTACCCACCTGACTTTCTCCAAATGCAGCTCGTTAATTACTAATGCCTTGAAAATCAGAGCAGTAACCCAATTCACATTACATTACATCTCAGAGCCAGAGCATTTCCATTATCATTTCCCTTTCAAACAATTCTTCCTTCTCCCCAGTTGATAAAGCCTCAGACTCTGCTCTGTTTCCTCTCATTTTGGACCCTTATCCATGCAAGGATATTTCTACTCCCGTGTCTGTCCTGCCTTCTTGTTGGTGAAAATTGGTGTGGGTTATCAGATTATTACAAATTTACAAATCCAGCCCTCCTGCTGCCCCTAGAAGTACATGTATGCATCTCATGGCAGAACATGGCCAGTGTAATCCACAGTCTTCTTTTTCAGTTGGTGATCACGTGCCTGGGGAAGGAATGAACCTAGTTTAGGGCTTAGGCTGCCCTTGCAATCCTTGCACCTGCAGACCTCCTTGTGGAGGCAGGACTGGGCAGTAGAGTTCACAGTCACAGTCATGCCAAGCCCCAGAGCCAAGCTCTCAACAGAAGTAATTATTTTATATACCAGCAATAACTTGGTCTGCTGGTGGCAAGGTGGGCTGTGTTCCTGGAGTTGACACAATGCTGATCCTAGGTGAAATGTGTCTTTAGAAATGGGGTTTATTTCCTGGCACATTTGTGCTTTGCTTATGTATATTTTCATGCCTGCCAGCACTCTGAGATCTGGACACCGAGTGCTGGGGGCAGACTAGGTGCAATTTTTCATGCTGCTGATGTTAATTGGCTGAACAGACCTTCTCAGAAGGGGCAGTGTAGGAAACGTGTATGGAAAAATGACAAAATAAGGAGTTCCACAGCTAAATAAAGACAAGTGGCTGAAAATGGTTTTTACAGCTTTGCCTTTCATATGTTTTGTTTGGGAATCTAAAACCATTTTGCACAACAACTACCAAATTAAGATTCACAACACCTTTCCAAAGAAGATAATTGCTCCTGCCTTACAGATGGAGGAACAGAGATATTGAGGCTAGGATCTGAAAGTATGTCCCCTGTTTTCAAGTCTCCAGATTGATACACACTTAAACCTTATTCTCAGAAGCATTAAATACCTCAATTTATATTCATTAATTTGGCATTGCTTGTGCTTAGAGTCTCTGAAAATCAGATGGGTTGCTTCCTAACTTGAATGATCCAAATAATCAAAGTGATGTGGCAAAGGTCACAGAGCAACTGCAAGGCCAGACTGGGACTGGGACCCATGTGCCCTCATGCTGTATCACCTTTTAACTCACTCTGCCTTGGATTCCTGGACAAAAGGGAAAGCAAATTCTGCTCAGTCAGTTTTCCTCTGCTTTCTCGAACAATTGGATGTTATAGCAAGAATATTGTTTGGGTTATTAATCAACTTGATAGAGTAATTTTACCTTGTCTAACCATCAAGAAATTGTCTTCAGGTTTTTGTGGTTCCTATTGTAGAACTAGCATGGAAATGCCGTGACAATCATTTGTATCACCTGGTTTTCCGCTGTTGTTTTGGTTTTTTTCAGCATACAACAGTTTTGCCCTTTGTATTAATCGAGATGAGAACAACACATCATCAGTATCCCAGCAGGAGCTGTGGACTGGCTGCAGTGTCCACCTTCGCTGTTGGCTATATTTTATGGTAAGAGCTGTACACGCTGGGTTTTCATATTGTATTGGGGCTTTTGTACTCTAAATTTGGGCACATATTTCATTATGGATATAATCGCTAACAGATTCACACTGCATGCCTCGTTTGGTCCAAGACCTGGGCTTTGTCTGGTTTCCCCAGATGCTTATATTTTTAGAAAGTATATGCCAAACCTCACACAACAGGAATTTGTTGAACAATCCCATGTAAGCAGTGGTCTTTCCAAGGGTACATTTTTCAACCTTTTTTCAAGCTGAATGTTTTTCTTGGACCTTAGTTTTATTGCTTAGGGTTTTGTCCTATCAAATAAAATTGAGAATAGGCAAATGATTTCCTGCATCAGTATTTAAGCAGCAACAGAGAGGACACTGTTTTTTTTCTTTACTAGTTCATAACTTCTTTCTGTAAAATTGATTACAGAATAAGTCAGTAATCCAAACACTCCTAAGTTTGTTTTAAAAAATGCAATTGTTTGTGAAAAGTAAAACTAAAACAGAAAAAACCTTGCTTACACAACTTTAAATTAAGTCTTTGAGCAGTTTCTACTCAAGGACTTGACTTACATGACAGAGTTAATTTATTTTGGGCACTGTAGCATTTTATTTTTCACTAAATTTTTGTCTTATTTACAGTGTATCTTTGATACCATATGCCCTTTATCCTTTTTTGCAAACATTTTGTGACCTCCTGTTTACTATTCTTTCTTCTCACTTTACAACACTGTTCCCTCAGCTAAGAGGATATTTTCCAAAATTGTGGATAGTACTACTTTTTCCACCAAATGAGATCAAACTAATGAGAGAGAAACATAGGCTCAAGGCAGCACTGCTTCAAATACGCAACTTTCCTCTTCAGTCCAGTGAAAGGGGGGCCATTATTCATACACATCCACATATACTGAGTGATCATAAAATGCTAGTAATCCAGCTGAAGTAGGATGTTGTGTACCAGGACAAAAACCACATTCTGCCATTTGCTTTTATAAACATACATGTCTTTCTTAAAAAAGAGTAATATTGGTAATTGTAAGAAAAGAACAGCCTCATGCAAAAAGGCAATGTAATGATTCCTTCAGGAGAAAGTAATTTTTTTTAACCCCTATATAATAATGGGTAGCCGTGATATTTCTCTAATGAATACCCAGAGGCAGGTTAGCAGAGTTACTGCACGTGTGATCTGGCCTCCTATGGCAACTCCTGTTTTCTCAAAATCATCTGAGAAGGTACATACAATACTATTCAATAGGATTAGAAAATTGAAACAATCCAGTTCTGCAGAGGAAATAAAAACAGGGGTGTATTAAAGTCTTCTAAGAATCTGTTACAGTATCACTGATATTTCTATGGCTTGATCCTGCCTGCTACAGTGCATCTACATCCTACAGCTACTAGTACAAGGCAAAAAGAAATTGTAGGACAAGAAAAGCACAGGAAGAAGATCCCACAGTAAGAAATTATTAAGTGGATACCCAGTTAAAACCTATGATCACCTCCCTTTGCTTCTGCTGTTTATTGGTTTTGACTACACGTACGTTATTTCGAAAACAGTACTCTCAAGTGACTCACTTTCTTCCAAGTTGTGATTTCTCTTAAGATGGTCTGAGACAATTGCTTATCCAGCATATAGGACATCCTGCTAAATTCTGGTCTTACAGCCCATTTCTCATACTCTTTTGGAAGAAGGTCTTTGGTGAAGGCTGAAAGAAGACAAAGTTAGACTGTATTATCTGCAAGTTCTGCATGTCCTCAGCCTGCAAGTGTTACTGAAGCCTCTATCCAAGATTTGATTGAGGCTGCAAATCAAATCTTGGCTTGGTGATATCAATACAATGTATCTCATGTTCACAGGTTGAGAAAATATACCATAAAATATGAAAAGTGAGTTATTTTTCATCCCTCTCACTCATAGCGTGCCTGCCTTTCACAGCTGAGGTCCACTGTCTTCCTGCTGCTAAGTGATCAGATTGAGGTAGAGACCTTGAGTACTTAGAGGGTTTGGAATGACTTCTTTTGGATTTTCTACTCTTGTTGGTGTACTGTTAATTACCTCAAGGTTAGCACAGTGCATTAAAATGAGACTACACCTGCAAAAGTTTTCCCCTTGTACTCAGCACTGGTGAGGCCACACCTCAAGCACTGTGTTCAGTTTTGGATCTGTTTAGCCTAGAAAAAAAGGAGGCTGAGGGGAAACCTTATTGCTCTCTACAGCTACCCGAAAGGAAGCTGTAGCCAGGTGGGGGTTGGTCTCTTCTCCCAAATAGCAAGTTATAGAAATAAGGGGAAATGGGCTCAATTTGTGTCAGGGGAGGTTTAGATTGGATATTAGGAAAGATTTCTTTACTGAAAGGGTTGTCAGGCACTGGAACAGGCTGCCCAGGGAAGTGGTTGAGTCACCATCCCTGGAGGTGTTTTAAAGACATGTAGATGTGGTGCTTAGGGACGTGGTTTAGTGGTGGAGTTAGCAGTGGTTTAGATTAATGGTTGGAATTCATTATCTTAAAGGTCTTTTCCAACCAAAACGATTCTGTGTGATTCTATGAAGTAACCTAGTTACTTGCAACCTGGTGGAACTTCCTTTCCCTATTGCTTTGTTGTCCATGGTGCCCTGCTGGGGCTTAGTTCTTGGTTTATGGTTTTTCACCTAGAAGTCAGAGATTTGCCGCTTGACACTTTGTCCTTCTCCCTACATAATTTTTCCCTCAGCAAAAGTGTTTTCACCGCAACTCTCTCAGTATGAAGTGAAGACAGTTGCTTATCACATGTTCTTATGTTTTGCCCTTGAATTTTGAACTCTATCCCCACATCAGCTAAAACTTTCTTACCATTCTACATAATTTATCTATCATGCCTCATTTTGTACTGTAAAGGACCGTACTGGAGGATAGGGTTTAGGTCTGATCCTGTTAATGCATTTTTTTTCAACTCCAACTAGAGAAGAACTTCTGTTTCATTTATATGTGACTGAATCTCTCACATATGAAAGAGATAGTGGAATAGCAAGCTTTTATTATATATATATTTGATAAATGAGAAAACAGGCATACAATTCTAAATAGAATTACTGAAGTTGGAAGAACATGGCTAAATAACTTGATATCCCCTGATCACTATTCAGAGACATATTATCTGTGAAACATCCTTTCTTGAAGAGTAAAGCCTTTTTCTATCTTTTCTTCTTTTTTTTTTTGCTTTCTCTCCCTTCAGTCAGAGAGTATTTGAGTAGGCACACTTAGCTCATGCTCTCCCTGTGAGGGGAAGCTCTCCCTTGCTCTTAAGGAACTGTGCCCAGGCACGGCATTCAGGGACTTGCATTGCCTGTTGCAGACCATACATGGACTTTCAGGATCAAGGCCATGGGATAAGATGGGAAAGGCCGATTGGCTTTATTTAGTGTGGCTTGAAAAGGTCACAGTTTGTATTGAATTGTTGAATCTAGACAGTGTTAAGAAAACCCAAGAGCTTGCCAGTCCTACCAGAGAATACTGCCAATGGGTGTATGGAGTTGGTTGTCAAGGAACAGAAAAGAGCCAGAAATGTGTTGCTCCTTGTAATAAGAATGACCTCATGGTAACT
The DNA here is from genome assembly GCF_020740795.1 of Apus apus. Lineage (NCBI taxonomy): Eukaryota > Metazoa > Chordata > Aves > Apodiformes > Apodidae > Apus > Apus apus. The sequence continues at coordinate 100,659,481 of NC_067284.1, read as the reverse complement.
AATATCAGAGCCTAATATGTCCCTAAAATAAACTGAGACAACTACGTTTATTTTAAATGGTTTTCTTGTTCCCTCTGCTTTTGAGCACTCAAGGATGCCAAAAAAAGAGACCCTAAGAACCTGACTCCACTCCTCTAGTCATGCTGGGCTACGTGTTTGGGAGCTAAAACTTGATCTGATTGCTTGTTGCTATCTCAAATCCATGAGGAACTGCCTTCTCATGTGCCAAGCTTGGACTTGATCCATTCTTTCATTCTCTGATAAATCTATTTAAAGAGCTCAGGTACCTTTAAACTTTGAGTTGAAAATAGAGTTTCTCTTGAAGTGACTTTAGGAGAGTTCTGTAGATTTGCCAAGGGAGAGTGTTTAGATAATTTGCTGAATTCTTGTTCTTGAACAAATTGAAGAAAGGAATGTACACTGAGAATTTGGAATGAATTTGAGATTGATGCTGTCAGCCTTGCTGTAGGATTTCTACTAGTGATTCTCCATAGAAGGAGAAGATCAGAAAAAGCAGATGTTGACAAAGGGATAAGGGAGCGGACTTCTAGGACAAACCTTGACATTCAGAACAGAGGGGTGGAGAGTCAGAGCATAAAGCTTGGTGGGAATTGACAGCCATATTGATAAAAAAAGGCAGGACTGAGAAACCTAAGGGATTTCTGAGGTGGCTGGTGCCAATGGAGCAGGACACACACAGCATGGCATGCTAGAGTGTGCTGAGAGTCTGTATGTAGGGAGTGGGTCATGAATGCTTTTGGAAGTGAGCAGTGTGGACAGAAGTTCAATAGAGATCAGAGGAGACAGTGGTTGGGGAAAAAACAAATGAAAAGTCCTTGAGGCAAGTCAAAGAGAGGAACTAGAAGCATGGATTAAAAGAGAAATGGGTCGGGAGATGTGCAGCTCACAGGTCACAAGCTTGAAAGTTAAAATCATGGAAGTGGGAAAAGCTGGCAAGAGGTGAGAAATACAGGCTTTGAAATCAGAGTGGAAGGCTGATGGAGAGGTGGGTGATAGATGAGACAATGCAGAGGAGGAGAAAAGACTTACAGCTAGAGCTGCTCAGAACAGGAAAGAGTAGGAAGAAGTAGAAACACCAGAAATAGATAGGCCAGGAAAAGATTAATGTCCCCTGTATGTGACCCAGAAGGAGGGTGTTAGAGCAGAAGTGCTTCCACCAAGAGAAGGTTTCATGGAGCCTATTAAGTCTGACATAGCCATTATGGACTGTTACATTCTGGCTCCCCTCCACATCCTCAAATGTTTCAGTCAAAGTAACAGTACCATCGCAGATGACATGCATGGATAATACGTTCTCACTTTTTTGTGCAGCTCCTTAAAATATAGCTCAAGAAGGCATACCAACCGCTACTATATTTAAAAAGAAAGATTATTTATCAAAATCGATTACTTCCAAAGATGACAACACCTTGCAGAGTTTCTGTCATTCTAGCTACCTGTACATAAATACAAACTTCTACTAAGCTTAGTCCATCCCAGAAGATGCCAGCACCATGTCATTCTAAGTATGTTTTGCATGTGACATTTGCAGCTGCAGTGTTCCAGGACTTGTCTTCTGACTGCGTAAACCACTTGATACCAGTAGCACAGTCTTACGACCCATGAATTGTTCAGCACCACTCAGATCAATGGAGAAGAATTCAGCATAAGAAACTGGAACGAGAGAGGATGATTGCTTTTATTTCCTAACTGATGACTGTTTATTGAACTTATTTTTAGTCTACAGAATTTCTAAACAACGTATGTTCCTGCTGTAGGTGACTTAGGCCTGGCTCGCAGGTGTAAGAAACCCAGCATCTTAATATGGCTGAGGTCTTAACAGTTCTGATTGATGCAAAACAAGCTGTCCTATGACATTAGGAGTGGGTGGGGGGAAAGGGAAAAAACATCATAAGGATTTATTGATATGTGCCTCACATCAGTCAGCATTAGAAACCAAAAGTAGAACAGATTTAGTGTGGGTCATTGTGCTCCTGCCTCTGAAAGCACAGGGTTGGTCCCTACTCTGTAACCACAAATGATTTGTTCATTGAAGTTTTGAGTGACTTAGCTGTTGTAAGCCTATCACCTCCTTTGGGAGACATTCCGTGATATAATAGTTCTGGATAAAGTTCTCACTTTCTGTGGTAAAGGAAGAGAGTGATGCTAGGGAAGATCATTCAATAAAAGCACAGAAAATGCCTGTGTTCTGGTGATTGGTAAGGAGTAGTCAGAATGGGAGCTGGCCTAGGATTTGTTTGGAACCAAAGATTCAGCCTTCCTTTCTGCCAGTCACTGGAAACTTGAAGAGCACAGAGGATGTGGGAGAGGATTTGCTTCTGCAAGAAGTGACTGGAAAGGAGCAGCCACAGTAGATCAGAGAAGTCATGTATCCGGGCTGTAGCTGTAGGTAATGTCAGATACTTCAGAAGTTTTAGGAGGCCATTTTGGAATAACCAGCTTGTAAGAGAAGTTTTCGTCCAAAACCTATGTCAAAAAGTAGATATTTGGATCCTTCAGTCTTGATGGTTTATATATCTTATACTCTCTTTGAATTTAAGCATAACTGTACACGTTCTTACTGCTCGTTCAGTCTTCTGACTCAGAAGCTTGCTAGAGTTGCATGGTATGGCCTAGGGAAGGAGAGTGGACTACAGTACTTCCAAACTTGAATACTTCAAAACTTTAATATCTTAATTGCAGTGATGTATCACTGAAAGACAGGGTAGAGCATTCCAGAGGTTAATTAGGTACCATTCAGAAAGATATTTCCATTATCAGACTTGAAGTGCTTCTTCTGTTATGAGGAAGAGTCTTAGGATCTCTTCAGCCATTTCATGGCATTATTATTCTCTGTCCTCTCATTCACTGCTCTTGAAAAGTTCCACAGCTCCTCACCCAACTGTTTCTGTTTCCAGAGCTGTTAGTAGTACTGATTGTTGTTGAGCTGCAGACTTCACTGAAGGACTCAACTTGGGTAGGAAAAGGGTGGAGACTCAGAGTTCAGACCACAGTGTGCTGCCAAGCTGTGATGTCTGTGCAAATATATTCAAACTCTGGTAGCTGACAGCAGCCATTGTGAAGGAGCAACCATTTTCTGCAACATCTCCTGTTGCAAAATCTTTTGGGTGTCATGGTTATCTGCTGTTGTATGGACGTGTTGAGCTTTTTTCTACCAGGACCAGGTTTTACACACACCATTGTAACAGCTGCATTACTCAAAGAGACAGATAGAGCACACAAAAACCAGAAGTTTCAGCAATTTTTCTGTAGTTAACTTTTCCTTATTAATAAAAGATCTATAGCCAAAGAATAAATGTAAATGTATCTTCTCTGCATAGTTTTAATTTTCTCTTGATTACTTTGACAGGGGAGATATACAACATCTACTGTATACTAGAAGTGAAAAACAGCTAACAAGTAAAAATTTTACAGATTTGTTAAAAAGAAGCAATATTGTGTGTTTTCAAATAGCTTTTTCTGATTTCTACACCAGCTGGTTCAAAACTGCCAAAAAATCACCACCTTTTTTAACAGACATTTTAATTTGAATACAGTATATGAATATTTCCATTCCTTCTTTTCTTACTGATCCAAACAAATTACTAAATGAGCTTGATGACCTGTAAGTAACACATTCATCTTTGAAACCATGCAGTTATATCTACATGGGCTGCCACAGAACCAAAACACAAGGAGGTTCAAATTAATTTTATCTTCTCAAAAGTAGCCAGTCCAGTTTTAGCTCAGACTTTTTCTCCGCAGTTTATTCTTACATAAATGACCCATTTTTTACACCTGTTCAATAACAGGATCTTAAATTGGATCTAGATTTGCACTCCTAAGTAAATCTTAATGCCTGCTCCCTTGTGCTTATCTAATAATGAGGCTGGACAGGAATAATGACTACTAGAATTGCAATGTTGAAGGCATTCATTAACATTAGTAATCAGCAAATTTGTGTGGAAGCTTTATGCCTATGGTTGATCACCCCTTTATTGTGTGGCATCAAGGTGGCTTGTATTCAAGCAGGAAAAAACTCTTTAAGAAGGGCCATCAGGTGAGGTTTCCATGGCAGCAGTTGTCCCTTTGCTGCTCCTGTTTGTGATATAGGCCATGCAGGGACACTCAGTGTCTCACTGCTCAGTGCAGAGAAGCCTAATATTACTCCCTCCTAGTGTAGTGAGCAGCTCATTTTAAGGAAGATCAGGATGGCTCCTCAGGTGGGTTTGTGACCATTGTATGGTGCTTGGTACCTCTTGTGCTCAAAGCATGAGTTCCTGCAGTGACACTGCACCAGGTCCAGATGTACAGCAGCTACACTGAATGCACAAGCAGCATCCCCAAGCAATGAATGGGCTCCTGTGGTGAGCAGCAGGGAGCAGAGTGCATGAGCTGTACTCAAAGACTCTGAGCTAACCAGAGATCGCCTGTAGCCAGGAGCTCCTCAGTGACTCATTAGTTGGATTAAAAAATATTTCCTCTTTCCAGCATAAATGCATTCTATTAAGTGCCACTTTTGCTTTGTTCATGAAGTTGACTACCTGTGTGCAGTTGGGAGGTCCCTTGAAAAGTCCCTCTGTAGAGGTGCTTTATAGTGCTGAACGGTTTTATCACACCAAAGAAAACAAGTGAAAAAGCAACCCTGGCTGATTTTTCAAGCTTTTTCCTTATAGCTTGTTTTTCACAGAATTATCATAAAACAAAAGCAAATGAAACTGGAAAGCTTCAAGCAGTAATAGACACTCCCTGCTAAGCCAACCTGGGAGTAGAGGGACATCCCGTTACCTTCTGCCCAACTGTCCCATCTTTTTCTTTGACTTTATTCTTTCACAGATACCTTTATCTTGTCAGGTTGATTCTGGCACAGATTGATGTTGTGGAAAGTAACTGCAAAGTACAGAGATAATTTTCCATATGTAAAGTGATTTGGGTTAAGGGGTTTTAATCTACATTTAGATTGTGCAGATTAATTTACTGACACATGTAAATTCCTACATGAAGTGTCCTTCTGTTAAGGGTTTGACTGTAATAAAAACATTGCTAAGGAGGAGGGAAGCTATGACAACCATGTACATTTCCAGGATGATGGAGACTCATTAAACAAGTATTATAAACTCTCTATGTGCCAGGCATTTATGGTAACAGTTTTGGGTGGATTTCTGTGTCTCTGCCCTTCAGGAGTCTGACTGTTCATCTAGTGATCAAAAGTCTTCCTTAAGCATACAGAAGTATTGGCAAGTTAAGCAAATGATACGGACATGGAAATCCCCATCAATAATAGTCTGTGCAGCTGCTGAGTCTTCTCTAGCTATGCTTCACTGTGAACTCCTCTCTCAAATTGCAGGTCAGAAGAGATTAATTTTCTTGAAGAGAGCCCAGCTGCTCACAGGCCTGTCTCCACTGAGCACTTTTCCCATTTAGCCTCTGTGATGTTTGCTCAGTTGTTTCATAGTGGAGTGGTTTGTATTGGAAGGGACCTTAAAGATCATCTAGTTCCAACCTCCCTGCCATGGGCAAGGACACCTCCCACTAGATCAGGTTGCTCAGAGCCCCATCCAGCCTGGCCTTGAACGATTCCAGGAATGGAGCAACCGCAACTTCCCTGGAAAACCTGTTTCAGTGTCTCACCACCCTCACACTAAAGAATTTCTTCCTAATCTCTAATCTAAATCTGTGCCCTTTCAGTTTAAAGCCATTCCCCCTCATCCTATTGCTCCATGCCCTTGTAAAAAGTCCCTCCCCAGCTTTCCTGTAGGCCCCCTTCAGCTACTGAGTATCTGAAGGCCCCCTTCAGATACAGGCTGCTATGAGGTCTCCCCAGAGACCTTCTCTTCTCCAGGCTGAACAACCCCAGCTCTCTCAACCTGTCTTCATAGCAGAGGTGCTCCAGGTCTCTGATCATCTTTGTGGCTCTTTGGACTCTCCAACAGCTCCATGTCCTTCTTATGTTGGGCACTCCAGAACTGGACACAGTACTCATGGTGGGGCCTCATGACATCAGAGTAGAGGGGGACAATCACCTCCTTTGACCTGCTGGCCACACTGCTGGGGATTCAGCCCAGGACATGGGCTGCAAGCACATATTGCCAGCTAATCAACCAACACCCCCAAGTCCTTCTCCTGAGACCTGTACTCAATCCATTCTCTGCCCAGCTGGTATTTGTGCTTGAGATGGCCCTGACCCATGTGCAGGATCTTGCACTTGGCCTGATTGACCTTGTTGAAGTTTGGCAATGTTTTCCTTTCTCAAATTCCACCTACTGGAATTTATGGACTCGTTCTGCTCCCTCTGACTTGAGCACTCACCATGTCAGATCTCAACACAAAATCTATCCTTTCAGAGGGTACAGGTATCCATTGCAGTGACACACAGCAAAACCACATACCTGGAGTGCTTCCTCAGACTGCATTGCAGTAAATGTGGTACCCTGTCTCTTGAGTTAGTGTACCAACAATCTCCACTGTGGCTGAATGCTAAAAACTTCTCTGTCACCAACAAACCATATCACAGAATCATAGAATGCCAGGTTGGAAGGGACCTCAAGGATCATCTGGTCCAACCTTTCCAGGTGCTACTATAATTTATATGAGATGGCTCAGCACCCTGTCAAACTGACACTTAGAACTGTCCAGTGTGGAGGAATCTACCACTTCCCCTGGGAGACTATTCCAATGTTTGAGTGTCCTCATGGTGAAAAAGTTACCTCTTGTGTCCAATCGGAATCTCCCCAGGAGCAACTTGTGCTCATTACCCCTTGTCTGTGTTTCTGGCAAACCCAGAAGCTGATGCACTTGCCAGGTATAGTGAGAAGAAGCAGCAGAAACACAAGTTAAAAATGAAAGAGGGATGCTGCAGAAAACAGAGAGTTTGTCTGTGTAGAAGAGCCTGGAGAACTGTGAATGCTCTTTGGATAAGAACCTTCTTGAAACAGAGGGTGCTGCAGGTTCCACACCGCTGCACAAAACAGGAGTGTGTGTTCCTCATAAATATAGGTGCAGCAAGGAAACACCTGCCTACATCAGAAATGAAAATGGAACAACTGCTCTTACTAAGTTTAAAACAAAGCAGTAAGAGTGTGGGAAATCAGTCATCGTTTCATCGTTCGGCATGTCTGTTCTGGGTGGATGTCATCCAGGTACTCCAGTTCAGTTGCAACTTGCAGCCCTTTCAAATAATTGCTTTTCAGGTTACGGTAGCTAAGCCTGTAGCCTAAACTACTTTTGAAAAACAGGGCTGTAAGAGTCAGTACTTGTTTTTGTTTTCTTTCAGGATGTGCTGGATTCACCACGTTGCAGGAGTGTGGGTGTACCCACTTCTTGAGCACCTCAGCGCAGGTGTCAAAATAATCTTTTTTGCTGCTGCTACTGTAATAATTAACATATTCTACTTGGTGGGAGAGGCCCTGAACAACTACATCTGGGATACCCAAAAATGTGAGTATTATTTTAGGAATATTAACTCATTAAGTACACCACAGGGACTTGAGTATACTCCCCTGAAAGTTGAGAGGGTTTTAAGCTGGCTAAAACAAAAGAGAATGACAGAAGTTCCACTGAAATGTCTTGCTCTCTTGCTCTTAAGAGCAGCCAGATAAGTAGGGTAGCTGCTGAAGAGCGTGATAAGCTATGAATATGCATTCTTTGTTATAGCTTCCAATACTAATTTAAAAGCTGTTTGCAATTACCTGAGAGGTTTACAACCCACTTAGTTTTCAGCCCACTTGTTAGCTGATGAACCCACTCAGTGCAGCTAGAATAAAGTATAGTTCTGTGGGAATGCTGTTAATAATAAGCTTAGACTTAGAAAAAAATACATATTCTTTTAGTATGTTCAGATATAGTGCTTTCTGCTTATAAATTTACTGAAGGAAAATTAATTTGTTTATGCCAGTAAAATAATAGGTATGAAAGATCATCTTAGTGCAGGGGAAACATAACTGGGTAGACTCTTCCATCGTCTGTCCTGTCCAGGCCACCCATTGCTGAGTAGAGGAAAAAGGAAATTCAGACAAAAACAAGATTAAAAGTAGGTTCCTTTAATCTAGGAAAGATGTTTTCATTTATCAAATTGTCTGAAATAAACAACATTCGTAATCACTGCAGTGGCAAATCACAAGTGAAGTGAAATCCATGATCCATGGAAATTTGGCATTACAGTTGTTGGGTCTATAACACGTTGGGACTGAACAGCCTTCTTCCCCTTTTGGGAAACTTTGTTTGTGCTGATCAATACAACATTAATTCACATGGTGGTTTACTGTGCACACAAATCTCTTTTAACAAGTCCTCCAGTACTAGGTAGAACCTAATGCCAGAAGCTCAAAATATTTTTACTTGTCATTTGCTGGTATTAACAGGCAGGTATCAAGTGTCTTCTTGTTCTTGCTCTAGAACCAGCAATCATTGGTCAGAGTGTTCAAGTCTGGTTTTCAGTCCTCAGTTTGATGTCACATTCACATCTATTTAACTTATTTTGCTCAGGAATGAAGTTTCTAAAAAAGGCAGCTGCAGGGAATCATTTCACTTGGCCTAAGTCCTGTATGAAGAATAATAATGTGGTGAAGTGTCACATGTTCTTACCAAGTCCATGAATAAGGAAATGGTGGAAAATCTCCCTCGCTATTCTACGATATGCGTAACAAAATCCCTGCTGCTTGTGGCCCTCTGCCTAGAGGAGCTAATGTCAGTAGGGTCATTCTTCAAGCTCTTCCAAGGTTCACCATGGCCTTACTAACCTCTCCATCATCTCCTTGATTTGGTTAAAGAGTATTGATCCAAAGTGCTCTGTGGCTCAAGCCCTTGAAATGCCATGAATCACCTGCTGCTTTGCTGAGCTGGAAGCACTTTGCGTAAACCTAACCGGAAGCAAATGGCAGGCATGGCACAAACAGCAGAGATGCCAAATGATGCCAGTTTGGCACCGTGTAAGACTTGGGAAAATATTATTTGAAAACTGTACATTTAAAAGGCGCTTTGAGCAGTAGGTTTGCAAGTGAAAGCAGTCTGCCTTGAGAAGGTTTCTGGGGTAAGAGGGGGTTGTTTGGATTTGGAAGTTTTTTCCTTTTCCTCTGGACATGCATTAAATAAAACCTCACTACTGACAAAATGATTTGCAGTTAGTTTTTCCAAGTGAAACCACAAACATGGTAGGCAAGGAAAAATTTGCCCTTTGTACAAGCCAGTGTCTGTCCACAGTTTTGAGGGTATCTGCATTCCTGCCAAACTATTTGATGCATCTGCAGTACAGTGCTTCAGAAGAAAGGAAAGAGGCTCTTTTAAAAAGACAAATTAAACAGCTCATTTAAAACTATTGGGAAAGTTCCTTCCAGCATAAAGCAGAAGTCTCAAGATTGGCTCTGGAGCAGCCTTGTAACCCACTGTAATCTCTTGGACTCAGCCTCGTTTTGGTTGTTAAACCTTAACTGTGGCTCTTCCATTACATTGGTTTGCCAGCAACACCCAGGGCCATTGTACTGGGGCAGCTGGCAATGAACAGACCCATTTGTTTCTGTGTTGCTTCTTTCAGCAAAGCAGCTCTGCAGTTATGCTTTCTAACTGCAGATGGGTCTTATTGTTTCCCAGATTGGAATTAATTAACCATTTTTTTTTAAGTGACTGTCATCTAGGCATATATTGAATTCGCAGGTGATCTTACTTGTGACTGGGTTTTCCTCTCAGCATTCTCAAAAATTGCTTCTCTTCTGCCTTCAGTCCTCAGAAGTCTTTATTTTCCAGCATGCAGCAGGCCTGAAAGCCTCCAAAAGAAATATTTGTATTTGAGATGTCTGGCAGAGAGGGCTTAGTCAGAAGAACAATACTTTTGTCGGATACCACTAGTAATTCATTGTCCAAGAACAGGCATATGAAATAGCTGAATGTTTTCATTGCCAGAAAAAACACAATCTGCTGCCCAGCCCAGGCTTTGCTCAGCATAGAAAAGAGACAAATCCTGCAGCGAGGATAAGTTCTTTAAGGAGCCCTACATTCAACTTGGCCCTCCTGATACTACTGAAGAGTAGAGAGAGACACCCTATCAACATTACTTACTACATCACCCATTACTATCAGAAGTAATCGATTCTTCGTTCTTGTACTCTCAGAAAAGGGAGACATACTTGCAAATATTTAAAAATCCAGTGTTGAAATGGGGAGGGATGTGTACATTTATTGAATTCTGAGTCACAATTTTAAAAACTTTCAAATAAAGTCACCTGCTTAGCTTCAGCAGTTGTAATATCTAATTTGCTTGTAGGTGGGCAGAGGAGGTGAGGGAACTAGCTGATCCCAGAGCTGTTCAGCAGTCAAAGGCTGCTGAGGGGGTTAGGCTGATTTGAAAATGGCCTAGAAGAAGAGGGGGTTGTACATTCCAGTACTGGACAACCGCTGCCATCAGGTGAGCAGATGCTCTTTTTGTTCACGGCAGATGAAGTAACATGTTCAAGAGCATGTGAGCAGCAAGGGAGAAATGAGCAATTGAGGGAAAGGAAAGATTAATGCATAAGAAGAACCTCTCTAAGTAAACTCTTAATTTTTGATCATTCAGGGATTTTTAGAAGCTGTTCTCCATATGTTTTCAGGTCTTGAAGAAGGAAAAGACAAGCCAAAACTGGACTGAACAATAGAGGCAACATGGAGGATTGTTTAGTGTTCAATGGAAGATTTCTCATCTCTAACAGAGGCTGACAAGAAGAGGAATGTTTTGGAAAGGAGGAAGTTAGTTTATTGGGCCCTTTGCTCGGTGCAAGGATATTTTGGGGTTTTATATGGAGGGAAAATTATTTCAGTTAAGAATAATAATAATGTTTCAACCTCCATTCCTATTTCTCCATGCTTGCATGTGACATACACATTTAATATGTATATTTATCTCCACAACACTGTCCACATGGATTTCTTGCATCGTATGTCATTAAATCATTAAGTCATTAAATCTTTTCACTTCCACCAAGAAAAGTAAGTGAATTCTCTGTATTGTTTGGGAAAAACTTAGCCAGGTAGGACTAATACGGGGAAACAAAACATTCCAATAAATTTCAAAGTACAATATAAAAATACAGTAGGAGTTAATTGCATGAATGTATCTGAAGAATTCAATCTGACTGAAATATTAATGTAACACAGTGTAACAGCTGCCTTACGTCAGTGATGTTAATAATTTCATCAGTCCAGTTAAATCTTATTTACAGTGTTAGACTATCTAAATATGATGCAACTTTTCTTAAGCGGGCCTAAATAAAGATCTGATTATCCTTGCGTTTCTGTTTCTTCATGCTGATTCTTGAAACTCTAGATAGACTGATGGCATTTGAATGATACATTTTTGGATTTTCCACCCTCAACTGCAGATGATATTATTTCTACATGAGGATTTTTCTACTTAATTTTCTAGTACAAGATCTGATCCTGCATTTTCAAGTTGTAAGTTCTCGATAGATGGGCTGAGCCATTAGTGTTGTACCAGAGAGAGCATTTAAACCTTACTCCAGGAAGGCACGTAAGCAGATGTTAAGATTAAACATATGCCTGTTTGTATTAGGAATTCAGTTGCAAAATACTAGTGATAATTTAAATTCGACAGGATTCTGTTTAATTATCAGACAATCAAGAAGGAACAATAGTAGGCAGAAAATTCGTATAGAATTAAAAGGAATGAAATAATTTTCAGCTAGAAATTATTTATAAAAAAGTAACTTTAAGATCTCAGTGTCTTGGTATGCTCATCACATATTTATTCATTAGTGTATTTATATGTATTTAGTTTAACACGTGCAGAGCACTTCAACGATGTATAATTTAAAGTGTAATTTTTATTCTGCAGAGTTTTATTATGACTTAACCATGTTTCTACTCTGAAACAGTTCTGGGGGAAACTTATCTCCTACAATTCATCACATACTTCCAAAGTATTTTTTTAATGTGTCATAGGAAACACTGCACAAGTTCAGCAATGTGCTTTAGGGTTGATTTGCTTCAAAAATAAGGCTTCTGTGATTATGCTGTCTTTGTGACTGACTGTCCTCTCATTAATTTATAACTTGTTGATCAGAGTTGCAAAGATCTCAAAGCTAGGCAAGTTACTAGAAAGTACCTGGAAAAAAAGTGGCCGATAAAGAAGGGGCTCCTCTGATGGTCCCACAGAGGAAGAGGACAGGACACACAAAACCAGCAGAACTGGAAGCAAATTAGCTGTAGCGAAGTGGCCTTGTGTGCTGGATCTGAGCTGTACATTACATATGCACAGTTAATACTGCAACATGGTTACTCTACCACAGATAACGAGTGCTTTGTTGTGATAGGTGTTTGATAATGGGCCCGATACGATGTTTGTTGTTCGCAACAGGCTTTCAAGGTACAGGAAGGAAAGGAAACACGTTTAGTGAACTAGGAACTGCTTAAAGTCACTGCTTCTGAAAGCTCTGGTAGCGCATGGAAGTACTGGTGGACAATGAATATGCTAAAGAATTTGGTTGTACTTTCCAGCAACAGCAGCAGCAGCAGTGACAAACATTGTGAGAGATTATCAACTGCAGCTTAGGGTGGGAAGCCCAAAGCACAAACCCTGTTGACTTGTCATTTTAAGAACTTGCACAACTTATGCTCTGCCAGTAAGACTAGGACATTTCTGCTTTTCTTTAATTTCATGAGGATTATTTCCTTCACTGAATTCAATAATTAATTATGATGGAAATAATGTGTTAAATAAAAATAAGAAATGCCAAAATGTCACCCAGCTGTGTACATTCTGCTAGAGCACACTCTGGACATTTCTGCTGTATTTATTGCACCACTGAATGGCTGAGACCTCAAAACCTGGATGTTGCTGGAAAGATTCCTCTTTCTCAGTAAGTTTTGCTCCTGCTTACGGTAAGTTTTTCTTCTAATATCATGTCATTTTAGGTGATACTGGAAAACTAGCAACAATATGAAGAGAAGAGAGACATCAGAGATGAAGATTGTGTGCCTGAATCCATACATATGTGTCCAAGTGAAATAATCCCTTTCAGAGGTAGAGTTTAGGGACACTTAAAAATACATCCCTCATATCTGTGAATTTGTGACTATTCAGCACCTTAAAATAATAAAATCACCAAGCTTAGATCTCAGTTAAGCCTCTGAGGCTGACAGTGTTGGCCAGAGGCAATATATGTGACACACAATGTGTTCAGTTTAATTTGGTTTGAGGAAATTTATAGTATTCCAAGAAGGTTTGAACTCAGTTTGTCTTTTCAGATATCAAAAAGTTCTTCAACTCCTATGAGCTCTGAATCACGGATTTTAAAGTCAAAAACATTTTAGAGCATTAAATCCAGCCTATGATGTATGAACCATGATATAAATAACTTACAGGCCTGTGTACCCAGAGCGCGCTCTCCTAGACTGTGTTCATTCCCTTTAGAATTACACAATCCATCATTCTTAAGAACGATGATGGATGAATGATGACTAAAGTAAAAGTCACTTGTAAGCTTGCCAAATTTCAACCATCTTGACTGAAATTGTCCCTGAAAGGTATTTCTCTTGGGGAAAGTATTTTTTGGGTGGAAAACTTTTTGTCAGAACAAGTCATCTATTTCAAAGTGCAAGTCTGTGAAAAAAAAATAGTAATGTCTGGAAAACTTTTCTCTACTTCTCTGTTGCTGTAGAACTGGGTCTTTGGAAGAAGGACAGTGTTTATGTTAGTAATACTTCTGAATTTATGGGGAAAATCTATTTGTCCAAGTTTTAGAAAAAATATACCTGCACTTCCCTGTAGTGCACAGGTAATTTTCCAAAGTGTTTATCAGTTCTGGGAATGATCCATACTGTGGCTGAACAGGATTTTCCCTACTGTCCCTGATCTGCTGATGTTCTCCAGGCCTGACTACTCAAGACACACACCAGAATGGGGACCCCAACTTTGATTCCCATGTAAGCTGCCTACTGGGATTGTTTAGTTTGAAGAAGAGGAGGCTGAGGGGAGACCCCATTGCTCTCTACAACTACCTGAAAGGAGGTTGTAGAGTGGTGGGAGTTGGCCAGGTGAAAAAACACTAGCCTTTCCCTTGAGAACTGCAATAAAATTAAATTAGTAATGTTTTTTGGGTATGTCATAGCTGTAATGATAAACCACATAGAAAACTCTGTAGAGGAATCATTAGTTTTGTTGTCGGAGAAGAATATAGCATGCAGTAAATAAGACAGGCTGCCACACCTAGAACCACAAGGAAAAAACAAAATACAGTTTCATCACTCAGTGAGCACCATCTATCATGTGTTATGAATGAGACACAGGAAAAAATATTGTGTGATCATCTAATTAAAGGCGATATCATCATTCATATTAAAAGGGGCCAAATTAAGGTTGAACAGCCAGCTTTAGTGCTGACATTACCTCACTCTTGAGTGCCTGACTTAGCAATCTTAATAATAATCCCTTGACTTAGTATAGAACACAAAATGGGGATTTTAAAATATTTTTTTAAAGACTGGTTAGGAAGTCTAGCCTAGGAGTTGCCATGAATTTTGGTATGACTGTATCTCCTATTGGGCTTTAGGATGCTCTTCCTCACTTTATGTATGCATTTAGCCACCCCAAAACATATACACACAGTTCCCATACCACTCTGTTACAAAGAGGTTGCCATAATTTGCAAACTTCCCACATTTTCAAAATTAAATTATTTTAGTCTACGGTTTAGCGCGTGTGTGATAAAACTGTAATTTGCTGTCTCTTAATAGCAGCCATTGCCCTTTTTAAAGAAATATGACAAATATTTTCCCTGACTTTAACTTGATTCTTTGCTTCTCTGCCCACATGAGTAATATTAGCTTAATTACTACCAGTACATGTCAAAGCCACTTGAACACTGGGACTGGACTGACAAATGGCTAACCGTTCTACAGGCTCCCACATGGCAGTTTTTAATCACCGTGCAGAAGGCACTTGCTTCTTAGTTTTTCCTACTGGATTTGCTATTCAAAGACTATTTCAAATCCTAATAATAACTTCTTCTTTGCCCGTTATTTTCTATGAAGATTGGTCAGTCTGCAGGGCTCTGATAGCCTCTGGTAGCCTTTGAAGACTCAGGTACCATTAGACTGAACACTGAGAGGAATTATAATCTAAAAGCTGAGTTCAAGCATAGTCCTGAAGTCCATCAATCTTAGATTAGCATCACTGAGCTGGGTTTGGTGTTCATGCCTTGGAAGTAAAGGAGCAAGCAGTAGGACATGTTTAAGTGAGGTTGCCTCTGAATGCAGCCGTGGAGATGTTATGCTACTAATCCTGTCTTTTAACACTCCTGTATTTGTGTGAACAGCAGCAAATGTTGGTGACAGATGTTGTCCATCTGCAGCAGCAAGGGGAAGCACCTACTCAAAGTGTTATGCATACTAGGAGATGAGGTCATCCCGGCTAGGATATCCCAGCTGCTCTGCACTGCTCCTGGTGTTCAAAGCTTCACCTGCTGCTGTAGCCAACTGCTTCAACTGGGGCCATAGATATTGCAGGGAAGGAAAGAAACCTCGGAGTTCTGTTACATATTTGGGTCATTATATTGGGCCCACCGTGTTCATATGTGTTGTAAAAGTGCAAATGTCTTTCAGTGCGATCTAGCTGCAGACACCTGTTTAGAAAAGTACTTAAGCACGTACTTAACTCAAAGCACATGCACAGATGCCTTTCAGCACAGGGGCTTTGCTGAAGGAGGAGGCAAGTGGACTTGCAGGTGGGATGCTTTCTGTAGTGCTTCTCATGCTGCAATTAAAGAGGTTTTTTGCAATTAGGGTGAAAAACAGGTCGTTTGCGCATAGTGACTTCCTCTTGCTCATATTAACTCTTAACTGTCCAATTTAAAGACCATAAACATCAAATGTATTTAGTGTATACTTCCCAAATTAAGCAATTTTATTTTTATCAAAAATGCACTGTTTGTTTGTTCAAATAACAGATGGAAATCAATGGATTTTAATGTAACCCAGAAGATCAAGTTATAGTCTTACTCCATTGAGTGCCCCTTTCTTGTTCAGACCACAGCTGTAAAGGGATTTGAACCTCAACACAATAAATGCCAGTATGGAAACTTGAAAGGTAGACCACAGACTTCATGGCCTACTGGAGGAAGTATCTGCTGTTCCTTAGAGCTGTGTAAAACAAGATGTAAGTAAAATAGCACCTTTTCATATAGTTCATCTTGTAGCTAGTCATGGTGTTCAAGTTATATATAGCTTGTGTATTAAGAAGTAAGCATCTACCATTAGGCTGGAGAAGTATCTCTGCAGTGTGCATTCTAAATATAGAGGTTGCTGTGGTACAGTCTGTACTAGGACATAATATCTCTTTGCTTTTTTATTATGCCAATGATAGTCAACACTATGTGTATTGTGTACAGACACATATCTACATATATCCACACGTGCATATATGTGTACATACAGACACACATGATCTTCTGTAGAAAAAAAATGACAGATGTTAAAAGGCCATTACTTGCTTACTATGGAAAGAAATCAGAAGGTGGAAGGTACCATTCTTGACACAGGCAGTAATTTCATCATGACTCCAAGCTGTCAGCTTCCTGTGCTCCAGCTTCTCCCCTGGGAGTAAGGCTGCTGAGCTGCTGGCCATCCTGTCCATAGCAATAGGGACAATGTGTGGCTGCAGTACATTGCAGTTCTGGTTGCTTAGTTTTGCAGGCAGAGCAGTGCCTGGCCAGCTTTCTGTATGCAATAATCTTAGCTTATTTACTGTGTAAAACAAAGTAAGTTTTTCTTCTATAATAATGGTTTCCAATTTGGCTTCTAAATTTACACCTGACAGATGTAATGGGTTAAAAGAGACAGAGGTCACCCTCTTACTGGTATTAAGCTTCAAACCATTTTCTTTAGAGGTGGCTTAACAGAACAGGAGTATTAGTCGAGGAGCAGGAAGAGGCAATTAAGTGCTCAATACTTAGAGAGGCAGCAAAAACTATTATCATGTGGGACTTCAACTACCTGTACACAGTCTGACCAAGAGTCACCACAGGACAAGTTGTAAAGGAATTTCTTGAATGGTTATTTCTTGGAACAAGAAGTTGTGGAGTACACAGGAACAGGGAGGGCTCTCAAACCTGGGTGAAGCTCAGGAGCTCATTGAAGGCATAATCCCAGCTGAACCATTAAGTGTTACTGACCACGACATAATTATATTCACCCTCCCTGGGGAAGGTAAGGTACCAAAGCTTTGTACAGTGACCCTGAAACTTGGAGAGGAGTGGTGGGGAGGACAGGAATACAGGTAGGGGAAAAGATATAAAAAGTTGGCACCATCAGAAGGTGACTTGCCCTCAGCACAACTTTTTAAAAAGGAGCTCCCTTGACACAGACAATGGGAGCTTCTGCCACCCTACAGGAACATTTTGCAGTGAGCTCTCATGAGACAGCTCTAGGGAGCTGTCTGAGAAAGAAGACCAAGAGAAGATTAACTAACCTAGTTAGAAAAGTCACCTCATTGAGGTGTAGCCCACAGATGCATCTCCAGCCCAGAGAGAAGCACTCAGTCAAAGTGGGTTTTGGTCTCTCTCTGCTGAGGCCATGGAGTTAGCAGAATTTTGAGCCCATTCCTTGAAGAAGAAGCTACTGAGATGTAGCTTCTACCCTTATGTAGAAATGGTGCCATAGCCATACTGCCAAGGATAGCACAGGTCTGAGGAAAAAATACATAGGTATGTGACAGTCTATTGGGATGGTTTTAATATCAGAACCATTGGTGGGGTAGGCACAGTTAGAGGCATATATATATATAGTGGTGTGATTATATTCCAACGTGGTCTAGTTTTACAGAGTTTTGAAGGGAGCCACAGTACTGAATAGGCAGTAAGCTTAGAAAGAGGTCCACTGGATGACCTGAATACAATTAAATCAATAACACTTGTAAAATTAAATGCCTGGCTGCCACTGCTGTCAGCTTTGCAAAGGAGATTTCACTGCACAGTGTTGCAAAAGTGGTTTTACTGCAATGTTGCAGCATCCCATTTGTAGAGGCCCACAGCTTAGCCCTGTGTAATGTGCAGTACTTCTCCTTCAGTGGGAAGTCTACATAGCCCAAACCATCCTGGGGTTTGGAGGGACCTTGGCTGCAAACATGTATTCTGCTCTGCTCTGCTCTGCTCTGCTCTGCTTGTGAACTCGGCTCCCACACAGGGCACCAGATGTACTGACATGTGCCATGGGGACAGTTGGTGTGTGTGTCTGGAGATTTCAGACTAACACAAAGGAAAAAAAAAAAAAATATATGTAAGACTTTGTTTAATAAACACTAATTATGCAGATACTGGAAGATTTCTAATTCCTTTCAGCACTTTTACTCAGAATTTAGATTCTGCTGGATATACTTAATTTTTTTAAACCCTCTACATTTTGCAGCTTACACATTTGCATAGCGTAGGACTACTGTCAGGAACATACATCTGCAGATCTGGGGCATGAGCTGTTCTCATCATTTCAGTGGGATGGAGAAGAGAAAACAGTTCAAAGGAGGAGGATGGGGGAAGGGAAGCATTTCCATATTTTGTTTAAGGACTCATAAAGCCACACAGGCAAGTGTGTCAATCATGAGATGTATTTCTCTATTTAATATTGTCAGGAATACAAAAGTTCACAGAGCACATGTGTGAGAGTGCTGTGCTGCCTTGACTACATGATCTGCATGATACATGTCGGAAGAGAGGAATGTTGCTATGGCAATTCTCTCCTTTCCTGAATACTAAGTTGACAAAGAAGCCAGTCCACAATCAGGCAAGCTCACTTATGAACTTGCATGCTTGAGATGCTAAATATTATTTATAGTTTCCCTTGAAAGGAGACAACATAATTTTCTGCCATGGTCTCTTAAGGCCCCATGCCCCATTCCTCCTGCATTCCCAAGGCTTACATGATTTGGAAGCTACTGAAGGCAGAGATTTAACTGAATTCTGTGCTGAGACTGTTGGGGTTTTCCCTCATCTTATACAGTGTCCTTCAATTTCCATCTTGCTAAGAAGACAACAGACAGGTCTTTCTGCATTTCCAAGTCATCTTGCTGTTTTATAAAGTTCTGGACCAGGCAATCCATAAATCCTTACTTTTCACCTGCAGAGAAGTAGCCTGTTCTCATTTCCATTTCCCCCTAGCACGACAATGAGAAAGGGAGGGACTGGAAGCTTGTTGCTCCCCCTGCCAGCTTTTTAGATGGGTGACCCTTAGAGCCCATCAAGTCCCTACTTGTAGAATTGAGCCTTTCCCACTGTGCTGTGTGGGCACTGTGATGGGAAAGGGATGGCTTTACCACTGGCTCTCCTAATTGCACCTTTGCTTTCCCTTTGAAATAATACTCAGTTTTCCTTTCTGCCCTAAAAATCTATGTAGCACTGCTTTGTGGAACCAAAGCAACAGGCAGCTCCATTGCAGAGGTGCCAAACTTCAGTATATGCAGTGGTTTCTGTATTACTGTGTTTCCCATTGCCCATTCTATCATATTTTCTGGTAGCAGGCTCTGGTTTCAGTTATTTTCCTTTTACCTTTCATTTTGTAGGCTGGCAAAATTTTCTAAGACAGTTCAGGCACTCCAAGAATGAAGGAAAAATAGACTGTATTGTCCATATTTTAAAGGGTTCCTTCAAATTAATCAGTCACATTGGTTTTATTTTGGGCATTTTTATTTTTTTGGTCAGGATGGATACTGCTCTAGGGAACTGTGCAGGGAAGGTGGATGTAAAAGCCTCATCTGATGTGCTGTAAATGAGACAGGACAGCAGAGGAAGAGAACAAGAGAGAATATGAAAGTTGCTTTGCAGAACTGGATGCTCTTCTTAGTTGTGTGATGCTGGGTAAGTTACTTAATTTTACCACTGCGCAGTTGGCCAGAAACTATTTTTGTAGTTTGAAATGTTTATTTAGCACCTCCCATGGTATCTAAAAGTACTAAGACAAATGAGTTCTGCAAGAGCGAATGACCAAGGCAAAAGGTATCACTGAAAATTATGGCAGTGTATATATCAAATCGCTCCAATACCCACCTCAAACAGAGGATGTACCCAGCATATGGATTTGATACTTTAGTGTCCAGTTATAGAGTAACAAAGTAAAATAATCTGTCATGGGGACAAGCATGACCAAGACAACAATAAAAGAGAAATTTTATGTCAATATTAATGCCAGTACAAATTCCAATAAGACCTACCAAACTCTCTCAGACAAGTCACATATTGGTGTAGATGAAGAGGCATCCACAAATAGAGGACACCTTTGGGAACCTGGAGGAGCAGGTGCTCTCCAGAGAAATGTGCCCTCCTGATGCAGCATTAATTTATTCCCTGTAGGAACATGAAACAAATGGAAGAATTTCAAATTTAAGACTTAATTTTGAAATGTGTATGCAGGGGTAATTTGCCCCCCCTCTCCCCAGTCTCATTGACTTAATTATTTTGTGTCTGGTTTCTACAGTGCTTATCAAGAGAGCATCACTCAGTCCAGCTGGTCTGAGTTTTTTCATACCCATCTGACTCAGAGGCAGAGCTTCAAACCACAGTGGCCAGTACAGAGAGATCAAAAGTTTCCACAGTGTAAAGCACACAGAAGTGAAAAGCATTTACTTGTTCAGCAGGATTAACACAGAGAAGAAGCTTAGCAGTATTCAGCCAACCAGACCTAGTATTCTTAAACTATGCTCTTTCTTCTTTCTTTTCCATCTGAGCTCTTTTTGTTTCCAGAGATTTAAAGGACAAACTTGAGAAGCCACCCCTGCTGCAGGTACTTTCTGTGTTTCTGGGTGAGCGGGCCAAGAAAAACAGCAGATGAAGATCATTTTCCTACAGTGTTTTGCACCAGCTAGGAAAGATTATGAACTGCAGCAGAAAATTCACTGACATTTTTAGCATATATCGCAGCTTGGCCTGCTGAAGTGAGAACAGTGCATGTTGCTTTCTGATGGGCAACATTGCCAAGCCTTCAGGTCACAATGTTTTGCTGCAGTTACCTAAAGCAGGTGTGGGTGTCACATTGGATGGACTGAGAAGCTTAGGATTTCTCTGTTCAAAGAATGACTTTTACCTGCCAAAAGCTGTATACAATCATGAAGCATCACCTGGGACATGACCATGAGAGCTTCCTTGGCCATGCTGTTTGCAGGCTGCCAGCCTCTAGTGACTGCAGCACGACCCCTTTGCTTTCCCCACCAAAGATGAGAATCACTTGATGGTCCCTGGAAGAGCTCCTTAGCTTGCATGGCCATGAAAAAACACAGGAGCTGGAGGAAAATGAGATTTATTCAGAGAGAGGGTGTGAATCCAATTAGAGCAAAATAAGTCTACAGTACACATTTCTTTCTCACCTCTGCAGAAGCTAATCTAGCTAATCCCTTTGTGTTGTAACAGGAAAATAATCGATCCCTTACAGCTCTGCAGCCAGTATCGGAGGTTGCAGGCAGCAAACACCAGCTGGCCAGGCCTCCAGCCCATCCAGCTCAGCCTTTGTTACTGTGAGCCAGCAGCTGCCTCTGGTGTGTCCTCAGACTTTCTGCTGCTGTGCCTAAACGCAAGCACCGACTTGGGGCCACATCTCATTCTCTTTTTCCCAAATAAACATTCTGTTTTGCTGCTGTGATGTGAGTTTCCTAAATAAGAAGTTCTTCTGGGAAAGAGATCTTCCTGTGTGCTCTTGAGAGGAGCCAGTCATTTCTTGTGGCAGCCGGGGTGTTCACACAGGCTGCACTGACATCCTGTGGCTCGATTTCCCCGCCCGGAAGGAACACAAAGGGACAGCTTCAGTCCTGCTGCCTGTCCCCTCCACATCCCCCCTCTGCTCCCTGTGGGTCACTGATGCCCATCTAAACCCTCTGGCAGGAGAAAGGGAACCAGCCCCCTTGCTAGCTCCTGCCCATTGTGCCAGGCTGGTGGACACAAGACCTGATGTCACTACAGCCACAGACACTGCCATCCTGGGGACCGAGTGATTGTATCCATCATCCCTTGCCCCTCCTCTTTTTTGGCATTCCCTGAATCACTGCCCACAGCAGCAGGGCTGGGTGAGGATGAGCTGTAGTGACCCATCACTGGGTGGGGTGTTTCTGGAAGGGCAGGGGCTTTTTTTAAGGGAAAATTGATGAAAAAGCCCCACTTGCCCTACCTGTGTCCACCAGGACTCCAGGTAGGACCTGGATGGCACTTGCTTCACATGTTCATGGCATTGAGCCCTGCCGTGGGCTACCCAGGGCTACACTGAGCTGCACCCCCAAGCCCAGACTCAGGCACTGTGCAAAAAAGCACCCAGCCCCATCAGAAATCAAGCTTAATTTTACCTTCCCCTGGGGAACAGCACTAATCTGTAACTTTTTAGGCATCACTCGATCAGCTGAATAACAGCTATTAGCTTTGGACTCTAGGCATTTTTATGAGATATTATTTCCAGGGCTTGTGGTTTGGCATAGAAAGCATATTATTCACACACAAAACAACTGCATTAAAATAACATTAGGGATCTGGCTTAAACTGACAAAACCTAGGAAACAGAATTAGGGCTGAAAGTATGTCCTTAACTCACCCACCACGTGCCTGGTCCAGCAGCTCAGGTGGTGGACTGGACCCGCTGCCAGGGCCCTGGCCAAACTGTGCTCCCCTCCCCACTTCCAGGAGGGAAAAAGGGCTGCACCCTGACTGTGGTCCCACCCACCCTGGCAGCAGCGACCCATCTTTCTGCCATGGAGTCCTTCTTTGGTCAGATGTCTGGGACTTAAGAGTATTGTAGCTCTTTTCTGTGCATCTCTACTTACAGGGCAGGATTTCCTCCCCTGTCACCAGCATCACCATGGTCAGAGCAAAAACTGCTAAGAAAGCAATGCAGGCTGAGGAGGAGTTTATCCAACATGTAGTCTGCAGTGAGACATGAGCTGGATGAGCAAATCCATGTCATGCCTGGCTTCGACCTGCCCTTGATTTGCTTTGATTGATCAAAGTACTGAAGCCAGAATGAAATGCAGCCAGGCAGCGGGTGCCAGCTCCTGCCGGGGACAGTGCTCAGCTGTGCAGGCAGCCTGGAGGCAACACCAGCCCTGGGAGAGGCAGATGGGCCTTCCTGAAACCTCTCAGGGAAAATCCTTGGCTCAGAAAACACCTTCTAATGTTCACTTTGTGGATTGACTTACTGCAAGGTGACAGAGGCCAAGAAGGAACATGGGGACATAGGTGGCTGTCACTAGAGCTGAGGGGAGGAGGGGAAATCCTGCATGAGCTGTGCCGAAGGGCTCCTCTTTCATGGGGCCTTTGCTCGTAGGGATCTGTGCTGCACATCACAAAATTTGTGTCACAGCATCCAGTGGCTGAAAAATGGACAGTCCCCAGCAGGGTCATGCAGTGGTCAAAAAGCAGCAGTGCTGAGGGGAATCCGAGTCCAAACATCTGCCATCCTCCTGTTTTCCTCCCAAAGGAAGGACCTTGTGGTCATAGGATACAAACACCAAAATGCTCATCTGGCCATTGGCTTTCCAGAAGGTCCATCTGAGCTTTGGAAAAGGTGATCTCAGCTGCAGCGTGTTCACTGCAAAAGCAAACAAACATAAGCAGCTGCCTGAGCAGTATCACAGCTCACGTCCTCCTAGAGAAGAATCATCACACACCCCAAGGGAGGACCAACCTGCTCACTCCTGGTGACAGACATCATTTTGTGATGGGTTTGTTTTTTTTGATGATACTTGATGGCCAAATATTTGCTTCCAGACTGCAGTTTTTTCAGCTCCTCTAAAAGCATGTTTGAAATGAGCTTCACTTCTGCTGTACCCATTCCATTTATTTATGAGCTCTGCCATCTTGTAGGAAACAACCCAAGATGTTCATGCATGAGGCACCTCTCAAGGATAAACCACATCAACAAGAAAAAGAAAAAACCCTACAGAAGGCAGGAGCAAAAAAAAATTAAAAATGTTCAAATTGCAAGGTTGTCACACTGCTCAGTAAAAAGGGGAGCCCCTTAATCATACTGGGTGTGATTTTTTCCTCTCAGTGAGGTGAGAAAGACATTTGTTTTTCCTACCTTGGAAGCAAAACAAATAGAATAATTATTTCCTTTCCCAGCAAAGGCAAATGCAGCTGAACTTAGCTCTGTGCTTTTTACTTGTGTGCCATAAACCAGCACATTCCTTTGCTGGCTGGCACAGCCACAAACACAGTACTACACCTGGCACCAAATTTGTGTTTCAGGACTGAGACATTCTGATGATGAGGGATGCTTGTTCTCTGGATGTCCTGTCCCAGAAACACTGTAGCTAAATTTACCATAGAATAATTCCAGTTTAATTCTTAGGAATTCTTTTCATTAAAAGTAAATGTTTTGCTTGTTATGGAACCATTCTACAAACATGATTTGGGACCCCACCATCAGGCTTCCTTAGCCTTCTTTTAAAGTTGCCGAGTGTCTTTGTGACTCCTGAGAGTACAGCCAGCACCACAGGTACTCACTGCTTCTGACAGACAGGTCTGAAATGAGGGGGTGCTGCTGTGTCCACAGCAGGCCACCAATGACCATGCGTGAATAGATTCTAATCCTCTGCTGTGCTTCCTAAAGAAAGAAAAGCTTAGCCAAAACCCAGCATATTGGGCCCACCTTGTGCCACAGAGCCCATGTGACCTGTTGCAGAGCAAACGCCTGTGCCTTCCCCTTCCCACAGCCCCAGGGTGCTGGATGGTGCCTCCCCTGAGCACGAGCACATGCTCGTCCTTTGGATTCCGTGATGCAGAATCTCGAAGCTGTGCCAGTGGGTGTCTGCAGGATGGAAAGTACATGCAGATGCACACTATACACAGTGCATATACAGAAAATTACAGAAAATAGGCCTGGATGGGTTTTCAGAGGCCACCTGGAAGGATCTCTTATCTTGCCTATGCATGTCTGCAATCCCCACAAATAAGTTTTTACCAGAAAATGAAGATAGGTTGGTACTCCAGGTGTGTGCATCTTATTAAGCACACTGTGCCCCTTTAAAAGTACTCTTTAAATGGTGATTGTTTCCGTATTAAAGAAGGCTTAAGAATGACTGACAAGTTCTGCTTTTGCAGCTCTTATTTCTGCCAATCAAATTACTGAGGGCAAGAATGAATAGTGCATATTTAGAAAATATATTTTTAAAGTTGGTCTTTGACTGAACAGTAACTTCATAAAAAAGTGAAGCTTGCTTTTCCCAACTAGCTGTGACTGAAATACAGCAAACAAAACAGGGGAAAAAAAAGGCATAATAAAGCAAACAAAACTATAAAAAAGGCAGTTTTGCCAGCATCCAGCACCTTTTCTCAGGCTTGGGATCAAACCTGCATGCTCATATCCAAGGGCTCTGGTTAACCCATTCCTCTCACCCTGGCTACCACCCACAGCTCAGCTCTTTGTCAGTCCCCTCCCTCTTCATCTGCTCTTGCTGCCAGGTGGTCTGGCATTCCCTTATCAGGGCCTCAAAGGACTCTGCAGGACGGGGGATTGGAAAAACAAACCAAATTCTCCTCCTGAGCCAGGCAGGTAGTTCCCCAGGTGCCTGCCCTCATTATGGAGATTGCTTTGGGAGCTGTATCCAGCTGGCAAAGGTTTTTCATTAGGATGGTGAGGCTGAAAATGTGAAGCTGGAGGGAAACTATGTAGCTGTGCAGTAGAGGTGGCCTTGAGGTTGGGGTTAAAGAGGTGGTGGTAAGATTTTTTTAATTTTTATTTTAGCTTAACATTGTGGGATTGTTGGTCATGGAAGTGGCAGCACATTTTGGTTGTGGTCAGGTTCATCTGAATTCCCTATTCCCCCTGCTCTAAAGATGTTATAATCTTGCAAGTGTTAAATTTTGACTAGTTTTAGCATAGATTTGGGGCAGGAAAAAGCCTGGTTTAGGGCTGTGTGAGTCTGGATCTTGTGCAATGTGTAGGAGTTGTACTCCAACTATTTTTCTGGTAAGCGTATGAGGAAAGGCAGGCGGGGTAGGCAGAGCTCAGACTCTGCTTATTTTTGTGCTAGCAAACAGCATAGCTCTGGCAGGGAAAAAAGGATTTGAAGTGTTGAGCTGACATGTTAAAGGCATGGGCAGCTCCTGACAGCATTTTCCCTCTTAGAAATGTCACAGATGTATGAGAAGGTGGTTGAGAACATGGGTTGCTGCTACTGCCCTTCTGACTGGAAAGAGTAGATACCAAGAGAATAAAAACAGGAGAAAGAAATCAAGTGCAGGACAGTTGTGGAAGCTTTAAGGGTCTTGTTTCAGGTCTGCTAGCCCTGTAGAAGCTCTGTCTCATTTCATGTGGCTAGCCAATTCCCTATGTGACAGCCCACCTGTGTAGCTGCTAAGAAGCTTTTACAAAACACATTTTATGTGGCTGGTTATAAGCTCTGCAGCACTCTTACAACAGCATAATATTTACTCATTGGAATTGTTGGGCCAGCTGGACCATTACGTGTACAGCCACGCGCCTTCCCAGAAGTGGGTAAGGCATGTGTTTGCATGTCTAAGGAAGCTTTGCTTGGAGTGCAACTCCAATGTGATTATTTCAGTGGCTTCTATCCCCTTGAGCTTAGTGTACAGAAGGTGTTCTACATGACTCAGCCAAAAATCACCAAACTCTGCTCTACTCCTGTTTCAAAGGATCTGTAAGTCTATGAGCTGCATTTACTCAGTGATAAATGCTGATAAACACTAGCTGTGGTAGCTACAATCTGTTAAGACAACATCCTTGCATCTGTTGGCTCCTGTTGGCTCTTATTCTGCTCTTTGCACTGATGGCATCTGCCACATCCAGCGTTGTCTGGGTGCCAGCTGACTGCGTGATCTAGCCATCCGATTGCTTTTCAGTGATAAATCGCTGTATCTGCTGCTGGCTGCATATGGCAGGTTGGTAGCACTGCCTGGTTACATGTGGTGAATCTGCATTGCAGCTACTGCTTTCTGAAGAATGTACCTGAGAAGAGATTTAAGGAAGAAGGGGTGGGGAAAAACACTCACATGGGTGCAATAATATTGAGGAAAAAACAAAGGAGCATTTCAGTCCTCTGCTTTGTAGCCTAGTTCAGCTGAGGGCAAAGGAAAGCTGGGAAAATGCAAATGAACTGCCAAACTTTGAAATTAGCCCACCTCAATCATCCCCATTTCCTTCCATTGCAGGGAGGTTGAAATTCTCTGTGAAGAAAAATTATGATTGTTGAGTCACTCCAGTAGCTGCGCTCTGGGCTGCCTGCCCCTGCCAGCCTACTGCACATCTTGTAAGCTGATGTTGGGATTTCAGTGGTGGGAAATGAATGTCAGTCTGTACTCTCTTCATGCACCATTGAGCTGTGCTTATGGTTGCTCTTGGCAGCACCAAATCATTAAACAGATAAAGCCATCAGTCGTTTTTATTTCAAAATATTAACCTAACTGCTAATAAAGCACAGCCCGTGTCATCCTTATGGTCTCTGCAGAGTTAAGTCACATTAAACACAGGATCTGCACGCTGGAAAAAGCCTCATACTTCTTTCCTGCACTGAGAGGAAATACCTTTCTGTGTGCAGAGCTTGCCCCAGAGAGCTTTGCTTTGGGCTGTAGCACAAGAGCTGCCTTGGGGAAGTTGGTGGGGCTGGGCTGGGACTGCAAAGGGAAGCCAGGTGGCTGTGACCTGCGTGCTTCAGTGTGAGTGCAGTGGGATGCTGTGCTGGTGCCATGGATGGAGGGATGGCTGTGTCCCTGCTCCTTCTTTCTCTCCTGGTGTTCATCAGGGCTCCCATCTCAGCCTCCCAGGGCAGGTGGGGAAGGTTTGTCAGGCCCCAAGGCAAAGGAGTAGACTTCCCTCGGTGGCTGAAGATATATTTCCCTAAACACCCCCAGCAAAACTGGAAGGGTTTTTAAAATTCATTATGTCACAGAAGAATCTGTTTAATCAGCTGCCTTTCCCTGGAGGCGCTTTACACTTAATGAGAGACATGATGGAAGGAATCAAAATTGGTTTACAGGAGTTTAGCCTCAAACTCCCCAGCTGATGTATTACTGAGTGCTCTGTAATTTAGAGTAGCAAATGGAGACACTGAACAGTTCTCACCCTGTCTGCACAGGTCAGTGGCAGAGGCAAGACGTGAAGCCTTGAGCTGTGTATTGCATCAGTCCTTTCATATGTGTTATCACGATGAACAGCAGAAGTCTCTATTACTAGGAGCCTGATCCATGCTCCTGGATCAACTTGGCAAGTGCTCTTACTCTCCAGAGCCATTTGCCAGTTACTCAGTAGGGCATATCTCAGTTTAGCTTATTTATATATACATATTCTATGTTTTGAATTATTCTAACTCAAAAGCAACCAAATCAGAAACTTTGCACTTGGGTGAGAAGAGCACTGGAAACTTTGTGAACTAGATATGAAGTGGGATCACAGAGCTGGAATATTAAATAGTTTTGACCTTAGGTTCAAAAAATATTATTAAAAGCCTCACATGTAAAACTAACACTGAAAGAAAGGGCATTTGCTGGTTTTCTCCACTTGCTCACTTTCCCCAAGTGCCCATGCTATGCCTGGTCTTTTCAACTAACTTGTACCCTGCTTTCTTAGCATGGTGGGTCAGGCAGCAGCTTTTCCACTACCAGGTTTTGTA
This sequence comes from Apus apus, assembly GCF_020740795.1. Classification (NCBI taxonomy): domain Eukaryota; kingdom Metazoa; phylum Chordata; class Aves; order Apodiformes; family Apodidae; genus Apus; species Apus apus. The sequence goes on along the minus strand of NC_067284.1, from coordinate 100,630,908 downwards.
GAGAGGTGCAGGGTTCTCAGGAAAGCTCGCTCTGAAGGAGTGTCTGTGGGCCTGTGCATGATGTTATGCTCTTAGCAGCATGCAAAGTATTTTATCACTGTGAAATAATTCCCATTCCAATATCTCATTATCCTTCTCCTTTTAGCTTTTTACATGTTGGATTTTTTTAGTAAATAAAGGCTAAGTTCTTTGCTAGTGGATTTTCCCACCACGTAATTGCTGTACTAGCAACAGCTGAGTGTTTTCCACAGGGCAAGTGATCAACACACTCCACCAGGAAGGGAGGATGGTTTTGTTCAGCTCTCTCAAGTGACAGCTGCCAGAGCCAATGCTTGCCACAGAAACAGGTTTTTTTTGTGATAGTGTCTTGGGAGCTGGGATGGGACCAGCTCCCTCTGCCCCTCAGGTGGCTCTCAAAGAAATGGCCAAAAGGGAAAACCTTTGAACTGGCTGGCTGCTTTTTGACCCACCCTGGGCCCCAGAAGTCTTAGTGTTGAGCTGTCCTATATTAAGGTGATACAGTCCAGAATCACATCCCAGAGTTGTGTTTACTGAAAAAAGTGCAATTTTGTGAGCATGAATGTATTCATTCACCTGCCAAAGCATCTGTGATAGCTCTTTCTTTGTGGAGTTCTATTAAAAACTAGTCATTTATCATTCATTTAGGTATAGTTCGTAATACATTTATGTGTAATTGCATGTGTCTTGGATGTAAATATTTAGATTTTGATATGGCTAAACCATATAGTTTGTTTGTGTTAACTTTAGCAATTATATAGCTTGGAATAAAAATAGCATTTTCTCACAAAGATGAGATGTGATGGAGAGTAAAGTAGATCACCTTTATTTTCCTTTCAGCTGTTATAGTTGATAGTCTATGTAATGTACACCTATGAGTTTTTTAAAATATGAATATGGGAATTTTGAGAGTGCCACTTACCATCAGTCTGTAACACATTATTTACAGATTATTTATGAGCTGTTAGTATCTTTCCCATTTTTTTTCCCCAATTGTTAAAGTTTAAAAGGACTGAAAGGGAAAACACAATTTGGAATGGAATTGATTTTACATCATCTGGTTTTATCAGCTGATGAAATAATATTGCAATATTAAAGAATTGCATTGTCATCTCTTGGTGTAAAGTTGCATTATGTCCTGTAGCCTTGGCTCACTTATTAATCCTTCAGTAGGGCACGCTTAGTTGCTCATCAAATGAGACAACATATGAAGAAATCCTGCCTACAATGTGATTTATATCTCTTCAGGCAAAGACACTGAGAACTGGATCATCTGCCTTCGTTTATTACCCTGCAACACAGAAGCAGTCTCAGAATCTGGAAACTGGCCAGTTAGGACAGACTGAAAATATGTATCTTGGGAACAAAGGGTAGATCTGCTCTATCAGTTGAGCATGAGTCTGAATTGCTCTTAAAAGCTAAATGCATGCATGATGTATTAACTTATGCATCCTGCAGTGGAGAGGACCTTTGAGACTAAGGTCATGTATAAGGGGCAGGTCAAGCAGGGCATGATCACTGAAGCCCAGCTTGGTTGCTGTACATTCACTGTAGGGAGCAGGGGTGCGCAGCCAGATAAATACAGTCTGGCTCCAATAGCATATAGATACACTGAGCCAGCAGGACTTATATGGGGAGAGGGAAGGGTGGTACAGAAAAGTAATTTTTACAGCTGGTAGGGTTTCCCACTATGAGTTTCCCTGGAGTAGTGAAGCCACCTGCCAACATGAGCATCAGTTCACCAGCTTCTAGAAAGTGGCTAGAAGTAGTGGAGAGCAGTCTACTGGAAATAGTTTTTTAATAGCTAACTGTCCCATGGCAAAAAGATGGCATCCAGTCCAGTCCCAAGCGTTGGCATGCCAGACTTGCCCAATTACAGCATGTATTAAAGATCAATTACTGCAAAGATCGTCAGAAACTTGGAGGATGTAGATTGTGTAGCTCATTTTGATTACATCTCTTTTGTGTCTTGCTTTCTGCCTTGAAGGGCAAGGTGTTCCGGTGCAACTTGCTGTGGAGGGTAGAACCAGCTCAGTCCATTTTTTCTCCTTCAGCCTCCAGAAATAGCTGAAAAGCAGAAAGCTGGTCTCCACATGTTCCATGTGTGCACGGGTCATGTTTTTAATTGGTTCAAACCAACAGTATTTCTTTTCCTCCAACTCCACCGCTCCCATTTCTCTTGCCTTTTCCCAAACTAATTAATTTAAAAACAAAAGTGTTTTTAGCAAAAGGAAGTTGGAATATAAATATACTGGAAATATGACTGTTTTCTTTCCTTGTAAGCAAAACAAGCCCCCTGTGTGCCCTACACATTTCACAGAATCAAGGCTTTCATGATGTTGCATAATAGCATTCTGCATTTGTGGCACTGTGTCTTGCAGTATCTTTTGTGTTTATCTGAATTTTTTCTTTCTGTGCCATGTTTTTCCCAATTCCCCTCCATTTCTGATCTTTTGTCAAGAAGAAGATAGGCATACTCTGTAGGCCAAATGGTAATATCATTTGGCTTTTTCATAGATTGCCGTAAACGCTACCCCTGAAGGGTGCTACTTTGGAAGTGTTAAGGTGATGGTAGCCTAGTTCAGCCAAGATTTGAAGGGATAGGGTCCTCACACACAGTATAGCTCAATGGTCTGTAAGAGGGGTCTTTGGCTCAGTCATGATTTCGAACCTTGTGTGCCATCCACACAGCTTATGACACCTTTACTGCATGGCCATAAGCTATGTTCTGGAGATGTTTGAAGGGAGAAGTCCAGGCACAGTCACTACCTTAATGTGTGCCCAAGGTGATCTCTGGATGAGACAGGCAAGGGCAAACTATATTTCAGCCCACTTGCATGTGCAGCAAGGCCTATTCTTCATCTGTAGAGTGTGGATGGCCCAAAGTACCTACAACATACACAGTGGAGTTAAAAGATGATGGTACAGAAGGAAGGCTGGAGGGGTGGATCACGGAACTTGCTATGCTCTTCACCTCAGGGTGCTTTTGGATATAACAGGGCTTAAAAACCTTTCCAGATTCCTTGCCTCAGTTTGGGAGAGTCTCTGTATTCTACTGAGAATAATTTATACCAATGAATTTGTTGATTAATTTGCTTAGGTCCCGAATGTTACTGTTCTAAATTATCAAGGTGGGTGGTTATGAAGAAACAACATAGTTGAGGGCCTCTTGCTTAATGGGTCTTGAGTGCATGAGTGCATCGTACTTAACATTTCTATGGGAAGCAAAAATGGAGAATCCTTTGCTTACAAAATGGTGGAAAAACAGAAATTAAGAGCCATGAGGAAATGTCTGGGACTGCTGGCAGTACAGATCAGGAAGGAAAACACAGTGTGTCATGCAATTCCTGTGTATGGGCATCTGTTGTACAAGATACAAACCCTGTAGACATTAAGCACGTCTCTTTTGAGTTCTAAAATCCTGTAACTAATCTGAGTCATTTGTACAGCTGAACAGACTCCAGGTCTCTTAAGTAAATTGGAAATACCTATAATTCTGAGGAAATTAAAGAACAGTTAGGTAGTCCCATAGCAGAGGAAGAAATAAAAAGGAGTCATAAAACCTCTGGTCTCTGGGAAAGCTCTGGGTGAAGACGACTTTGTAATAGAATTTTCTAAACTCTTTCAGTCTCACTTGGCTCCTGTCATACGGAAAAAATTTCAAAAGGCCAAAGCAAAAGGGTTCCATTTCAGCATTAATTGCAGTGTTGGGTTTTCTTAGCTCTCTTTCCTAGGAAATAACTCACTGATGCACCATTTGCAATAATTAAATTACAGGCCAATTCTTTTGACTAATGTGACTCAGAAGACACAGGTTAAAATAGCATCTAGAAAATGTCTGAACAGACCTTATGGACAAGAGCTTAGCATATATCTTGAAGTTCACATTAATCAGAAAGCTGCTTCAGAGTTTATAGGCCTGTTATTATAATTTGCTATTTTTAAAATTCTCTGAAGTAATCAGAAAATCAACCAGCTCAACATCCCTAAAGAGAGCTGCTTCCCACCCACCAGCAGTGCCTGACTTCACTGTTGACATAAAAACCATGAAGATCTCAGTCTAGTATTCTGCCATGTAATTGTATCCTTAATTTTGGCCTTGTTAAAAGTCTGCTGGAAAACTGAGCTTGTGTGTCCTCATTAGAAGCAATTCATATGTAAATAATTTAAGATTTTTTTTTTTTAACTTTGAGAAAGAAAGCGTCCCTGTGACTCAAACATTCTGCAGGCTCTTGCTCCTCTTGTGGCTCCTGTGTGGCTGTGACTCTTGACAATCTGATGCAGAATGAGAGGGCTGCTGGCCACACTGGAGAAAGAGCTGCTGGAGAAAGCGTCTGTCAAGAGACTTTACCTTTTCACCAACCTTGGTTTAGTCATTAAAAGGATGTGAGATTATGCTATCTTCTACGTGCTTGTGCCTGGTGTAAACCCATGAAAGGTGCTTTTGCTCTCCTTAGTCAATAGTAGCCACCTAGTCAGCAACTTCTCTGCATATTGGAAGGCTTAACCTGTGGTCTTTTACATGCAAAAATACCTATTTTACATGCTGCTGAATTGGCAGCTTAGCAGTAGTGAAATTATATCCTAGTGTTAAAATAGCATGACTTTGAAGAGATATCAAATAAACAAGTCAGATGAGTTATTTGGAAGAACTAAGAGTACGACTTCAATAAAGTTCGGCGCCTGTTTCTGATGAGTATTTCTGGAGCTGGAAGTTACGCTATTGAAAGTGTTGACAGCAATTTGAAGGTGTAAAGGAATATTGCATCTTTACCTGATTTCTACACTTCTGAGTTGGATGAGTCTCTTCACACTCTGTTCCTAAAATACAATGTCTGAGGTATTTGTCTCTAAGAAAGTTGAGTCTTTCTTGCTCATTAATAACTTTTAAACATCAATGAAGGTGTTCGGAGCTTCTCTTTGGCACCTTCTTTTTGTACATACATAAAAGTGTAGGCAAGTGGGACTAGGTGGCAGATGATGGAATAGATTTAAAACTGTTTGTCAAAACCCTTTGTGTTTTTTTTTCTGTATAAAGAATTCTATGTGGAAAGGTAGTGTGTGTGGGAAATAAAGGTAAAGTCCAAGGTAACCTGTGAGGCAGATAATTTTTTATTGTTCATTTTGTCCAGCTCCTTGCAAAAAAAAAAAAAGAATCTTACAGCTGCTAGGAATCTGACCTCGTGCCCAAAAAATGTGTAAAAGCACAGCTGGCCCTGTCTGGCCCTGGTGGAAGTCAGCTTAAAAACTAATGGCAAAGACTTCATTTCAAGAGAGTATTTAGCTTTAAAAAATGAATAAGGGCTGCATGCTCCAAATGTCATCTGTCAATTTAACAAATGGCAACTATATACACATCTTAATGCCAGATTGCTGTTTCATTAGGCTCCTTGTGGGTTATTCCTTCTTGGTAGCTGGCATTATTCCACCTGGAGCAGCAGAAAGGCAGGAGTCAGAGGCTCCTCACTGCTGCTGCTCCTCAGCCACCCGGTGCTGCTCCTTCCTGCTTTCAGGGGGAGGCAGGAGAGAAAAGAGGGCACAAAATGAAAACAATTCTGGACAAGATCAATAGGGAGGCATGTTCCTCGGTACAGCTGGTTTGAGATCAGCATGGCAACAGACACAAAGATATCTAGAGTTAGGATTGTAACTCCAGCCTCAGTGCACAGGCAAGAGCTGGTGGCTGCTGAATTGCACTGCCTGATGGCTGGAAATCTGTAAGGGACAGGACTCCCTAAATGGGAGTGCCCTGCCACAGGGTATAAAGGAGGATTAAGGATTCACCCTAACTTGACTAAGACCTGCAGGAACAAACTGAATAAACTGTCAGTACAACACAATTAATTGAGTGAGGACTGAGGAAACAGCCATGGCACAAGGTTAAGGTAAAGATGCAAAAGGGACAAGTCTGAGCTACTCCACTTGGCCCAGCTCCAAGCCATCACAATGCCATTCATTCCCTCACTGCCCTCTGTGGCACTGCAGCACTGCCAGGGCTCTCCAAGTCCACAGGTTGAACCTCCTCAAGCTGCAACTGCCCACACCGAGGTTTCCAGCGCTTTCCTGTGAAGGAAACGCTACTGAAGTGCCCTACATTGTGAGTAATCAAGGTTTTGTTGAGACAATGGCTAAGAGCTTTCAGCCCTCCCCATTGTCACTGGCAGCTCAAGCATCCTGATGGAGCTCCCCGATGGGATAAGCACATTTAAATGCTAAAAAGTGCACTAAACAGGTATAGTTTTGAATTATTCATTCAGGCTGGTCCTGCCAGAACAAGTGCCACACAGCATGACTGGAAAGAAGTTGCAGAAGGCAAGAAAATTAATTTATTTTAAAAATCAAGTATTTGCTGTCTCTGGGGTCAGGTTCTGTGTTACCAGGCTGGTCACTACACAAGCAGAGGGTTTCCTTGCCAGGGAGCACAAAGTGAGGACAACTAGTTAATTTTGTTTCCAGGCTAAACAGACTTTCATTTGCTTGTACCATGGCATCCAGGGGAGTTCATACTGTTATTTGTAAACCACAGGTAACCTGAACAACTCTCCCTCTATCCCACAGCACGCATGCTAGGAAGCTGCTTCTCCTCAGGAAAGTCTCCCTGCCTGAGGGTGAGGGGCTCAGTAAATGAGGTGCCACATTCAGCCAGCACCTTGCTGGGAGGCTGCAGGGAAGGGAAAATTGGTTTGGGTCCTCACAGAGTGCTGGCACATGCACCAAGGTGTCTGTGCAGCCACAGCAGAGGGGATCTGCTGGGAAGTTATGAGGGGAGTTTACAATGAATCCAGTTCCCTACAACCTCTTTTCCTGCTCAGATTTGTCAAGGTTTTTGTTTGGTTTTGTTGGTTTTTTTCAAGAAAAGCAAGGTTTGCAGAGAGATGGTATGTACAAACATGTACTTACTTATTTTTTGTTTACTTCCATTAAGTGTGTGGAAAAAGCTGGTAAGTTTTTGAACTCAGTGTCCCTACAGCTGGTTGTTGAAAGCTTGCCTGTTTTTTTCTGACTATCATTTGGCTTAATAAAAGATATTGCCTCTCCCTGCAAATCTTGTTTCTCTTGCACAATATGGCTGCACAGATAATGGCAGTTGTTTATATCCTCACAAATTAATGTGACTGTAATGGCTACCTCTCAGACTTCAAAAGAGAAAGTAGGAATCGAAGCCGAAGGCAGCATCAATTTTTATTACAATGCCTGCTGGCACATGGAGAAAGCTCTGAAGGTTAGAGAAGTGCCACAACAAATCTTCCCCCATACTTAAATGTGAAATCTTGACAGCATTAAGATCAGTGGCCAGGCAATCTCCCCTCCAAGAGCACCACAGTCTTGATTCACTTCTTAATTTCAGAAGCTGTCCCTGTTTTATCCAACAACATGGGCAGCCCCCATAAGGGTCACAGCAGCTGAGGCTGGTGAGTGTGACCATAGCTGAGGTCAGTGCACCACTCTTCAGCCAGAAAGAAGCAACAAGCTCAAGTTGCCCTTCCCACCCCTGGGAAGGACAGAGTTAATTACACCAAGCTAAAAGTTCAGGTCAACAGAGCCCTTAATTTTATTTCCACCACACACACTCCACACCACACCCCCCACACCCCATACCCCCCTTTTATTTATTATTCACTTAGATTTTTTTAAGACAAAAGGAAGGCACCATGTGGAAACATCACTATGGAAACATCACGGGCTCATTTGTACTTGCCTGCCAAGCAACTACCTAACTGAACTTTTACATCCTATTGGATCACTGTTGGCCATCTGCTCTCCCTGAAACTTCTCTGAATACCTTATTTCCCTGAAAAGTTCATTTTTAGAAAGGAGGAGGCAAGGGGAGAATCCGGCATTCTTGGCTAGCGCTGAGCTATTGTGAGAAAGGAAGATAAACACACTTTGGGGCAGCCCCTTAAAAAGACAAAGATCCATGTTTTGCAAAGTAATTTAATAGAAATGCCTTGTTTCTAGATGCACCTCTATGATAAGAGTATATATTGGCAGCCACAAGGCAAAACAAATAAACAGCTGCTTCTAGTACTTTCGCACTAATTGTCTTCCTCTCCCCTTCTCTCATTCAGTGTCAAACGTATTTTCTTCTAAAACATAAGAGTTACTGCCTACACTGGAGCTGTTGGCTGCAGGCTCACCAGCCCTGCTCCAAATAAAACATAGAAATAGATTTCCTGCCAAGCACTGGGGAAGTTTGAAGACTTTAGTTTTTAAAAAATATAATCTTTTTATCAGTGCCCTAAGCCTGCCAAAGGTAATTATGGGCCATAGCGCATTTACAATAATGCACAGGACCTACAGACATTTCAAAAGCTTAATGGAGAAATCCCATAAATGTACATATCGAAAAATACATTAATTAAATTAAACTGTCATGTAAAGATATCACTTAATTTTGCAGAGCGGAAGGTGCCCTTAATGGGAATAGAATGGATCAGTGAGCATTTCAAAACCCAAAGCTGTAATTTAAATGCAGGCTCTCCTCTAGTGTGCAAGTCACAAGACGTATTTATTACAGCCTTGGACTGTCAATTGTAATCAGTTTAGCAGAGACAAAGCCATGTTGTTTTGCTTCCTTGCCCTCCTAGCTGGTTCAATATATTTTGATGTCAGATTATTGACAAGCAAACCAAAGGCTGAATTAAAATGTTTGCTTGTGATGAAGTGGCAAAAATGCAGTCCAAGGTAAATGTAACTCTGGAGCCTACACATTTATTTATCAAGCAGCAAGGGAAAAATGGTGATGTGAGGCATTTAAACTCCACTAAATAAACCAATTGAATATATTCACTGCTGCTCTTGAGGCCTGCTATGTGGCAACACAGACACAAATAGATAAAAATAAGTAAAAGCATTGAGAAAATGAATAGCATAATTTATAAGTTGCTGCTCAGAGTTTTACAGGTGGCAGTAACAATTAAATTTGTTGCTTTTGATACTCTTTTAGGGCTAGAGCCAAAGCCTGGGCCCTAGGTCCCCAGCAAGCAGGCAGCAACACTTCTTCCAGGCCGTGCAACCCCTCAGCTCTTCATTCCCAGGGCGTCTTTGCCCTGGTTTGCCGAAGACTTTTTTTGGTAGTAACAGTTACAAACCAAGCCTATGCTTCCACAGTCATCTGCAACTGTTTCCTTCTCACCGAATAAGTACTCCCAAGCCCAGATCAATTCCATTTCTGACATTCTTCTGTATATATTCTCCAGTTGTCTTTCTTACAAAGTTCATTTTCTGATCTGAAGCACTGACATGGTCAGCTTATCATGGCTGCCTCCTGCCTTCTTCCAACCCGTCCTGAGCTTAGCTATGGAGGTGCTTCTCTGAGCCTGAACCTAGAGCCTTCTGCCCAAGATCTCCACAACTTCTTGTGGAGCACTCAAGTTTGTGAAGCTGACTCTGAACGGCAGCAACAAACTCCAAACTCATGATTAGAGAGAGCTGCAGCAGCACATCTGACAGTGACAACTGCCCCAGGCAGACCTCTGAGGGCAGGGACAAGGAGAGGCAACAGGACCAACCTCCGTGGGCTCCTGCTGCCAGAGATGTTGCTACAGTAGTGGGAGCCTGGCCATTTGCAGGGAAGGAGAACAGCACTGCCTGGGGGAGAGAGGAGGTGGCTGCACACATGCTGGCTGTCCAGATGTCTTGCCTTGGCACTGATGAGTGGCTTGTCTTCAAATGTGAGTTAATTTCTTGCTTTTATAAAAGTACCTGTGCATCTGCATTTGTTCTTACTCCCAGAAGTAACAGATAAACTCTTAAGATAAATTATTTTTGTCACCCTCTTCAGTTTCCCTTAGCTTTGAGTGGGACTTAAAATAATTTTTAAGAGACAGGTTACCACTGACAGTCGTTACTAAATATTTCTGTTCCATCTTTAAGGACTGCAGAATTTGACACAGCAGTTAAAGTGTGTTTTGTTCTACTATCAGTAATCTTTCTACTTATTTACATGGCTCCTAGAGTCCCACTATCCAAACGCTAACAACATTCTTCTTTGAAACAAGGCAGTAGGGAAGGAGTGTTCTTAAGCCACCCTACAGCAAAACAGGTACTGAGAGATCTAGGTCCTGGTCCAAACCAATATGTAGGCTCCAATTCCTGCTGTCACTGATGTCAGTGACAAGCCAGAAGTCCTTTAATTTGGACTTCACTGGCTTCTTCAAGGTAAGAAAATTATAGTCCAGCTGAGAACTGAATGTATGTATCAGTATGGATAAACAGCCAAATACTATAACCATAAGTGTCACCACTTCTTTCCAATAAAGCCACTGTAGTCATTAAAAATGGTCTTTGCCTAAACAGCTTTTCCAGCTTAGCTCTCTGGTTCATAAGCCCTCTCAGCTCCAAATCTGATGAAACCTAGACATTTATTTTGGTTATGGAAAGGACTCAGAGGGTACTGTAACAGTCAGGAGAATAGGATAGGTCAGAGGCACCAGTTAAAGGGCGTAAGTTACAGGAATACTATTTATAAACTCTGAAAGTAGCTATTGTGGTAAATAGGCTTCTCTCCCACATCACTTTGTAAACAATAAGTAAACACACAAAATATGAATTCTAAGCTATGAGGAGCAATGGTGACAATGTTATGCTTGTAAGACACTTTTCAAATACACTTTTGAAGGTATTTATTTGAAATACCTAAAAGCCTTAATTTGTTCTGTTTTTGTAGACGTGGAATTCTAACAACTCTTTTACATTAAAAAAGTTAAGGCATTTCTCAAATTTCTGAATATCAGCCAAATAAACTACAGTTTTATGCTTCAGAAGATTTTCCACTGAGATGTACATAATAATCAAGATTGAACTGTACTTGTATTCTTAATTCATTAGTGGAGCTGTAAGGCCCTCTTCTGGACTGTAAATTACTGCATGGGAAGCACAGGGCATGTCAATGGCAAAGCCAACCAATGCTACGAAAAGATGAAGGTCTCAAAGATATTTTGTTCATACTATTACCAATTTCATTTCCTGGTCTTCACCTGGATCTGCCCATCTCACTCACTAGAATTTAGTAGCCTAGAACAAGTTCAGCTTCTTAGAGGATTCTTACCAATGAAGTCTTCCTTATGTCAATCTTCACAAGAGGAGAAGACAGTCTAAAGACAGTTGTGGAGAGTTTTCTCCACAAGTTTGTATGAAGATGCTGAACAGCCACATGACGCTTACGCTAATTAGCAATAGCGCACACCAACTGAGACGTGATTCTGCATATACACCTGTGTACATAGGGATGGGACTTCCAGAAGTTATGTTTGAAAATCTGGCTTATGCTAGAGGGAGTGTAAAAACCTAATGAAGAACCACTACAATAGTCCTACCTCAAATCTTCGAGGACTGTTCAATTCCTTATATGCATTTTGATTAAATATACACACAACGATTGTAAAGGTCTTAAAAATGTAACCTTCCAAGAGACTGACTTGGCTTTGCCTCAGCAAACACTATTGAAAAAAAAGATGCTTCTCCACAGACAGAAAAGAAAATATTCTAGAACGTGCTGTACAGAATGCCATAATTTTAATGGATCCATTTGGCTGAGAACAATTATAATCGAACCATTTCCTTATTTCTAAAAACAACCACTTATTCTTCTGCTTAGTCACATATGATAAAAAGAAATCACATACATAAAAATGCAGGAACAGGTAGGAAGTACTGTTATTAAAAGGTCTGTACAGAATATTAGAGAAAGTTCAACTGGACTGTACTTTTTAAAAAAGGACACTAAAGAAACCTTCATGTGTTGTTTTGGTAAGTTTCTGTCTCCCATCCTCACAGGGCTACTTACGATGGTCCTTCTTCCGTACTTTTGATTTTGGTGCTGCCAAGAAGAAACAGAAAGGGAGAAAAAACATCAGAAGTGAATTACACTAATACCAGCGTAATACTAATACCAGAGCCAGCATTCTTTTAAATTCCATTCAAAATGGGATCAAAATGGATTCATTAACCTGAAACCTACCATTGGGATTTTCTTGTCTGTAGAAAGCTTGCAACAGTTCCACTGCTTCTTTGGCACGATAGCCAGACGTGCACTGTTCAAATTAGAATGATGATCAGTGCATCTGACAATAACATATTCTACGTTTCACAAGAATGCCTTAAGCACAGAATAATTGTAAACAACTGTACTGCCTATTCTACTAATTTACCATGTACCTTTAACTATTTGGAGGTCAGAAAAATCTCCTTTTCAGCTTGAATATCTTGTACATTTGAAAAATACTATGTTGAGGCTTAACAGAGTAAATTATTTCCCTAATAACTTAAAGCAAGGCAAAGCAAACTTTCTTAGTAACTTATGTAAATTTTTTTTCTTCTTAATGTTTGTTCTCAACTTACTTCATATATTGTTTAAGGACTTGGAAAGGTAAGAGACATAAACCTAGGTATTTGTAGATAAGATTCCTACCAGACAATGTATGTCCACACACCTAACTCCTTAGTCCTAACAGTCACCTCTCAGACCTTTTTGGTCTTTCCAAGATATTTGTCCAGGTCATTAACATTAATGACAAAGCATTTAAATGTCACTAACACTAAATTAATCACCATCCACACCAGAAAATAATGAATTAACCCTATACATCCCACTTCAGCTGCCTACAGAAAAAACAGAAGGATTTGTAGTAGCAAGAATCTTGTCCTTTATTTCTTCTGAACATACAGAAAAATTAAGTAACACATGCCAATATTAGCAAATTAACACTCTTCCAGTACTGACGATACAAATCAATTCCGATCCTAGTTTCACAAAACATGAGAGAAAGATGCTTAGTATGTTTACAGTGGACTTGCTGTCTATAATTCTTTCTGAGCCTGGAGCCTTTATATTACTTATTTTTTACATTCATTACGTCATAAGTGTTACTTGCAGAAAAGAACTCCAAGAACCCTAATCAGTATCCTTGTTAAGACAGGATCATCTACAACTGCGTATAATGCAATACATAAAAGGCTAGTGATACTCTCTATCTATATGTACGTATAGGTATCAAGGTAGACTAGTAAAATGCTGTAAATCACAATTTATGTTTACTATAGCTCTACTGAATGCTTGTCCAGCCTTTTCTAAATGACAAAAATGCCTCAATCTCCTCAAACACTCTGTTCCAGTCCTTCAGTATCCTTACTGTTCAGAAAGCTTCCCCAATATCTAAACAAAATCTCCTCTGCTACTCTTAAAGTCCCTATTTACAAACTCTATGTATTACATAAATCTAAGTGAATGTGTTTTGCCTCATATATGGATAGGCTGGGAGCAAAGACACAATAATTTCCAGCAACTTAGTAAGTTGCTGTTGCTTGATTTATTGATGTTTGTGCATTGTGCAGTTTAAAATAATTTTTCCCTTATTTCTTCCTGCAGCATACACTTACTGTTCTACATACTACACATCTTTTAGATACATTTATTCACTTCCTCATTCCAGGAGTGTAATTCTTTCCTTTCCTCTTTGATGCATCCTTTTAAATCTTTGAAGACTGCAATCAGTCAATTTCCTCAATTTTCTTTAATTTAAGGACTTAATTTTTTTACATTATTTCCCTGTGACATCAAGTTTACTTGGCTGGTGATCATCCTTCATGTGAGTTCTCCTAAGCTGATGCATAACATTCTCAAAGCATAGTAACAAAGCTTGGCACGGTACCCTAGCTGAAAATCAAAGGAAAATATTTTATAGCTTACTTCAAATGGGTCTCCTGTGTTTACCAGATCATCAGATGAGATGCTCAGAACTGAGCCACAGCCTCCAAATCGCTCATTTCGACAGCCATATACAACCCGTGGAATTTATGTGAATGAGTTAAGGTATTAACTTAAAAGTGAAAAGCAAGCAAGAAGTGAAGTAGCCTGATTTAAGTAGTCATTAAATTTCACCAAAGCGTGCTTGTAGTTTTCAAACTAAATTAGTTTGCACTACAATTCCTCCCTCATAAAATCAGAACTTAGTTCTGAGTAATGCAAGATGTTTTGCTGAAGATGCGCATCCAGCCTTCCTCAGAAAAGCATGAATCCCAAAGCAGAGCCATACAAAGCCATGATTTACCCCTTGTTACAACATTCAAAACTGAACACTTGAGCTGAAATTAGCTCATTTTACTTAATAACAGGTATCTCTAAATTAATTTCTTTTTACATCCCTAAGATAGATCCTTATTTGTCATAATGGCACCATTTCTCTCTCATTCCTGAGCCTCTCACTGTTTACCATGCAGTTTAAATGGAGGTGGCTGCAGACTCTCAAGTCACTGGACGGTGTGCCATTGCCTGCTGACTTTGCCTGACAGTGGCAAGCTCTTTTCTGCATGCTCAGTGCCAAAACAGTACCATTTTGACACATGGTTCCCCAGCATGAATAAGCATGAAAGGATACTCATGAAGCGCACGGCAGCTGCGCACATGATACAAGGCTCTACAGTTACATACAGTATTGAGTTTGCAAACACTTCTGTATAATCTCTGTTGTGTTCCTTGCACCAGTCAAGAACCTGATCAATCACCACCATTTCTGCGTGTCGAGTAGCCTAGGAGATAAAAAGAACATTTTCTTAAAAGTTTGCATTGATTCACAGCTTTAAGCTTCTCACTTACAGAGATACAAATGACATAAAATGCAATGTCACAAATGATTCTTTCAAGACAAAGGTACAATGGCCTGACATCTAAGTTGTTAACAATTCAATTATTTTTGCTTCTGTTAAAGAAGCAATGTAATGCTTTCTTGAGAAGTTTCATTTTAGTACACCTCTTTGCTAACTGCAGAAGAAATTTCATGCAGCCATAACTGCAGAAGAAATACTCAACCCAAGAAAGAAAGTATTCAGCCTCCATCTCATATGCAGCACACAAAAGATCCATGAGTGCAAACTGTTATATTCTTCTACCTGTTCATAAGCACAGGAGACTGGTTAAAAGCTCTCTCTCTGTTGTGCCAGCATAGTAAGACAAGACAAGATTTATCTTTTATTTAATCCAAGGCGACAGAATTATTAGTATCTTGGAGGTCACAGCAACAGGTATGGCACAAAAAAAACAAAGAGAAAAGAAGTGTTGGCTTGAATTGCAGAGAGACAAAACAATCATTATTTGAATTAAGGCTGTTAGTATTTTCCTTCTTAATCTGTTTTGGAAAAAGGATGGTTTTGACACAGGTATTAGACTGAGACTTAATCACTTTGAATTATACTTGTACCCCTGCTACATATGTCTTAATGTGGCCCTAGATAACTTCCTCTCAATGCATGAACTTGGGTTAATATTTTAGCACTGTGAAGATCTGTGGTGCTAACTGTGAGATGCTCTAAAATATATGGCAAAAGACTAATGTATAAATAAATCAGTGGTAATTTTAATACTGTTTAAAAATGTTTTAAAACTCCTACAGAGATCTGTGCTGCCAATGCCTATGCTAGCAAATAGTTCAGTGCAAGAGGAGTGTATCTGTAGAGCAAAACAGGGCTGAGGACTTAACACCAATTCAGGGGAGCTCATGCTGGCCTAGCTCCAGTTTAGTCCCAGAGATGGTCTACTCCCAGCAGCTACTGGAGAGCATTAGGTATGCTCCCTGAGAGCATCTTTTCCGTGTAGTTTCATCTGAAAGGAAGACAGTTTGCCATCTCTGAGACACAAACCAAAGCGTGGCAAGCAGACAAAATCAAGACATTTGTTCCACAAGTGCACCTGTGATCTGAACTAACATAGTAATGAACCCACTTGGAAGAAAAACATGGATCAGAATCAATATGCAGACATGATTCCTCCAGACCTACTACTGAAATGTTGCCATGAAGGTTCCCTAGTTGAATAAATGAGATCACACCAGCTGAAGCTTCAGTGCACTTGTCTTATGGAGACACAAAGCATGATGCTCTCCAGCAGAAAGATGCCTCAGAACTACTACTACTACAGCTACCATTAAGTGTAAGTTGTGGCAATTCTGATTATGTGCCCCTCAGACCAGAAGGGACATGAATACCATACTGGCTTTTCAACTCCTGACCACGAACTGAAAGCATATAAGCAATAAGCCTTCATTACCATATGAAAATGTGCCTCTAACCTGTGACCCTGGGTTATACTGAGCACACCAAGTGGCTTTTAGGCCTCTGCTGATCTTGGGAGTACAAGATAAGAAAAAACATGCAGCTGCTGGAAGTCATACCAGCTTCTGCAGTAACAGAAGACAGCTACAGAAAAGAGGTTATGCTAATATAGAGTATTACTCCAGTGTATCCACATCTTTAGTAATACAGACCAGTTTGGTCATCTCACCTCATGAAGACATGGGAACACCAAAAGAAATTCCCCACAGGGTGAGAAAGGAACAGAACAGGCTCTGTATAGAGACTAACTAGAGCACAGTTCTTACCTTGCCAGACACAGTCATTAGTTTTCCAAGTTAAGATGGCTATGGTGGAGACTTTAAAAAATGAAGAAAAATGTGAAAAAGCAAACAGTAGATTGTTATTTATTATTTCTCATAACAAGCAGGCACCCAATGAAATTATCAAGCTGCAGATTTAAAACAAACAAAAGGAAGTATTCTTTCACAAAGCACATAATGAAATTGTGGAACTCATTGCCACAGGATGCTATGGAAGCCAAAAACATACACGAGTTCAAAAAAGGTTTAGAGAAATTCACGGAGGATGTGTGCTCAGACAGCTATCAAAAACAATGATCCAGATACAGACTTGGGTTCTGTAAGTCCTTAAGCTACTCATTTTCAGAAGCAGAAAGGTTTACACCACTGCTGTCTTGTTTCTCCAGCTCCTTCCTTAGGCATCTGCTAAAAGTCCCTCTTAAAGACAAGATATGGGTGAAAAACTGACCTTCCAGGTCTGTCTTAAGATTTCATTTTGTATTGCACTTTGACTAGATAGTCTTTTTTATTGACTTGCTGTGTGTAAAATAACACAAAAAGGTGATTCTTATTTTACTCATTGACTCAACTCAAGCTTCTATAAGCTCCTACTGGTTTTTATCTTCCCAAATCTTGTATGTTATTTTAAAGCCAAGAAAACAAAAGCAGGTATGAGTAGCAAGGGGAAAAGAGTGTTAAAAGAGTGTTAAATGTTAAAGAGTGGCAAATGGCACTCCAAGGAGAAATTAGGTGAAGCTGATGTCAGTGGGGAAAAAGCCTTGACAAAGCCTTAAAATAGTGCCCAAAACTATGGGAAATGTTTTATAGTCAAATAAAGATACCATCACTGCCACCAAAAGCTTACCTTCTAAATCTTAGACAAGAATTAACAAGTTAGAGTAAAGGGGGGCAAAGCCCAAAGTTCTGTATTATCTTGTAGCTTTGTTAGTAATTTAAGAGTGCAAACAATGCTTCATTGTCAGTCACTGTGTCCTGTACTTGCAGGATCATCTGGGCAAGAACACATGCTACAATGACCCAACAGAAGACAACAGAGGAAAAGTCTGCATGTATCAACAAAGGACACAGGACGGACAGCATTTTAGTGCAAGGCCAATGATTGCATCACAAGATGCTGAAAAAAAACTAAAAAAAACAGTTCTAGTTGGGAAGGGTTACGTATGTTATACGGAAGAAAATTTTCAGGTTGGTGTCTGAACAAGACTGTAAAGAAGCAAGTGTGGGAGCTGCCAGAGGGAATACAGGACTGGCATAAGCCCCTGACTGTATTGCCAGGCTTTTTAAAACTAGTCTTATACAGACATTTGTTGCATTATTGCCCAACGAATACAAGTAATGACATGGCCAACCATTTTGAAATGCTGATGCCACAGCCACGCTCCTAAAAAAATAAAACAAACACAGCTGTATATAAACTCCCTTCTTCCAACAGCAACTTTTTCCAGAATAATGTGATGACGGTCAGTAATTTTGCAAATAACTTCCACAGAGTAAGTGGCAGTATCTGTGACATGAACATGTTCTGCTATGGACACACAGGGCAGAAACAAAGTATGCAGGGTGACAGGAGACAGCCTGAAAAAAATCAGAGAGTTTTCAGCAGCTGAATCTTTTTTGCCAAACTGAACAGTTTAGGAACAGAATGAAAGCAGGCATAAAGAAAAGACTACCTGCTCCTCCCTCCAGCCAGTTAGATCACAGGATGTAGGGACTTACTTAAGGAGAAGACCTAGTGGAAAGTTGACTCCTGAGCAAGGACAAAATTGTAGGGAAGGTATGCACATCTAACTGGATAAATGATCCTTTCTTGAAAGTGGAAAGCAAGTTTGCAATGAGTGAAAAAAGCCAACAGCAAAGGCTAAAGGAAGAATAGCCAAACATCAACCTTGCAAAACAAAACTACAATTTTTCAATAAAAATGGTGCCAAGAATGTGGTCAAAAGCCAGAATAAGAATATGGAAGTAGAGATTATAGTGTATGGGATACAGAATTACAACGTTAAAACTGTTAAATTGCCTAGGGTATGGAAGAGGGATAAGGGGTAAAATCTCAAGTTGATAGATCATCTCCATCAGAAAAATACTAAGGAACTAGTGCAAGCAACTACCAACCCCACAGCACTGCTTTTGAGGTATCCAGGGAGAGGACCCCATGACTGAAACTTCTCAGAGCAGACAGAGTCACTGTAATGAAAAATAGGAAGGATATACAATCCTGACATCTACAGATCTGGGATAGTCTCAACAGCAAAACAAGCAACATAACAAACTTTGAAGGTAATACTATAAGGGCTAGTCTATGAAAGGGAAATAAAACAGAACATGGATTTACATAAGATAGCTGACACTAAATTAACCTTGTAACTTCCTTCGCAAATCTCAATCTCATCTCTCTGAACTTCTACAAAGCACCCGGCACAGCACAATATGTGAAATTATTGTCAGTCTGGGGAAAACAGGATAGCACAGGAAATATAAGTAAAGAAGTTGCACTGAAAGTGGAAATACTTAACCAGAGGGGACTAATCAGCAAAGATATTCAAAGATAATTTTGCTTAGATGTTTTCAGTTGTGACATTGGCATTAACTGGAGAAATACCTATAGAAAATAACTAACAATCTTTCATGTGATGAATGACATCAGAAGAGACAAGGTCAGAGTATCACTCAAGAAGTGGATGATCTTACAGATGGGAGTAAAAAAAAACCCCAAACCCTAAAAACAAAGAATAAAAAACCAGCATTAAAGACCAAGGCAGCTCCAGAAAAGATGGGTGGACTTATTTCCAGGAAGAGTAGGAAGTATTTGTGCTACCAAACAAGGCACAAGAGAAAGTCTATCTGGAATAAAGTATATATTTCTGGTTAAATCAATTCAAGAAAGATTAATCTAAAGTTGGAATGGATGTATACAAGTATTATTAGAATGAATGTACAAAAAGGGTCTATTTTCTGAGAGAAGAATAAACAGCTGGCTTGAAGGAATCAGGGAAAAAACAAAAGCCAAATACCTCCAACCTATGTAAAATAAAGGATGATGCTGGCACAAGAACAGAGAGATAGACATGGACCATGAAAAGTTTAAAACTGGAAATCAGATGGTTTTCTAGGCATCTGAGAAATGATATTCTGGAGAAGTCTTCCAGTGTGAGGCTGGACAAGAAATTAGTTTCAAAACGGACCTTGACAAATTTATGGTGTCTGCTGGAACTGCCTCAATGGCTCAAGAGGGGTTTTCTTTCCCAGTATTTTTCCTAAACAATGCCAGGAATCATTGGGAGAAAAGTGAAAACAATTTCCTGCATTTACGTTTTCCAGCAAGCGCCTCTTTCAACCTCACATTTTCTTTTAGACTATATGGAGCAATTAAGTATTTGAAATAAAAATTAAAAGCACAAAATTTAGAGTACCCAGCATTTCCAATCACTGTAATAAAAGGATTTATGAAAACTAAGCCACAAAAGAGTTGACATTTGAACTAAACAGAAACTGAAAGAATGGATTTGTTTTCAAAGATACTAACAGCTTAGTGTTTCCAAGATGAGGACGAATTTTTGTCACCAGGTTGCTTGGATTTAAGGATATACCTTCTGGCAACCCCGATGTTAATGCAAAAAAAAAAAAAAGTCTGAAAGCTTCCTTAATATTTTAAGGTCGATTCTGATTTTGTTATCTGTCTTGTCAGTTATGTTCTGCCCATGTGATTTTTACACAGCACGAATATCTCTGGCACAATGTTCTCAGGAAGTGTCTGCTCCCCATAGACTTACACTGGCTTAACTCGAGGTGCCAGGCTTCTCTGTCAGCTGACTTCCTTGAGTTGTACTAGAATTATTTTAATACAATATGCATTGTCCTGTAGCACAGGCTAGCATAAGGATTCATTTTTACTGTTAAGTTTCGAGCTTATAAGGCTCAATCTTCACCGTTTGTTATCTTTTCAGATTGGAGACATCAACAGTAAGTTGCAGCCAGGTCCCGCCATCAGACCATTTACACAAGACCTCCAGTTGCACCAAGCCCCCGTGGGCTCTCAGGGCCTCCCCGCACGCCCAAGATCCAGTCTGACGGCTACAATTTCAAGCACGACGTGCAACATTCACACCCCCCGCCCGGGCCCGGCCCCTCGCCCGGACTCACGTTCTTCGTCTCGTTGACCTCGTTGCCGCCCCTCCCCAGGACCTGGCCCTCGTACACCAGCAGGCAGCCGACCGGGACCTCCCCCCTCTCCAGCGCCTCTCTCGCCTGCCGGACAGACGGACACAGACACACGCACGGCTCAGGAGGCCGGGCCCCGCGGGAGGCACCCGCCGGGCTGCAGCCACCTCCCGCTCCCCGGCCGCGGGGCAGGCCCCGGCCCGCCGCTCCCCCTCGGGCCTCCCCGCAGCGGGAGCGCGGGGCCCGCCCGCACGCCTGGAGGCGGGGCGGCCGGCGGGAAGGCCTCCATCCCCGCCCGCACTGACCGCTTCCAGGGCCTGGTCCATCCAGGCCACGGCCGCCGCCTCCTGCTCCGCCATGGCGGCCCCGGCGGGCGCGGGGCTGTTTCCGGGGGGCCGGGCGGGGAAGCGCCGGGGGCGGCGCCGCGGTCCCCGCCCCTTCCGCCCAGGCCAGGGGCTGCCGGGCGGGCCGGCCCGGGCGCGCAGGATGCTGCGCTCGCTCTGGAGTTTCCTCAGGCGGCACAAGAAGAAATGCCTCGTCCTCGGCACCTTCCTGGGCGGTGAGTGCCTGGCAGCCGGGCCGGGCCGGGCCGAGCCGGGCGATCGGAGGAGCTCGGCGCGGAGCTGCCCCGGGGAGCTGCCCCGGGGCCTCCGCGCTGCTGCGGGGCTCCCGGCCCTCGCTGGGGAGGCTTCCTCGGGAGGCGGCGCTGAGCCCGGTGAGCCCCGCTGGGCAGGCGGGTTCTTCGCCGAAAGCAGCCCTGCTCTGCCCGCCGCTCCGCGCCGATCGCCCGGCCGAGCCCCCCGGCCCGGCCCGGCCCGGCCCTCCCGGCCGCGGTGCGATGCTGCTGCTGCTGCTGCCGCCCGGGGCTGCGCAGGGCCTGGAGCAGCCCCTCGCCTTCCTGGGGACACAGAGACCCACCCGCCGACCGTCTTCGGGGGAGCTGGGGCGGCAGGAGGGTTGTTCTCATGGCGAGGGAGGGAGGTTGTGCGTCTTCCCGTAAGGACTGGAACATGAGGACTCGCGTTGCGTGGGTGCTCGTACGGCAGGTGTTTGTGTTGGTTTGAAACAGCGTTTTAACCGTGTAAAGCCTGGGTGACGTTTGTATTAATTTTAGGATGGAGGCTGAAAGCCTGTTCTTTTGAAAGTGACTTGTGCGTTGAGGTGCTTTGTCCAATACAAACTAGCTGCAGAAACAAAACTGGAGAAGAAGACTTACGTTAATAATTCAAGCCTTCCCGTCTCCCTTAACGTTCTTGTCTAGCCTGTGGGGTGGTTATGGTCTGGTAGGCTCTTCCTTGCCTTGGAATTATTATAGGGTTATTTTTAATTGGAGCTAGATTTAAAAGAATGCCTTGAATCTGTCTCTTTGTTTAGTAATCAAGTGCATATCTGTGCAGCTGGAGATTAGACACCCCTCAAAAGGTACAGCTATGTCTTTGCATGCTCAGTCATCAGATCTAGTTATATCTTATGCAAATGACAGAATTAAATGTTACAGATTTGCTTAGGAAAGCTTGTAGTTGTTTACACCCACTGAAACTTTTACCTGAACAGTTAAATATTCTGAAGGCTACAAGTTTTTTGCAGTACCTTTTGTCTCGTATTCAGGTGAGGTCTCTTGAGAAGGTGAATTGTATATACTTCTGACTTGCCTTGGTTGGTGTGCCCTCTGCATCCTTTCAGCATGAATTCCCTCTGCGTTTTCCAAAGAGTGCTGATTAATATATGTTTATAGATAAGATTATGATTCCTGAAGTGCTTGCCAGACTTGCTTCTCCAGTTCACCCCTTCACCTGCAGATTTTCTGACACTGCAAGTACAGTGGAACGTAATGTTTACCAGTTTCTGAGCCACCACGCAACCCACCATATTAAGTAAACAGGTGTACTTTAATTTACCAGGCTGTGACCTGCAAGGTGTTCTTCCTCCCCTTCAGCTGTGCTTGTGAGAGTGGTGGACAGACAAATGGGAGTAGTAAAAACATCAGTTATCCCAGTTTCAGTTAATAAACATGGAAAGCACATACTGGGGAGCATGTGGCTCTTGGTAGTCCTCATAGCCTGAAATCCAAAATCCATCATGTTTTAACAGCCCTCTGTCAGCCTGCAAACCATTCTGGTATCACTGAATTTGCAGGTTTTTCTTATGATTAGTGCTGTTTATTTACAGTTCAGTGTCACTTTCACTAAAAAGCTACTGACTGCCCGAAGTACACTTAAAAAAATAATCAGGGACTAAAATCAAGTAATTTAAAGAGTGATCAATCAAAAAACCCCCCCAAGATGCTCCTCTTTCAACAAGCATTTCAGCTTGTGACTGAAAAAATACTGACCTGTGCTGCCATTGCCTGCAGCATGGATAAAGTACTTGTTTCCTGGGGCCATGTTGTATTTGAGGACTTGGTAGTAAATTGCTTTTTTGTATTTGAGACCCCGTAGTTAATCAGGGTACCTGCAAGCCAGAGAACCTCATTAGCTGCCACCAGCTGCATCTTGCACTGTGGTATTTAGGGCAGCTGGGGAGATGGCAGGATTTGCTGCAGAGTGCTGCACTACGGTTGTTCAGCAGGTGAATCGTGAGTGCTTTGGCCATCTACCTATTAGTTACGGATCAGACCTTAAAATAACTCCAAGAGCCATGGGAATGCCAACACCAATGAATCAGAACTCTGAGATCCACAACGGATTCTCCAAAAAATACTGTGTAACATTGGAGGGTAGAATGCAACTTTACATCACTGCTTTGATTTGAAGACAGAATACTTGGAACTGGTAGAATGATTTAAAAAGAGCATCCAAATCTGCTGATTGAATATCAGAGACTGGAATCTACATCTCTCAGGTGTTTGTTTGGGTTTGTTGGGGGGTTTTTTTTGAGCTGTTAGGTGCATTTTCTGGGAAGGAGGATGGTACAAGGAAAATGGAACTTCACAGGGTTTAGTGATTTTAAGTCTTTAACTGGCACATGGTCAGAGATTAATACTTAATGATTCGTTAAACAGTACAGAAGAGTCTCTATATTGTTAGTGATACAATGTTGTAGTGTGTTGTGTTACCAAAGCATTAATGCACCAAAATCTTAGTTGGTTGGTAGCCTTTTCTCCTGTTTACTGAGTTGTATTCCTTGTATGGTATCAGTGGCTGCCATTCTTGGTGTGATTTCTGTGGATCTCAACACTGCAACAGATCTTCCTGCTTACGAAGATACAAAACTTGTAAGAGCTCAAGGGAAAAGCAACTGAAATGGGTGTAATTTTCCCTTAACCATAGAGCAGGATCAAGAACTTGACAAAGACCTTACACAAACCCTTTCTTCAGAAGTTTGTTCCTTTAGCAATAAAAGTAAATTGCATACTAAAAAGACTTCAATCTCTTCAAGCAAAATCTAGTGCTCTGGGGTCAAACCTACTAGAAATACTTAAAATAGAAAGAAAGCTAATATGGTGGATCTGCAAGGATGTGTTATGTTCTCTTGTTCTTATTGGATAGGTAGATTTAACTTTCTTTCTCAATTCTCAGCATTCAAGGCAGATTTCAATGGGTATTACAAAATTATTCACTGTCGAAATTCCCTTGTTGCGGTAGAAGAGCAAGTTCAGGGTGTGTCTGCAATGTATGGTTCTGATTTCAGTAGTGAATGAATTATTGCTCAGTTTCATCTGTTGCAACCTTCAGCTTGCAGAAAGAACATTTCCATTCAGTAGTCTGTCTGCTTAGCAAAGAAGCTTTTCTTGATTTGTGAGTGAATGCAGGCACATTAAATAGGTTTTGGTGGGACTCAGTGGTGCCAAGAGAATAAGGCTTTAGTGCCACCTGATTTTAAATATGATTTTCATCTATAATTGGATAATTGTATGTCAGTTGAAGCACAGCTTGCTTGTACATTAGGACAAACCACAACTTATTAAGGTATTGATGTTCTGGACGGCTGCAGGTGTGTGTGTGTGTGGGTGCAATTTCTACAATATGAAATTCTTAAAACTGAAAGTTTTCCTGTAGTCTTTTTTTGGTGGTGGTGCTTTTTTTTTTTTGCCTTTTTTTTTTTCTGAAGGAAGTGTGGCAGTGAGGTTAAAGGTTACATAGGGCTGTAAAGAGCTTTCCTGAAAACTTGATGCCTCCTAGTTACCAATCCCACCCTTTTTCTCCTCTTCATTTTCCCTGTGAAGAAAGGAAGAGGCTGAGGGAGAGGTGTGCCATAACTTATGTTATGTTGGGGGGGGTGGTGGTGGTGGAAAAAAAAACAAAGAGAAAGCGAAATAAAACCCAGGAAAGACAAGTGATGAAAACAGTTGCTTACAACCAACTGATCAATGCCCAGCCAGTCCTTGAGCATACCCCCATAACTTCCCTCCTAGTTTTGTTACTGAGCATGACATCATACGGTGTGGAATATCCCTTTGGTCAGTTGGGGTCAGCTGTCCTAGCTGTGTCCCCTCCCAGTGTTATCTGCACCTCCCGCCTACTTGCTGGTGGTGGGGTGGTGTGAGAAGCAGAGAAGACCTTGGCACTGTGTAAGCACTGCTCATCAGTAACTGAAACATACCTGTGTTATCAACACTGTTGCTAGCACAAATCAAAAGCTTAGGCCCATGCTAGCTACTGTGAAGAAAATGAACTCTATCCCAGCCAAAACCAGCACAGGCAGCCAATACAAATGTAAATACATTTCAGTTTGTCGATCAATTTTAAAACACTATGCATTGTAGTTTGAGATCCTTACTGAAATTCCTGTACTTGAAGGTTCTGGCATCAGGTGATACAGCCCTAGTTTGTACCACTCAGCTGTTTCTGAACCATCAGTGAATCAAGAGTGTTGGGACTATAGCTGTTTGTACAGTTCACATTTTAATGAAGGCAGAAAAAGGTTTACGTAGCAATTATCTTTTGGGCAGTCTCATTATTGCTGAATTTTCCTGATTCCTGGTTTTGTATGGAACATATGGGAAAGATTCAGTATGAAGTTC
Organism: Apus apus; assembly: GCF_020740795.1. Classification (NCBI taxonomy): domain Eukaryota; kingdom Metazoa; phylum Chordata; class Aves; order Apodiformes; family Apodidae; genus Apus; species Apus apus. The sequence goes on along the minus strand of NC_067284.1, from coordinate 100,605,381 downwards.
TGCCTACACAACAGGTTAGCTAATTAGACACAAGTAAAATGTTGCTGCTGTCACCTTTTGCAGACCTCCTATCCCACACTGAGATAAAATCAAGTTATATTAGCTATGGTAAAAAGTTGGTGTTCACTTTCCTGTTTTATAACAGCAGGGATTTTCAAAATGTCAGTTAAGTTTCTTACGGATAAGTAAGCTGACTTGACAGCATTTCTTGGGATGTGGCTTTCTCTGGTCCTGCTTCCAACTCCAAGTGACACAGTTTTCATATGATGCATTCAGCCTGGACTGCTTAGAAGTCTGTGTTATTTTCAAGTCTTCTGAATTAATTTTGCATGTATCAATACAGATATTCAAGGGAGTTCTAAAGTGAAATGTGACCACACCTGCCGAGTAACTCCCAGGCTGGTGGATCCTTGAAATGCCCTATTAGCTGGAGACTTGCAGAGGCTCCCATGCTGCGTTCAGGCACACATGACTGAAATGAATTGACACAGAAAGTAATTGTCACAAAGTCGATGACAGCAACAAGAAGCCATGCAGTTGGTAACAGAGGCAGTGTGTTGCTGGCATTCAAACTTTTTTTGGTGTTTGTTGGTTTTACTCACCCTGTGTGGTTGGTGTAACTTCTAATGTTTGCTTTCCCAAAGATTAATATGATACTGGAGTAAATAACACTCACTAGTGATGGGTCAAAGTTATGGCTTAGTCTAGGGGGGAGGGGAAGCAATAAGAGTAGGAGTAGCTGGTGTTGCATTATTTTAGACAAATGTTTTTTTTGGGAACTCCTTGTAAGACCTGGATGACTGCTAGTGCAACTTGGGACCCTCAGGAGGCACAGCCATTCTTAGTACAGAGTAATCACATAGCTTTAACCATCGAGAATTAAGCAATTAGCTGTCTCAATCTTAATTATGAAAGTGCTGCCCCAGCATATCACTCAAGGACATGCACATGATTCTTCTTTACTTGTTTGCATGTCTACCTGTGTCTTGTGTACATTCATTAAGAGTATTTTTTATACTTTTCCGCAACAAAACCTGGAGTTAGGATTTATTTGAGGGAGAGGGGAATAAACAAAAGTGATTTGGCCAGATAACTGTGTGAATGTATTGTGAAAAATGCGGTGGGATAAAATTATTAGAAAAACTTTGTGTTCAAAATTATTTTCTAATACTAAAAATATTGTTGCAGTTTCAGTATCTTAACTGCAAAGAAAAAAAAAATCAGTACGCTGACAGTTGTGTTTCTGAATACATACTCTTGGCAATAATTTATTATTTTTAGAGAAAAATAATATGTAACTTATGAAGTTTCCTTTTTTATTAACAATTTTTAATGGTAGAATTGCATGTTATGCAAATATTAAGGTTTGGATCTAATGGGGTGAATCTTCCACATGGCAAATGGTCAGTCTGCCTAAAGGCTGAAGCAAGAGTGAATGACTTCTCCATTTTTATTTTATGTGGCTTTTGGGAGATAAATGGAAGTGACTGTGGTTGTTCCAAACTGGTCTGGCCTGTAGTTGTCTATTAGGAAATATAATGTCAATATGAATTGCCGGATTTTTTTTGCAATCGTAAATATTGGGGCACAAAGTTGACAAAACTTGAAATACTGATGATAGTTTGGAGGATGTATTGAAACATTTTAATGGCCAAAAAAATTTAGTAGAATTAAAAATATCAAGGAGTTTGGTTTTTAAGGTTTTGGGAATTTGGTTTATAAAAATAGCTTTAAAACTCAGCATTTGTCAGCTGTTAAATGCCTAATTCATTTAGATATTAACTTTGAAATATGACAGTTAAACTTCAAGAAATCTTCGTAGCTCTGTGTTTATGACTTGAAAGTGTTTAGGGGAAAAAATAAAAGAAGATTTGAGACTCATATTTCTTCTGTGTGCCACTGTTGACTTGATAGTTGGAGCTGACACGAGTTTCAGTACTTAGGGGATTGCTCCCCAGTGGACAGACTTATCAACTTTTGTCCAATTGTATTTTCTGCTTGGATTTGTTCCTCCTTTGTCTCTTTGCTGCCCAGCACCCATCCCTGACAATTCTTTCATGAGAGACCACGGGAAGAGCTTGTTAATGCACCTAAATAGGTAACTGCTGCTACCAGTGCATACAGGAGGTGTTATGAGAAGTCCTGGGTGGAGGGGGAGAAATTCGGGCACAGCAGATTGCAGTGGGCAAAGGTGCTGAGGATAAGTATAGAAGATGTAGTGGTATCTTAAGGGATGGCCTAGAAAGGGGGATGGAGATGAGGAAAGATGAGAAGAGGTCTGTGGGCAGCCTGGAGAGATCTCTGAATCCCTGATGGTGTGGGAAGAGCAATTGGGACAAACTTCAGAAGGATATTTGTTGGGACTGGAGGAAATGTAGAACAAAAATGTTTGGTGGGTCTCTGTGAAATGGAGATTCATAGTAAGGGTGGTGAGGGATGAGCAGATCCTCAAGGGAGATGAATATGGCTGGAGCCAGACATGGGTAAGAAATGAGGGCCACAGACAAGTTTCAGGACCAAACAAAGGAAGTGTTAGCCTGTAACTTTTTTCTTTTATGTGATTTTTTTAAGACTTGAGTTTTATCTCTAACTTCTGCTAAATTTAGAAATATATCCTTTTTAAAAATGTAATTTTTGTCCATCTCCAGACCTGTGCATCTCAGTTTCTTTTCTTTGTTCTTGTTGCCATACTTTTTTTCTCTTCTCAGTGTTTGCTTCAATCTCTTCAGTACTATTTGTTCACAGTAGTACCAAAAATACCTTCTTTGAAAGGCCAGATAGCTCTTCTCAGGAAGGTTTCTTACATTGATTCAAGTCATTACCCTTGGCATAAATTTTGAAACTGTTATTTCTGAGTATTACTTTGTCAGTCAGTATTAAAATACTCACAACCCACATATATCTGACAATACACTATGCATGCTTATGGTATAAAATCAAAGCAAGGGGCTGAAGAGGCCTTCCTCATATTTTTAAAGCAGCTTGTAATACGAAAATCTCTCCGTAGGAGTCTATTTACTGGGAAAATATGGACAGAAGAAAATCAGAGAAATCCAAGAACGAGAGGCAGCTGAATACATCGCCCAAGCACGAAGGCAGTATCATTTTGAAAGTAATCAGAGGACATGCAATATGACAGGTAAGATAAGGAAATAGCTGCCATTCTTGGCAGGTGAAATTATTTGGGGATTTATACTACATATTAACAGGATAGAAAAAGAATATGAAGTGTAGGTGAATTCAAAATCTTAATTAAATACTAGTGCATAAATAACATAATTTTGCATAATAAAAACAAAATCTGAAGAACAGAGGATTGAAGAGATTTCTAGGGGTCATCTTAACCCTTGGTCTGAATTGATCCATCTGTCATGCAAACAAATATACATGCAGGTTACAGATTTTTGCCACTGCAAGACCCTTTGTGGGTCTTAAACTGCATGTGGTATCAAGGTGTGAAACAGCACTCGAATTCAAACAATACTGAATTTACAGCAGGATTGTTTTATGCATTATAGTCCATTGTTAGTAAGCTACACAGAAGGTTTGGTAAGAAATTTGTATTTACAAATAAGAAGCACATCAGCCTATTAGTTCCCTGCACTTTTAACAGTTAAAAGGTAACTGACTAGCTGGGGAGCAATAGATGAAAATGTTTATATTACAGCACTGGTCTTTGGATTTTTGGAGAAGACATGGTAGGGTCAAGTTTAAGAAAATCCTTGTCATTCTTGTAAATACAGATCTTTCAAAACTATTTCTATTCAACAAATTGGGCAGCATGTTCTTCTCCTGTTGAAATTTGTAGGGGCTTCGTGGGTGGCTGCAAATGCTTTATTTGCACTGCTTACCCTGACATGAAGCAACCCTGGTATTTCATTTTCATCTTTTCCATTTTGTAGTACTAGGATTGATTTTGCTACAAGCACGAAATTTTTCTCTGCCCTTTGTTTTACAAAGTACCTCTGTCTGCATTCTTATTGAGATTTTTCATATTTTGTTTGTATTACTTATTACATTCTGTGCATGCTTGCTGTGCTCTTCCTGTCCCCATCATATAACATTAGATTGGACATTCAATATTCCCAAAGGAAAGGATTTTTCCCCACCAGCTCTCTTTTGTTTAAAACATGCCTTTCCCTGGTTCTCTTGTTGGGGGAGAAAAATACCCCCAACAAAGCAACAGTGTAGATTCTCACCAGATGTTCTTCTGGGGAGGAGTTGCAGACATGTATGTGCAGATATGTGGGCTGTGGGTGCACATCTGCAGCCAAGACGTGCTGCCAGGTAAGGGCAGCATTGTGCACAAGCTCATAATAGGCACCCAGGTAATTGCACTTCACAATACCCCCAGGGTTTCCTTATTTTGTTTGTCCTCCCAGCTTTGCCTGTTCAGCAGTGGGATTTACATTGTATAGCAGCTATTGAGTAAGAGCTGGGGATAGGTTTATGATTTTTTTTTTTTTTATGTTGACAAATACTTCATGTTTTTTCTTCTTCTAATAACAGTGCTGTCAATGCTTCCAACATTGAGGGATGCCTTAATGCATCAATTAAATTCTGAGAGTCTCACATCTCTTCTTAAAAATAGGTAAGACTGTTTTGTTGATTTTGTTAAAGATAGCTTGTTTTGATCACAAGATAATTTTTTTCAAATTATATATTCATATATAGGATTTTGGTTCTGGGTTCTATTGAGTCACAGTTGTAAAGTATTTTGAAATCACCACATAAATATTTTGTCCTGTTAGATGCATTTGAATAGGTATGGCTGGCGTTTTCCAAAATTACAAGGAATAATAGATCCTTCAAGGTGCTGCAATGAGAGCCAAGGTTTTTGTTGAACTGCTTATAAGATAGGCTGATAAAGCACTTACAGGGGCTAGTCCTCTCTTAAACAGGACTTAGTAGCTTGACTGAATTGTTGATGTTGTGTTTGTAAAAATATTTATGTCATCTTATCAAGGTCAGACTTGAATACTAGTGGAAAGTATCCAAGATGAGACTGCAAATGGATATAAGCTATGAGAAGTAATTTCTTTTTCTTCTTGAAGTAGAATAAAAAAAATAGGGACATGTCATACATTAGGAGGAATGCTTCCCTGTCAGAAAACACTCTTGGTTTCTTTACAACTGCAGGAACAAATAGCATCTGTAAGTTGCATAAGAGCATAACTTAGAAGTACAGTAAACTGCTTGATACTTGGCACAGAGTATAAGTGCTAGGTAGGCAGTTAACACATGGTTTCTGACTCACTCTAGACTGCCTTTCTCGTTTACCTCCCACTAGCTTATTTATATAGCTGTAACTTCAGCTGCCCAGCATTTAATGGATTACTTATCCAGTCATTGTCTTTTTTCAGTCAAAAACTCCCACAGCAAGGCAACAGAACATGATAGTTAAAGTGGGAATTACAGCCCAAATGATGTTTTTATAACAGATTATCTGAGAATTTGCAAATCTATTTGAATGTTGTTTGCCCCAAACAATAACAGATTAGGAAAAGTTAATTTTAGCGAATATTTAATGTATTTGTAATGATAAGAGTTTTACTCAATAAAAAAATTAGCCTGAATGAACAGGAGATATTGTGGATCACCAGATTTGTCTTCTGGACTGTACAGCAAAATAGTCTGCAGACATCTGCAATCCTGTGTTTGATGGTGAAGACATATAATGCCTTAGATTGTTCTCTGTAGTATGTGTTCTTTTATCAAAATACATCTGGTATCTCTAACTTGTTTTGACTAGTTGAAACAGTTTGCGGGTGTGGTGACACACTTCTGAATTCCAGTAATACCCATGAAAATAGAGATGAGACTTTTTGATGTTATTGTTATGCATAGCTGAAAAAAAAATTTAAAGTGCTGGTTACATGCAATATCCTGGAAGCTCAGCTGTCCATTTGGAGTGTATCTTACAGTGGAGTTTGTGTCTTAATGTTTCCCTTTTTTGCTTACGCTGAAGACGTTTTAACTAGATGCTTGAAACTTTTTGAACTGAAAAGGTAGAATAGGGGTTGGGAGGGCACAGGTCATGGATTGAGCCATCAGGCCTCATTCCACTTTGAACTGAGTCCATGAAGAAGCTCTGCATTCTTGTGCTACACAGAGAGGTATAGATTAATTTTCTTTCTACTTTGACTTGAGAATATAAGTCAAATGGCTCTGGACCTTTGAGTGCCATTGTTGTAGTATATAGAAAAGAGGACATGTGGAGATTTACCTTTCTTCATGCCCCTGAAGATGTGTTCTTTTTCGGTGTTACTGATCATGTTATCCCTTAGTTAAAGTCCTTTAACTTAAAATCTGTTCAAGTCCTTAAATTCAAAACCTTTTTACATTGTTTTAGTAATTTGGGACAGCAAGTGGTAGCTTGGGGATATAAGTGGACTGAAGTCTTCAGTCTTCCCTCTTCGTTTAAAGAGGGAGCAGCAAGACTGCAGATGTCTGTTGTTCTCTTCTCAAAGCAATGTGATTGAGTGAGATGCGGTGAAGTACCTGCTGCTGTAGCCTTGCAGATGTTGCATATCTCTCCCCTATTCAGCACTTAGCTTCATTCCAAATCTCTGGGTTTTTTTTGTTTGCATTGCTTTTTGCTTACATAGCAGGTAATGGTTTTCCAAATAAATCAATTTGAAATGAATGTTGAGTTTTGAGCAGCTGAGTCATAGTAAGTTGCAGCAAAGACTGAAAAATCCATTTCCACTGTTAGGCTTAATACTTGCAGACTTACACTGTTACCTGGCTTCTGCATGAAGCTTCGTAAGGATGAGCTCTAGAATATATTTTTACAGAGTATGTCCAAATCTAATTGGCTGACGATGGCGTATCTTTCACTCTTCAGTTGGCATGGGAAGCTTACCCCTCATAAGTAACAAATGACATTTTAAGTCCTGTGACGTGTTTTATCTATATAAATATTACTGTATTTTTTAAGAGTCTTTCCTTTGTTTTGCTTTAGAATAGCTTTTAAAGCTGTTTATTTAGCTTGCAAAAAGGGAAGTATGTAAACTGTTTTTGCATTTGCCATGGATTCTTGTATCTTTTCCAGCTATACTTTCTTTAATCTGTCTCTTTACTTTTTGGAGTTGTAGGCTTAGTTTATTGTATCAGTTCATTTGCATTATTTGATAGCAGTGAGCTTAGAAATTGTGTCTGTGATACAATGGTCAAACTAATGCCAAAGTGCATATGTTGTGCCTATAAAGAGAAATTATTTCTGTTGAAAAGTGTTTTGTTTGTTTGTTTTATAAACTAGGTTATTGTAAAGTCTGTATTAACCTGAACTATCTGTGCTAAATATTTGTGTTGATTCTGATCCTAAGAAATGACCAAATGTTTCTCTAAGTGACTATAACAAACCATGTGTTCCACAATAGACTCACAGTAGTCATGCTTTACTGGCAGCACTTAACAGGCAAGAATGGCTGAAGAAACATTTTTGGACTGTTTGCTTGCTCTTACCTCTACTCATGCTTCTATATTACTAACAGTACCTCTGGATAGTAGTTATAAATTTGCAATGTACCTTAGGCAGTTCAGGTTTATCTATGCAATTTACAGTCCTGCTCTCTTGGCTGCAGAATACATAATGTTTTAGGAATTGGCCACATCAAAAAAAACTAAACATAACTCAAGAAAAGAAGAAAGACCAATTTGTGGTTGTGTGGATGGCATAAGATTTCTTTTCCACAGATGGTCCTGATCTCTTCAGGTTTTGGTGATTAAATCCAAACTTTAAAACCAGGCAATGGTAAATCTTACAAAAAAGTAAGATAAAGAAATTCCAATCCTGCACTTACTATGCACAGGTGGAGACAGGAGGCCGTACTGAACTGAGGTCTACATTAAATATGTAGAGGATTAAGACCCCAGAAAAGATCACTTTGTATCATCAGTGGGCTCTTTGTGACTGCTTAGTGTAGTAATTCAAAATTGGTAAGAAGTGTATAACTGACATCACTAAATACTACTTTTATGCATTAAAGTTTTAGTATATTTTCTGACTTCATAGTGTATTGTTTCTATACTGCTTTCTTGAATGAAGCAAATCAATATGGACTTGAATTTGATCTGAATAATTAGAGTAGCTAAATGAGCTCACCTTAGAGCACTAATATTTAATTTAACATATTTATTCATTTCCAAGGAAAATATACTTTTTAATGTTTAATATTTCCATTTATGTTTCCTACAGGCCAGCAAACAAATTAGAAATATGGGAGGATTTAAAGATAATAAGTAAGTGGAAATGAAAGATTGTGTCTGCATAATATTTAGCATAAAATTTAAAGTGTCTTTCACAGCCTTTAAAATGCACACTTTACACAGGGTTGTTGTTTCAGTAGACTTGAAGACAGTGTAATACAGCATGTGGCAAACCTCCTGCCTGCCCCTCCTGGCTAGAGCTCCTCATGAAGGAATTTTTCATAACCCTGAGGGAAGTTAGAAGCTCAGAGACAAAGATTTGTGTTGGTCCTGATGTTACTCTGCTCAAAACTTTGTGAGAACTTTCTGTTCCATCTCACTGTCGTGAGAACTTTGTGTGCCATCACAGAAAAATCAGACTATTTTTTTAGAAAATTCTATGCTGAACCTAACAGAAAACATCAGTCAGAGTGGTAGGCCAGCCCTTACATGGCCAGAAATTTCCTCTTCTCAAGCCCGTTTGAGAGCACCACCATAGCAGAAGTTACGAACCCCTTGATTCATCTTGTTATTTATTGGCTGATGGGAGCAGTGGAAGGGAAGGAAGAAGAGTGAAGTCAGAGAATTATGTAGTGAATAGTACTGAGCTTTTTTTACTACCTTTGATTCCTTGATACCATTTGTTATCCCTACAACCTCCCTAGTTTTGTCTTGCCTTCCTTTTGTTTTTGTTTCTCCTTTTCATACCTGTATAAGATCCTACTTCTGATCAGCTCCTTTCTTCGTGTGTCCTTGCTACTCAGCATTCGTCCATATTTATTCACATCACTTCTTCCACATCTCAGTTGCTTAGTGGCTGGTAGCTGATGCTCATTTGAATTTTTTTTTCTTTAGATATTAGCTGCTCCTGCCTTAGGTAACTTTTTCCCCGAGCTGCTGTTATGCGTTCTGTGTCTTAACTGCATGAGGAGGGCTAACATACTGTGTGTATTTCCTGGCCTAGTGAAGGAAGATGATTTGACAGTACATCCATGTTCCCTGTGGAGCAACCTGTATAATTCTTGTCTTCCAAAATAACTTGTGTAACATTTAAAATTATATTAAATGGGACACTTTAGATGCAGCTCCAGCACATTAGACCCATGACCATCTTGGGTATGTGTTGTGAAAATGTGTGTTACGACAACCCATGAGAGAAATGTGACTGTGTATTTAAAAATCAACCCTTTTTGAGTCTGGGATGGCACTCTCCCTCCTTGACTCATCCTTATGTCTTTGACTTTGACCTTATTTTGTTGTCTCTTTTCCAGGTTTCACAAGAAGCATTGTAGCTGTATATAGCACCTGTATGCTAGTAGTTCTTTTGCGAGTCCAGTTGAATATTATTGGCGGTTACATCTACCTAGATAATGCTGCACTCTGCAAAAATGGCACAGTAAGTTTCCTGTTCTCTTTCAAAGGTAGAACTTCCTCTTTCTTGGAAGTGAAAGGATTATCTACTGCAAAGTAAGAAGGAGATGGCTTAGCAGCATTAGAATGAAAATAAGAATTTTTATAAGAGTGGGAGATGTGGAAGCATTAGTGGAAGCAAGATATATCGCTGTGTTTTAACAGCCTCTGAGTTTGGATGATTTGGTGATACTCTTGCTTAACAAAATACTAGCAAGGTTGAAGAGTACATTTTTGTCCACATTTTTATTGCTTAAAGGTTACTTCATATCAAAACACCAACATAATTTATTTGCTTTCATTGTAGTTTGTGAAATAGTAATACTGTGTGAATGATCCAAGATATGTATGCAAATTTATATAAATGCTTAGGTCTTCCTAGCACATACATTAATTTCCCCAAGTTAAATTTCCCTAGGATTACAGAAGAAATTGAAATTTTACTGTTTTGTTTAACTCCAGAAGGCCATCTACCTAAATGTCTGTAGGTGAGGACCAAGCAAGGTAGAAGACTTGAGTTTTGTTTATATAGCGTATCTATCACTGCACAATAAAAATAGATCAGTGCCACAGAAAGCAAGTAGCCACTGGAGAGAGTAAGATCTGCAGATTATTGGATGGCTCATTTAAAAATAATGGATACAAACTTTGATTAGTTCTCATGTGTCCTGTGATGGCTCCTGCTGAGAGTCAAGGAACAACATGTCAAGGCACATTTGAGAAAAGCTTTCATTAGGGAAGCCGGGGTTGATGAAGGTCATGCTTTGTTTTGTATAACTTGAACAAGCTTTTTCTAAAAGGGCAAGATGAGTTTGCACTAGAAATGTGTTTCCTCTGTTATTTTTCCAGTAGAGAAGTGGGTTGTCAGGGCCAACTCTGAGGCATTCTGCTGGGGCAAATTGGAATCATGTCTTGGTTCCTGAAAGCTGTTTTTCTATCAGATAAGCTTTTGTTAGGGTTGAGCATAAATATCCTATCCCACTAAGTTAAATTTTTGCGGGGGTGGAGGGTCTAGTTTTACCTGCAGTGCAGTTTTTTTAAGAGACTTCCCTATTTATGGAGGAAGAGATTGTTCTGTGCCACTGATGATCAAATTGCTCTGTATAGCATTGAAGAGAAGAATTCAAAGGAGTTGTGGAAGATCCATGGGTTGATGACAAGAAGAGAGTCAGAAGCTACAGTTGTGTGAGAATGGGGGAATCCATCCACTGCAGGGTATTATAAGGGTTAAGGAAATTGTTTGCAACAGGTTTGAAATTATTTGTGCATTGTTCTCTACTGTTGACATGTCACAGAACTGTATATTGTTTTTCTCCACAGACACCACTAGCTCCCCCTGAAGTTCAGCAGCAATATTTATCAAGTATTCAGCACCTTTTAGGAGATGGTATGATACCTTAGAAGTTAACTGCACCTACAAAAAGCTACTTTTTTCTTGAGCAAATCATTAAAATAATTTTGACATTTTTCTTGTTTTAGGACTGACTGAGTTAATAACTATTGTCAAACAAGCTGTGCATAAAGTTTTTGGAAGGTAAGAGTCTGTATTTCTTTGTGGTTAGCTTTGAATCTTTATTGTGATAACTGTTGCCAAGACAGCACCAAGCCTGCCTGAGTTCAGGAAGTGTTTGGATGATGCTCTTAGGCACATAGTGTGATTCTTGGATGGAGTTGGACTTGATCCTGATGGGTCCCTTCCAGCTCAGCATATTCTATATTCTATATTCTATAATTCTATGACTTTTTCCAAAATAATGCTTTTATTATAGCAGCCTACATCTGCCAGTGCAAACCAATACAGCAGATTGAGATCCTGTTGCTTGTGAAAATGTTATTTGTAGGAGAACAAAGCATTATTATTCATTTTGCAATCAACACTGTAGCCTTTTTTTCCTTTCCAGTATTTCCCTTAAGCACACCTTATCTCTTCTGGAGCTGGAACAGAAACTTAAAGATATCAGGAAAATAGTGGAACAGAAAGATTCAGATCAGATTGCATCTTACTCTCCCTTATGCCATTATCTGATGCCAGATGAAGAAAACCCCTTGGCTACCCAGGTACGTGTGTTAGTTTCTTTCATCTACCTTTTTTCATTCTAGGTGTTTTCTTTTGGGGAGCATAAGTCCTATAGTTGTACCATGGTATCTGTGCCTTTATTAAATGGCAATGGTTCTTCCATCATAAATCAAGTGTCCTTATCTCTTTCATCTAGGCAAAGTTATACTTTCTTCAGATTTGATTGAAAATAAGTGTTATCTTCAGAATGTCAGCTCTGAGCTCAGAAACAGCCTGACCACTCTTTTCAGCCTGTGATGTGTGCTGTAGCACTACAGCTTAACTCAGCCCTAAGCTGAACTGTATGACCTTGTGCTTGTGTACTAGCAAAGATCATGGATAGATGGAGCATCTTGGCTGATGCACAAGAAGCCGATGGTGTGCTGGAGTCCTTTGTTGCTTTGGGATGGAGAATGAACAGTAGTCAAGAGAAAGGTGTATCTAATCTCAGTTGTAACGTAAAAATAATCTCCTACATTTTCTAAAGTGTTTGTCTCCATCCACACCACAAGTTGGAGAAAGCTCATTCTTAACTTATAGCAACATAAAGAAGAAACTTACGCTTCAATGTGTGACTACGTGCACTTACCCCTTTAACTTAAGGTGATATGCAGTGTTTATTTCAGTTTTGGAGGTTGGAAGTGGAAAAAACACATTGCTACATTAGTCTCAGTGTTTCCTGCTATTACTGGTTTTAGTTTAAAAAAAAAATCCTATAGGGACAGTTTAAAAGGGAAATTATAAGGAATCTGATTTACAACAATAAAACTTTTCTTTTAAACAGATTTGACTTACACATCTTGAATTAATTCCATTGTACCAAGCTCTTATATTTCTACTCTTATTCTTATGGTTGCAAATGGATTTCTTACTAAATTGTTTTTGCTTTTTCTAGGCCTGTGGACTCACAGAAAGAGACATTGCTACAATTAAATTACTTAATGAAACTAGAGATATGCTAGAAAGGTATAGAGAAGTATCCTGTATTCATATTACACTTTTCCTTACAACTATTGTTTATGTAAGAATTACTTTCCTAGAAAAAGCTGTCAACTTCCATTTGAGAAATGTGACCACTCTGCTGCACTGAGTTTTTATATTCCTTAATTGTAGGCTGGGATTTTCAAAATTTAAGAGCTCCGAAGGTACTCCTTTTCTGCTAAAGCAGGGTTAATTGAGAGTTATTTTATTGGATTTACGTGCTTTGATAAAAAGAACACCAGTTTTGGCTTATCAGAAATTATTTTTAATGCATGCTTTTGAGAGTGGTTTTATCTGCATCTTTCTACTGCAAAGTGATAGAAATTGAAGCTTCTATAATAAATATTAAATATGAGGGACTTGAGCCAAATGTCAGACTATTTCTACCATTCATCTGGAGCATTTTAATGATAAGTGTCTTCTATGTATTACTTAGTAAGAATGCTTTAGATTTTTCTGGGGTTTAGTAATCTTATGGTAGAGTGCAGGTCATTGATTTCTTTGCTGTGGAGTGATTGGGGAGCTCATCTGTCTTGAGGTAGCTGTGCTAATGGCCTCTTGTCTGAGTCACACATTGACCCTTATGGGAGGGACAGCTATAGCACTGAATAGTTGCTGAGTTTTTTGGTTTGAAAATATAAATCTGAGGAATCAAACTTTTTTTTTTTTTTCAGTCCAGACTTCAGCACAGTTTTGAGCACGTGTTTAAATAGAGGATTCAGTCAACTGCTGGACAATATGGCAGAGTTTTTTAGACCTAGTGAACAGGACATCTCGAAGAATGGCTCTGTAAATAGGTACATGTTTTCTTTTGTTGTGGTTCTCATGTGAATGCTTTGGGTTCATAGTGAATTCCAAAAACAGGCTAATGGATTTTCCTGCCTACTTGATGTTCTCATGCTTCTTGCTTTTGAAGAATAAATCCACTCTCCTTACTTTAGTCAAGTAGACAGCTAGGAGTATTGCATGCTTCTTCCCACCTGTGAAATCACTAGAACTTAGGGGAGGGATCTTTCCCACCATTACTTGCAGATCTAGAAGTAGAAGCCAGAAGACCTATGGCTTCCTTCTTGCCAATGCTGTGCAAGCAGCCAGCCTTTCTTGCCAAGTGGGATTTACCCACTGGGGGCGACTTGTAAAAGATGTACTGAGCAGTACATCCCCTGTGAGGCTGTGAAGAGGATAGTGGCCCCCTACAGTCAGCATCCAAGCTCTGTACAGCCCCCACATAGTTCTCATGGTGTTACCATGATTCTCCAGATACACGTAGCTGAAGCACCTACACAGCTTTAGGTTCTTCGCTGGCATGCTGAATGAAAGGTAATAACATTCAGGACCTTCTGCTTCTTTCTTAGAAGGTTGTGTAAATATAGCTTTTATTCTGAAGCTAACCTTGGTTTTTAACAGTGGAGTGTTACAAATCCAAAAGCTGAGTTCAGGTCCTTGAAGTTTTATTTCTAAAATATTAAAATAAACATACATAAACCCAGTTGTTATTTAAGGTTTTAATTTTAATAAACTGATGGCCCTCAAGTATTAATATTTTTTTCAATAGATACTATTTACATCACTTAAAATATGCCAAAGGCTGTGGTTTGGTTCTGTCCTAAGCCTATTTTAGAGTTTGAAACAGCGTGAGATTACAGACTGGCACTTCCAGCAGCTGTTTATGTACACACATGACTCTGGTTAAACCGTATTTCTCTTGCATGAGAAGCAAGTGTGAAACTGTGTGTTGCAGGAACACAAAATGGAATTTGCTTTGGTGCTTCTCTATATTAAAAGAAGGCCATGATGGGGGGAAAAAAAAAACTTAATCTGTGTATTTTAGTTTGCAGTCTTTCAACTCCTAATTTTGAAGGAGTAATTACTTAGAATTGTAATAATCACAGTTCAGTGACTTCAATGTCAGAGCAGGTCTAGGTCAATATTTTTAATTCTTTTCTAGTCTTTCCAGTGTCAGTCTTCCTTTAGCCAAGATAATTCCAATAATAAATGGACAAATCCATTCAGTATGCAGTGAAACACCCAGCCACTTTGTTCAGGTAAGAATCTTGCTTATTTAAAATATCCAAGTAAAATTTTGAAGAGTGCTGTGTATTTTGTTTTATAACACAGCTAATTCTGTTTAATTTCTATGTTTAAAAAAGTCGAAACAATTGGAATAGGTTAAACATTTTTGTAAATTTGTATCTTCGACAAATACGCTGTTTTTCTTGAACATCTTTCTTCTGCTAAACTGTGCAGAACCATGAAAGGGTCTCTGGACTTGGTTCTGCTTGCATTTCTGCCCATAAAGCTTTCTAAAGTGACAAATTTGAGTTACATCTGTGTGGGAGTGCCAGGTGCTTTTCTCATCATGATGTACTGCAGCAAAACCAGAATAGATGTGTTTTATTAAGCAAATATATTCTTTAAATTTCTTTCAGGACCTGTTGATGATGGAACAAGTGAAAGATTTTGCTGCTAATGTTTATGAAGCTTTTAGTACCCCTCAGCAACTAGAGAAATGAACAGCACATTTATAGGAATAGGTGGTGTATTTATAACAAACCCCTTGTGACTACTGGTGAGACTTGGGTTAATTTTATAATGGTGTAGGAGTGGTAGACCAGCAGAAAGAACATTCTGAAAAAAGTGGGAGTGAGCCCATATTTGTTCTAATAGAATTCTGCTTCAAACGCCCATTAAAAATATTGTTGAAAGAATCGTTGTATGTAAAGACTTTTCTATTAAAAAAGTGGTTAAACTCTTCTATGATTCATTTCTTGCATCTGAAAGGCATCTGGTGGCAGTATTACAAGTTACTAACAAATGCATTTGTTTGCCTGGGGTGCCTAAGTTTTGGGGAAAAAACTAATGATAGTGATCCAAGAATAGCACAGAGCAGCAGAAGTAATAAGGCTTCTTTCTTCTGTCAATTTCTTGTTTTTATAAAGGAAAGTTATTTTTTTCCTTACCTTTACCAATGATACTCCAAAGAGTCTCTCACTCTTCAGAAATCTGTTGCCAACTGCTGCACATTCCTCTTGAACAAGCTGAGGAGGGATGTGCTCTCTGGCACTTAGTACTAAAGGAACGTGGATTTTTACAAGTTCTCTTGTTGATGCTGTTCAAACAGCTGCACTGTACACATTAACCTGTAAATATTTTATCTTAATTTGTATTAATTTTGAGCCCAATTGTATTTTAATAAAATATTTTAATGTAAAATTTGTGCGTGTATTAACATTACTAGCAGGAAAGGCAGTAACCTATTTTGGCCCATCACTTAAAACCTTGACATAGTTGAAACAGTAAATTCAATTTATACAGGAGGAGTTTTGCACTTACATTACTCAGGAAGAATAAACCTTTGGTGTCCATACTGAAACAATTCACACTTTTTGTTGTCCCACACCTTCCCCTCTTTGCAAGCTTCAAACTGCAGCTCTGTCCCTGCAAGTGGGATAGGTTGAGCTTGGGAATTTTTCTAGTTGGATATAGTCAACCCTCTGTTTAAAATGCTGTTTCTGTCAGAGCTGGGGATCCCTGGCAACTCTTGATTATTTCTCTTTTTTAAAAAAACTAGTCATTGAAGATAGGTTTTGTTTAATAGTCCACAGAAGGCACCCTAGTAACTGTAAAAACAATGTAAACAAGAATCAGTTTTAACCATGTAAAATTATACAAAACAGCAAAAAAATCCCTCCCACTTGACCCAATAACACATACAATTACCAACAGCAAGAACTTGTACAATTAATGAAAAATCAAGATGTGCAAATGCATTGCCTCCATCCGTTTGTGATGAATTTCTAACCGTTTATAGGACTGTTCTTGCACATGTTACCCTACTCAGCTGAAACACACACAACTGGACAGAGTGTCTTAAAGCTGATAGTTTTTACTGTATAGTTTTGTGGCAGTTAGCTTCTTCTTGCATTAAAGAAGGCCTACAACTGGCTTCTGTGCATTTGCTGCTCGCTCTGTTGAATCCTGGCTTGAGCTAGTTTTGTCCTCAGTTTTACAAATCTAGTACCTGTTTTTCTCCCCCTTCTTCACATTACTTGGCAAGAAACTGACTAAAAAAAAAAAGTGGAGAGGTCAAGGTAGATGCTCAGTTTTCATACAAGTTCGAAATAAAGTCTATGCAGAGATCCAGACGTCTCCTGCTGGATGTCAGGTTCATTGTATTCCAGCCTACCTTTAATAACAAAGTGAAATAATTGATGTTTCTCAAGCAAGGAGTTAGAAACCAGTGATGAGAAACAAACTTCAGGACTGCCTACTAGCCAAGGCTCCAGCAGTGTATGGCTCAGTTTATGTCAGTCAGCTGCAAAGTCCAGCCCCACTGACATGGCAGTTGCTTAGGAGTCAATTGAGGTAGAGCTATTGCAATTCCCTTTTCTCCCAGTGCAACCCATTTCAGCAGCTCTGTGTAGCCAGCCAGTTTTACCTGAGATAGAAACATAGACTATAATTAGAACAGTGCCTTTTCAAAGTGCATATGAGTGCAAAAGTGACAAAAATAATGGTATTCCTTAGGCACTTGACTATCCAATTATCCTTAAATGCCACTTACCAACCCAATCAATGATAAAACAATGATTAAAGGTAGTAACTAGAAAAACACTTGCGAAGTAGATGTGTAAGTAATGAAGCTTCTAATGTTTGGTCTTGAGAAATACTGTGAAAGGCCTGTAAACACTTTCTAGAAGTGTTTGGGATGGGATTCAGGTCTAAGCAGGGATCCAGGTATCACAGTATGCAGCTTTGTAGCACCTTGTTCTGAAATGCCTGTTTCCCACGATGGAACCTGTAGGCTTGAGCGAGCAGTTTCTTACAGTGCAGCCAGCTATCTCAGAACAAAGCTGCCCTTAAGAACATCTCCACTAAAAATACAGAAATGGGCTTTATGGTGAGACACTTATGCCAGGTGGTGAAATGCAGAAAACAGTGGAGTAGCTAAAGGAGCAGGATCTGCCCCTGGGGAACATCACTCTCTAGTGCTTGTATAGTCTAGATGCCTCT
This sequence comes from Apus apus, assembly GCF_020740795.1. Taxonomy (NCBI): domain Eukaryota; kingdom Metazoa; phylum Chordata; class Aves; order Apodiformes; family Apodidae; genus Apus; species Apus apus. The sequence continues at coordinate 100,587,731 of NC_067284.1, read as the reverse complement.
ACAAAATTCAAGATGCATCTACGTCATTTCTGAAATTACTCATCCTTGCTTTTCACAGAGCTGTAGTGGCACTAATTAGATTCTTTTCATATGGAACTAGACCAGAAGCAAAAATCCAGAATACATTTAATACAGCTAATGGATATCCAATGCATGATGAGACCAGGACAGAGCTAAGCCAAAGTGAATCCCTGCCTTAAATGCACAGTGTTGAGTCCTGAGCACCAGCTGTTCTCCTCTACAAATCTGCTTCCATTGGGTTATGGTACTTGCTAGTGTATGTGTGGCATTGGTGTCCTCAATATCTGACCACTGCTTGCTCTGAGACACACATCTAGGGCTGCACTGATTTACTGTTTAGCATCCCTGGGCAATGGAAACCTCCGTGCACTTTCCCCAAGGCTCTGACTTGACACTACTGCACTTTTCCAGAAATCACAATATTGCCAAAGGCATGAGGATGGATATTTGCAAAGAAGGGTCATGCTGAGTTGATAGTCTACACAGGAAACAATAGGAGCACAGGTTTTTTTCATGCTCCTTGGCCTCTTTTTCTGATCATTAGCTTGCAAGCTAAAACATATCCCAGCAATAATTCAGTCTAACTTTGTTGGAGAAGAAACATCCCAGTGGGAAGACTGTGACAAGGAGGTCCCAGAATGAAAACAAACATTTTGCTGGATCTCTTCCAATGTACTCAGTTCTAAAAGCTATGGATTCCCAAAGATGTCAGAAACTAAAATAAACACTGATGGAACATGAAAAATCCTAGAGGTGTTTTGCTTCAGAGTACATTCATGTCTTGCACTGTGCATTAAAAGCCTCACTGTTCTAAAGGGGGAGGGGGGAAAGCAGAAGGGTGTGGGGTGTGTGTCTTTTACCTGTGTTTCTCCAAGCTTAGCCTGTGGCTCACCAAGTTCCAGAGTCCCAGAGACTGGCCAGTTCAGGAAGATAGCATTGACTTTGCCTTCTTTAGGGCTGAAAGTGTACCTGGTTGCAAACAGGGAACAGAGGTGCATGTCAGTTCTTCCTTTTACATTTTCTGGAGTGATACAGAGTGCTTTCAAGACTGGAAAAGCAGATTTAGAAAGTCAGCATTGGAACAGGCTGCCCAGGGAAGTTGTGGATGTCCCCTCCCTGGAAGTGTTCAAGGGCAGGTTGGATGGGGCTTTGAGCAACCTGGTCTAGTGGGAGGTGTCCCTACCCATGCAGGGGAGTTGGAACTAAATGATCTTTAAGGTCCTTTCCAACCCAAACCACTCTGTAATTCTATTAATCTATTAATTACTTTTTCACACACATAACTATCTTTTCAGACAATTTATGCTCTTTAATAAAATACTGTTCCTTGAAAATATGTTCCAACAAACTAGAGGTAATTGAGACTATTAAAGAATTGAATTTAGAGGTAAACATCTGTAGTAACTTTAGCAAGCATACTGCTCACTGTAGTGCTCAGCCATGTAGGAAGGAGGTACTTGCAGGGCAAGGGGAATCATTAACAGATACTTGTGGATTATATTCAGAAAAATATGGTAATTCACATCAATACACAAACATAGAGACATTCCACTAAAAACACTTAGTAAGAGCATGTGTGACAATAAAGATTCCACCTCACATAGCTGCTTTTTTAAAAACTTAAATTCAGCAGATGTTATCTACAGTATGTCCTTGGAAATTTTATGGCATACACCTGAAGAATTCCTCTTTCCTTCCTTCATTTAGTTATAATTTTTTATTGCTCTTGCAAGTGGTTTTATTAAACAGTCAACGGTTCAGCCAAATCCTACTGCGAAGAGGAGTAAAAAGGCCCACTGAGGCAGTGAAGAGGGTCAAAACAAAACCACTGATGGATAAGCAGAGGAGCTACAGCTGCCTTACAGCAGCTATAAGGTGCAGAGGAGAGTCCAGAGATGGGCTGAATTTAATGACCAAACAATTGCATTTTTACCTTAAAAATGCAGAATATGCTAGACTGATTTAGTTTCTTTCTCATTAAACAGCAACATCCAGCATTCCTTTGTACAGATAAACACTTCATAGCAGTTTTATATTTCTGGAATTTTTTTTAGTAGTTTCCGTTTCCAGCTACACTAAGAAGCACAAGATAACTAAGGAAACAGGCAACCTTCCCTTCAGCCTCGGCATCATCCTGAAACTATGCTCTCTGACACCCATCCTCTACCTACCCTTCCATGTGCAGTTACTTAAACTGACAAAAGGGTTAATTTCTTCACAGCATGCAAAGCTAGATGGCGATTTCTGTAGCATCAAGAATTTCAAAATTTCACGTGCACCACTGCTGCTGCTTTATGCAGCCCACGCTTTGATCCAGTAGCCTTACCACACTTCTGGTGTGACCGTGTCATTCTGTGCTCTCCACGGCTTCGTTCCATAGATGGCTTCTCCATTGACCTTCAGCCAGGCACCCATCTGCCTCAGGCGTTCCTCAAATATCACAGCGACGCGACCGTCGTGAGTGGGCCCGATGTTCATCAAGAGATTTCCTCCACAAGACACCGTTTCTACAAGTTGCTGAAATGTTTTTAAACATATACACTAATTAAATCATATAGTTGAAGTTCTATCTAAAGCCAGGCATGCTACTTCAGAATGAGGAATTGAACCAGTTTTGTTACTATTGCATCTTTAGACTTTGGGGATAATCCCCAACAGTAAATACAAAATTTAAGCTTCCATTAAAAAAAGTTTTGCTGTCAATTTTTATGGATGAAAACTGCCCAAAATACACTTGTGCACCAATATGCCTGACTGAACCCCAGAAGTTTTTAGTATTTTGACTTCTGCAGGAATTTAATGAGGTTTTTTACCAACAGAATGGATAACAGACCATTGGAGAATAAAGCTAATGGATGCCAATTCACTTCTACTGAAGCTGAGGAAAGCAAATTCTTACTGTCTTTTATGCTCTCCCTATTTTAAAGAGACATCTGTAAATTTCTAGTAAGAAACCCTGTACAGAGTCCATAAATATTTGTGTTCACATCCCCACTGCTCTCCAGAGATCACAGATTGAGATGCACAAGTCTGAAGAACAGACAGCTGGAGACAAGCTACTGAATTAAAACTTTCTGCCTCTGTGAAGAGGTTACTTCAATTTGAAACTCTTTTGCAAGGATAGTACTAAGATGTGGATTAAACAACAAGAATAAACAACCATCCCCTCACTACCTGAATTTTGCAATTAAATGCATTGTATCTGAAAGGCAAATCTTCCTTTCATTCAGTTTGCCTGGGCTTCAAATCTTTAATACCTTAGACTAGCAAAGGGAATCAATGTTCTATTAACATTGTTCAGCTGCATCTGCAAGTGTTTATGTCTGTAATGCCTGTGCTGGTTCTTTTCCTTAAAAGAAATGGGATGAAAGGAACGTTTCTTGCTACAAAGCAAAAAGTCTATTAAGAGTTATAAATTGTTTCTAGATAGAAAGGGGAAAAGATGTAGCCTGTTCCTAGACAGGAACTGTGAAACTGCTCGTTTGCTGCTCATCAACTTAGAGGTGAAGTTATAAGAAAAATTTGGTGGAAAAGGTAATTACGAGTCTATCCAGATCAGTCTCCTACAAAACTGATGGAATTTTTTCTAGATAATTTTTCTCTTAGTATTTTCTATAAAATGGACAAGAACTATTCCATCCTGCGAGTGTGAGGCACCAAATTAACAAAATTATTTATAATTTCACTGATTCCTTTTTTCTCTATTAAAATAATAATTTTTCTACAAATAGATAGTTTGGAAATGTTATATACTGTAATAATCTGCGGGAGAATCAGAGGCTGCAGGCAACTCCTTTGTCCCACTGTACCTTCACCAAGTCCTGGATAGTCAGGTAGTCGTCAAGCCGTGCGTCCCTCCTGTAGCCCCACGAGCCCCTGTCAATAGTCATACAGTTCTCCCACTTGTGAGGCAGGAGGTGTCCGGGGTTATACCGGTCACTACAGGTGTAGAAGCCGCCATGTGTACAGATGCTGCCAGCTCCCCAGCGGTCATTGGTCACCACTGTGTCCCGGACTGGACTGCAAACAGAGAAATGTTGTGATTTGCATTCTATAAAACACTGTTACAGCCAGTCACCCTGCCCCTGCACACCCAGAAACTAATGTTTAAGACAACTTCTGTACTACTAATTTATTACGATCAGATGAAGTGCAATTTCAGGAATCCTATTCTCATCCTTTGCTATTGAAAGGTCCAGATTGGCATTTCTTAGGGAAATCTGCTCCAGACTTTGACAGGAGGTCTGCCAGAAATCACCCTGCACTTCATATCCACTGCCAGATGTTCAGTCTGTGATGACCACAATGTATCCAGCTTCTCAAATTATCCTGCTATCCCTTTGTCTGCACAGTAGATGATACTTAAGGAAGAACATGATTAGACAGATGAGCCAATACCATCTTAACTGATTAATTTGCAAACGTTGCTAAAAAATATGAAACCGTATTTTTCTAACACAAGCCTTGATAGTCCTATGGAAGACCTGGATTTTGTAGTTCAGGAAAATTAGTATTTAGCTACATCCTTGTAAGCAGAGGTTACAGGTTCCAAAAAATATACAGAAAATGAGACAAAATAGACACAGCAGAATTTCAGATAAGGAGTGAAACCAACATCATTATGTACCTGTCATTATACAGCCAAGCCAAGAAACCAGTGCTGTTCCAGTAAGTATCTGGCGCATTTCCATTCCCATCAGACCAAATTATTTCTGGTTGGTATTTCATCACAATTTCATAGAGCTCTGGTAATGATTTACTGGTTGGGAACTTTCTTGTCTTGAAGACATTGGTGGCATCCTCAAGGAAGAGAGGATTAAACCATTCAAACAGGGAATGATATAACCCAAAACGCAAGTCAGTCCTGTTTCTAACAGACAGTGCCAGTTCAGCCACAAGATCTCGTTTCGGTCCCACATCAACAGCATTCCAGTTCCAAGAATATTTGGACCCCCACAAAGTAAAGCCTGAAAAGAAGAAAACTGAAGGATAAGAAAGGGAAGCAGAACTACTCTCTTTCTGGAAAGTAGTTTGCAAGTGTGTTGCAAAAAAATAAAATACTAAAAATCATATATGTAATAATATTGTTGTAATGGGATAAAGCATGCATGCAATCTGTTTGTGCATGATGACAGCAGGCACAACACCAGATACATGCCAGGTACATTTATGTATACATACACATATGCATTAATATTTTCCAATTCTGCATTGCTCAGGCTAATTACTCCTCCCTCCTTAATTGTTCATTCCACTCAGATGTCCCACTTAAATTAACCAAAAATATAGCAGCTTTGTAGGCACCTACATTTTCACTGAATGTATCAAATGTGAACTCTGAAGACACATTCAACAACTGGAAGATAAAACGTCTTCTTGGTTGCAGAATGCACGAGTTATAGTTTACATTCAAAGACTCTTCCCCTTTCTGTTTACATCTTATGCAAATGTTCACTTTTCATTTATCTTGACATTTATAACAGCTCAGTGCACGTATTTAAGCAGAGTACAGAAACTCCTGAAACAGCTTTTAAAATATCAGTGTTAAATATCAGTTTAAATGTTAAATGATGTTTCAGACACCTAGCAATCCAGCACAAGTGCTTCCAAGCCCTGTTGCACTGCAGACTTAGACCACTGCCAGAGGAGCTCCACTCTCACCTTCGAACTGCTTTATACTCATTGCCTAATAAATCTTGAAATGTTTTCGTGAACTGGATACATGCAATTGTATCAACTAGACAAACAAGATAAAAATTCATGCCCAAGGCTGCAGGACAGATTAAATGAATCATGGTTCTTTTGAAGTCACTGGCAATGACGGCATGGGCATTGTCAAATTCAAGATTTTATCTGTGTCAGAGCTGAGATTAAAATTCACAAGTTACTAATCTTGAACCTTCATCTCCACAAACAACACTCACTAGATATACTGTCATAATGCATCTTAGTATTTATACTTTCATATTTCCTTCCAACCACTTTATTTTTCTTTACTTTTCTCTGCAAAGCATGTTACAACTACAGTGCCCAAAACCAAATGTGCTTGTAAAGCTATAGGCCTGGTTCAAGGTTTTGGCTCCTGCGCACTGCGTTAGGTAGTATACCCTGTGTACGTTTCTAATTCTGAAGTTGACTCCTGGAACATATTCCTAAATGCCTTAGAGAAATCTACAGAGCTTATTAACTGCTTGTACACAGCAGCTCTCCATATGTTCAACAGGGCAGAATTCATCTTTGTAGTTTCTTAAGCAATAAATTGCACAATTAAAAAATAAACCATGGCTACTTCAGGAAGCACAGCTGCCTGCACGCCTTCAGACTGGCTTACCTACAGCAAAACAACAATGGTACAATCTATTTTTCCTCCTACACACACTCCATGGACACAGCTTTTGTGTAAAAGACCGCAAAATGCACACATTCCTGGAGTAGTTTGTTCCCTGTTTGGCTGGGCTGGGGCAGGTAAGGCTGCCTGGCTTTCTCTATCTCTCTTAGCAGGCTGGAAGGTCACCTGGATTTTTCTTCTGTTGACAGAAAAACAACAATTACTAACATTCACAAACCTTCCACTTACCTTCGTGATGTTTTGAAGTTAAGACAACATATTTTGCACCTGAAGCCTTCAGAATATCTGCCCACTGGTTGGGATCAAAGAACTCTGCTGTAAACAGTGACCCAAAATCCTCATAAGTGAACCCAGGTGGGTAATTGGCCTCCATAAATTTCACATAGGGCTCTCTCTTTTCCTTCTGCCAGTACCACCTAAAAACATAGAGGAAAACATGATTTAGGCAAAGAAAAGAGAATTAAAATTATCAACTTGTATTTGCATTCTCACTGAGAGGCACATGCACTGGGCATACCTGACACTCACAGTAAGACAAAATTGCTCCAGAACAGTATTGTTTATCAAATGTTTCCTTTTCTCTGTCCTCTTTCCCCATGCTCTACATTTTTCAAACTCCACTTTGGAAAGGTCCTAGGATTTCATATGGAGAAATGAAAGCAGCTACACTTTTAGAATAGAAAAATGACAGTCTTGTTCAGTACCCAAATCCCAAAACCATGCTAGAGAGCACAGGTACACAGTCCATGTAAGCAGCTCAGATGGCACAAGGAATGCACTTTTTCTGGACTAACATGACTCACCCTCAACTCTCACACATCAGCCACCTGGCACCTCTGCTCTGCCCCTTACACTGCAGCTCCTGCAACCCACAAGCATGCAGGCCAGCAGCTTTACCTCTCTGCTGGTCCAGAGTCCTCTATGCCAAGTGCAGCTGAGTGACCTGATGCGTGAGCAGATGCTCACGGCCCCAGAGCACATGAGGCTCTGAAGGAAAGGCACCCTACTAGAAGGAATGTCCTCCAACAACAACCTGTCTCTGCAAGAACCCCACACACTTTCAAATTCACCTCCATCACAGGCTCTAGCACGCAGGCACACATCTAGCTCATGCCACTGCAGCAGTGCACAGAAATTTAGGTACTAGAAGGAAAATTAAGCTGATGATCACCTTTTGCATGTCACCTGGCGAAGTTAGGGACAGTTTCTATCCTGTGCTTCCCCATGACAGGGACCAGTATTGTCACTATTCCAACTGGTCTAGTCCACAACGAGGGTTGGAGATCCACTCTGTGGTCTAAGGGTGGTCTCTCACCCTCATCATGGGCAGAGATCATAAATCACCAAGAAAGCACTGTTATTTTCAACCTGCTTCAATCCTTCCTACACTTGCAATGAAAGAGGAGCTCCAGAAACAGCCTTTACAGCCTAAACAGCCTTATTGCTGGAGACCTTCGAACAACAACATACATTGTGACTGCCAACAGTTACAGAAAAGGATCTGAAAGCATTCACCTTTCTTTGAATGAAGACAAGCAGCAAAAACCCTACTGACAGATCTAGACACAAATGAAAATAAATTGAAAAAATAAAATAGGCCAGAATCTGAACATTTGAAATGTATTTAAGATCACAATAACCAGTGGATATTGTAACCTCCCTGAACACGCTTTAGATTAAAAAACCCCACAATTTCTGGCAGCCAACAGGGACAAAAAAAACCCTAGAAGAAAGACCCTGAGACAGCCTTCCTCCATGAAAGAACCTGGAAAAACCTCAACAACTCTGATTTTAAAGTTTGCAATTGCATAAGAAACAGGTAACATCCTTACTTCTCTTTGTCACATGGTTTGGTAACATGAGCACTTCTACTCTGACATGACTAGAGTCTAGAAACCTCTTGACCAAGGCTGTGCAGCTCCAAGGGAAGGACAACAAGCTGGATGATGTCAGAGTTTATGACCTTCCATTTGAAGCTGCTAACACAGGACCTCAATCATCTGACTGCACATGCTGCCAGAAGGTCCTGGAGAGCAGCTTCAAATCCACATGTGCCAAATGACAGGGGGTTACAGAAATATAAAAAAGTCATCAATTACATTAGAGTGTTTAGAGGTCTTCTTATAACAACAACAAGAATCAAATGCTTGATCCTGAATCAGAGTGTGTACCACTATCAGAGCACTTACTCTGAGTAAGGCTTGAAGCCAAAGCTAGTTTCTACCTCCCCAGGAAAGTTATTAGTAAACGGAGCACACATTAAAAAACTGCTGAAACCATTGAACATTAATCTGAAATTAACAGACCAACTATTGTGAGAACACAGTGGTTTGTTTGTATCTATGTTGGTTTGGTTTACAAATACTGCATTTAAAGTTTACCATAGCTCTGCCACAAAGCTGCTGTTATCTTCATATTATAAATGATAATGTGACTCACTTGAAGTCATACAGGAAGCATTTGTTAGAGCATGGAATGAAGACAGCAAAAAAATGCTTACAGCCAGTGAACACTCATAAACCAAAGGCTTTATTCAGCCTTTGAATTAGAATTATTTGAAGGATCGGAACTTGAAGTTCCTTTTGATGGAAAGTACTATTTAATAAAAGTAATAAGGAAAAAAGAAAACAATAAACAGCATAAAATGTGCACAAGAAACCTGCAGGCAGTTTGCCAAGCAAGGGCAACAATGGAGGGACTGATGGACTCCTGTGCTCCCCACGGACAGTGCACAGAGCTCCAGGGAGAGCTGTGCAGGGCTTCTCTGCAGGCTGGCTGAGCCCCCGTGCCTGGCCTGAGGAGAGCTGTTCCCCATCTCTTCATGAGATCTGCTGGAGAGCTCTTCCTCTGCCGCTCAGCCACCTGCCTCTCTCACCAGGGCTGAGGCAAGTACATCTCGCAGCTCGACAAGCTCTTTGGTTAACTCGGTTAACATTAGCCAACACATCCCAGAGTTTCAGGGCTGGGCAGACAGCTGGGAAAACACACCAGGATCACATCGAACTCCGCCTCCTTCGGAAACGGCACCAGAAGGTCCGTGGTCTCACTGACCGGCCTCAGGCAGCACAGCGATCAGAGGGGCTGTCACCATCACTGCACGGGACACACACACACACACCCCGCGCCAAACCCCGACTGTCCGGAGAGCTGCCCCCCGAGCGAGCCCTCAGGCCCACCCGGAGGAGCAGCGATCTCGGTGCCGCCACACCCGGGGCCGCGGGGACCGAGGGACTGCGGGGCAGGGGCGCCGGGGAGGCCCGGGGGCCGGGCCGGGCCAGGGCCGGGCCTAGGCCGGGCAGCTCACCAGAACCACTCGCTGCCGAAGCTGGGCACCGAGAACACGCCCCAGTGGATGAAGACGCCGAACTTCGCCTCGTCGAACCAGGCGGGCAGCGGCCGGGCGTCCAGCGAGTCCCAGCTGGGCTCGTAGCGGGGCCGCCCGCCGCCGCCCGGAGGCCGCGCCGGCAGGAGCCCGGGCAGCGCCGGCAGCAGCAGCGGCAGCAGCAGCAGCAGCGGCAGCAGCAGCGCGGCGGGGCCGGGCGGGCCCGGCATGGCGGCGGCTGCCCGGGGCAGGCTTCTCCGGGCCGGGGGCGGGTGGCGGGCCCGTCAGGGGCACCGGCGGGGCGGGCGCGGGGCGGGCGCGGGCTCTCCCCGCCCCGCAGGAGCCACCGCCCTCCGGCCCTGCCGGGGCCTGGGCTGCGGCTCCGGGTGGGCAGAGTGCCGCGGTGGCCTCAGCTGGTTTCCCCGGGTTAGAGAGGTGCCCCAAAGCCTGCCAGGCCGCTTTGAGCTTCATAAGGGCTTCGGAGGAAGCCGGCGCTCCAGCCCCCTCTCCTCAGGAGGTGACAATGTGCTCATGGGGGGCAGGCACGTTCTTCAGAAGGTGACTCTCCCAGCGTCTCTGTCGCCCGTGTCTTTCCCAATACCCCAACTGCGTGTTTTTTGCATCAGGCCCTAGTGGCCCCACAACAGCCTTTGTGAAGTAATTTGGTTTAATAGGCACATCCAAAATCATCACAACAAATAGAAATTTCTTCCGCAATCCCGTCAGAACAGTTAAAAATTAATAAGCAGCCAACCAAATTAATCTCTCTCCACCTGGGTAGGATGTGTGCTTTGCTGCTGTTCCATGGGAACTTCGGTTTCTAGAGTCATTAACCACAGCTGTTACATTCCATCCAAAATTATCTAGAGGGCTGTGAAAACGGGAAGTAGTTTTTAATATTTTCATCTACATAACTTGATCAGCCTGTTAAGGTACAGGCTGATAAAAAGCATTGTGACTTCCATGGTATTCTTTCTGACTGACTGTTCACATTACCCTGATTTGCAAAAGCAACTTTGATATCACAATAAGACCCTCTTCATGTATCTTTTGCATTCAGTGTTGACCTGCTTTCTCTATGTCTTCTTTTGCCTTCACCCCTTTAGATGTCATTTTGCTTCTCAAAAGGCTTCTTTAAACCTCTTGCTACGGTATCTTTTCTAGTTTATCTTTGGATTTCTTCATGTTCTCCTTTTCTTTTGATCACACCAAGGGAATGCAGGCACTAAAGAGCTCCTTACTGTAGGAATTTTAAAGCAGGCTCTCTGAAGCTCATTCTGTACAGCACAGCAAAGCTACAACTGTTCTGTGGCTCAAAATACTTTGAAGAAAAAAGGATTATAAAAAGCTCAGGGGTCTGACCCAAAGCCCAAAGACATCAGTTGAGCCACCATTGACTTGGCTGAGATTTGGAGCAGGAACTTTGTATTTTGATAATAAACTTGATCGCATCCTTTAAACTTAAAAAAAAAAAATTAAAAAATTTAAAAAAATTAAGAAAATAAGTAGAAAACACTTCACTAAATAGCAGCTATGAGTAAACTTTTGATGGAGGCATAAACAGGTTCAGAAAAGGTCACCAGCCCACACAGCTGCTGAAAACCACAATGAGGGAAAAGGTCTTCATTGTCACATCTGTCATGATGCAAGCTGGAAAGGATAAATAATAAAAATGGTACATCGTAATACGTTGTGAATAGTGTAAGACCAGAGTCAGTCACTGCAGGAAGCTCTTAAAACCTGGGCACAGACAGCCTGCCTCCATGCAAGACTTGGGAGCTACCAGGCCCCCTCAGGAAGTGTGGAGCTCCTTGTTGTGCCAGAGGAGGAGAAACCCCTGCCTCTTGCTCTGGCAGTGCAGTCCCTCTGGGAAAGCTCTCCACAGCCATGGAAGGAGCAGGCTGGTCTGTCAGCCGGGGGAAGAGGGAGAGGAAATAATGAAGCAATTCCCTGGGAGATGCTGAGCAGAAAAGATCTTTTGACCTGACTAATGGCTGACAGAGGAAACTCATGGACTGGATGGATGGCTGGACAAAGGCAAAAGGTGCCTGAGCTGTGTGACTGCTGGGAAGACCACAAAACCACAGTGGCTGGGGAGCTGCACAGGCCTTGGCTCTCGGCTGCTTGGTTGCTTGGTGGGAAACAGTGGCCAGTAACTGAATTTCACATGGACACGTTTTAGACTTGATAGGTTTTGATTCAGCCCCCAGGAGTGGCAGTTGCTGTATTGTTCTCATACAGCCTAAATGGGACTTTGATATTTGATAGCTAGGTAGTGTGGCAGCGAAGGCCTTAAAAACACAGGGGGAAGTCATGTCTATCTTTGCCATTGTGCCAGTAGCTTCAGGGCTGCAAAGATTTAGTTCAAGGCAGAATACAAAATTACTTGCCTTTAAAAAGCAGTGAAGCCATTGAATCTGCTTTAAAAGATGAATCGTGTTGTAAAAGCCTTTCTGTAAAACGAGCACCAGAAAGTGAAACCTCGGGGCTTGATTTTTCTTTTGCCAAAGTCGTTGTGACTCCCACTTCTGATCTGAAGGCAGGAGGACTTTGTCCTCCCAAAACCTTGAGTCACACGGTGGTAAAACTGTTTCTGAAAATCCTCTTACCTGCAACCCAAACCTTAAGAAACACGAAGCGGGGAGGGGGCGGGAAGAGAGAGATTTCGCTCATCGCCCTCCCTGAGGGGCTGCCGAGCTGCGATGCCTTGTGCAACCCTCCCAGCTTTTCGGAGCACGGGACGGGGAAGGAGGGAAGGCACCCTGTTACACAAAACAGAAGTGGTAGTGTGGGTTGCTTGGCTCTTTTTTAACGGATTTTTTTTTTTTTTTAGTTTTTTTTTAACCAGGGAGATGAGGGCAGCGGGGAGCACGAAGACATCCCGGGCCCGGGGCGGGTGCAGATGCGCCCCACCCCCTCTTCCTTGCTTTGCCCTTGTGCAAACACAAGATTTAGGCTCCGACAGACACAAATTCCCCTTCTCAGTGCCGGCGGGGCGGCCCCGCTTCGGCGGGGCGGTCGGAGGCGAGGGGCGGCTCTTCCTCAGCAAACTTTCCCTTTCCCCTCCCTCGCCGCCTCTTTCCCTCCTCTTCTCTCCTCCCTGCCCTGCTCGGCTCCCCGAAGGCGATGGCTGAGACGCCAGGGAGCACCGGGGGAGCACCGCCGCCCGCCTGCTCCTGGCCCCGTCCCCGCGGGCGCTCCCAGAGCGACATCTCCTCCTTCGCCTTCTCCCGGAGAACCTGCCAGCTCCGGTCCAACGTGGGCGGCTCAGGTAAGGGGGAGGGAGGGCAGGGTCTTTGAGTCCGAACCTCCACAGCAGAGCTGAACTCGGGAATTTGGGAAGATACCCTCCTCCACACCCTGCCCCGCCCTCCCAAACCGCGGGCTGCCTTCTCTCGGTGGCCAAAGTGTGGGTCCCTGATTCACGGGGAGCGTGATCTACCCCTCAAGACGATGTTCGTCAAGTTTGCAGCGCATGTTTCGGGTTTCAATGCACCTCAGTAAATGAACAAGATGACACTCAACAAGTTTCCAGTTGTTCGCAGCCCTGTTTTCAGGTTTGAGTGAACCTCAGTGAAGTTGAGAGTGCTTACTGGTTCACGAAAGCATCTTTGACAGAAAAGCCTCAGGAAGGCTTCAGGGTGTATTGCGGGGACATAAAAACTCCTTGTCCTGCCACTTCATGCATTACACTTCAATTACATGGTAGGATTTTACTTCATGCACTTGTATCACCCTGTGTGAGTCAGTCTCCCACCATCCTCCAGGAGGTAACCACTGCAAGTGCACAGGGGATAATCTGGGGCTGGAAGCTGGCCCTTTGGGACAGAGCAGGCTTCCTGCAGGATTTGGAGTAACTCTGCTGTGTAAAATAAGAGGAAGTGAGAGTCTGAGTTTACAGTGCAGATATTTGAAAGTGGCTGAAGTAAAATAAATACATACTCAGCTGGGCTATTCTTTACTCAGGCTGTTTCCTGAGGTCGAGTACTAAGGCAAATGAAACTCCGGTCTCCATAATGTTGAGCACATTTTGAAAATGTGTGCTCTCCTGGTTGCACACTCAGTCTGAACTAAAACAAGTCTGTAGGCAATGTAAGCATTTTGGATGCACTTACACACTGTACTGGACAGAGGTACCCGAGTACTACAATGCCATCAGGGAAGCTCCAGAGTGCACTGCGGGACCTCTCTGCTGCAGCACAAGGTCTGCAATGGACCACAATGTCCTCTTATGTTTACTCCCCAGGGAGTGTTAAGATGAAGCAGACATTTGCTTGGAGAAGATCTAGTATAGGGCTGTGCCTTCATGATGAGGAGAGAGGAGGGAAATCTTAGTCACAGATTCAGCTTGTGGAGCAGAGGCTGCAAGCAGAAACAACTCTACATGCTATTTTCTGCATAATTTTCTGCTCTACCTTTTCCCATGTCTACTTAAAAGTTATGCTGAAGGACATTTGGAACAGGGAGGAGGGAGAAAATTCCACTGGTTTGCTCAAATCAGAAGGGACTGCTTTTAGTTGTAAGGTGTATTTCAGCACTGTCTGGTAGAGTGCTGCTACAACATGATCTGTACACAAGGTGCCTTAACCTGGATGCAGAGGGATTGCCACAGAGGTGACAAGATTGAGACTACATCAGTGTGAGACCACGTTGGTTGTTAGCTTAACTACAAAGTACTAACAATGAGCTGGGTTTATTACAAGGGACTGGCAGATCCAGTGGAGGCAAAATTACAGTGTTTTCAAAGATGTGTTGTTATTTGTAGTTTCTTACACGCAAAATTTAGGCCTCCCTGTTGCCCTACATGATTTTTCTTTTTATTTTGAGGATGTGCTTCCTGCCAGCCAGTGACAAGAGCTGCTTTCTCCGGTTGTTTTTTTTTTTTTTCAACATCTTTTCTTGCGTTCTGTATTTTCTCCATTGCTGCTTCCTGTATTTTTTTCCAGCTGCTCACTGGGCACAAAAAAACCCCAAACACTTACATGCTGCCACACAACTGTTGATTCCATCTTTAATAAGGCAAGTATGCATTAAAGATGCAAAGCTGTTTAATTTTTAATGTGGTGGTTAGATAATTGTTTTTATACTGAGATGCCATTAAAATAACTTGCTTTTTCATTCCCCCACTAACCTAGAGAACAACCATAAAAGGGACAGAAATGGGAAGCACTTAGAGAAACAATATGAGCCTGATTATTATTTTTGCTTCTACCTCCTTCTTAGTTTAAAGTAGGTCACTAATTTATATCAGATGTTACCTGTGCTCCAGCTGCTCCATTTAGAGAAGAACAATTTGCATTTTAAATAACCTGCAAAATGTTTGCTTACTGCCAGTTCCTGGAGTGATTCATTTGCAACTGTTGAAGTCACAGGTTGCAGTTCCTCTTGCATATTTGTCTTCATTTTCTAGATCCTGGCGCCAGTTGTGCCATGAAGACAATATTGTCTCCTCACAGTCAGTGATGGGTTGGTACCCCTATAGACAGTCTCATCTTCCACTACCTCTTGATCCACCATTCTCAATGCAGGATCTGTTAAGAGGCAATATTTGCAGAGACCCTTCTAGCTAAGGGAATATAATAGCCCTTCTAAAAGCAGCTTTGGCTGTGGCTTACAACACACATCTGTTTTTTTTCCTCGATCAGTGCTGTGTATATCTTGATAGTACAGTGAGGCTGGTCAGGCGGTCCCCGTGTTCCTGCTGCCCGTGCTTTCTTATCCCTGCTCCTTCCTCTGCTATTATCATATAATGAAAGCAGCAACTTTCTGATATCACTTTACAGCATCTCACTTCATCAGCTGTGGTCAAGTTTGTGTGGCCAGTATATTTTCAGGTTTTTTCTTCTTCTTACAGCTGGCCTTTTCTTTTAGGGTTAATTTTTTTAAGATTACTTAATTTTCTTCTCTAGGCTGTCACCTCACCTGTTGTTTTATCAGGTCTCTACCTTCCAATTATTTCTTTATTCTGGTAAACCCTGGGAGGAATAAGTGATCTTCATCACAAGTAAGGCTGGTATGATCTAGACTTTTGATTTAGACCCTGAAAAAATGCAGTGCCAGTGAAGTTCAGAGTCTTTGTAGCAGGCATAGCCTGTGCATCACTTCAGTCTCATGGTACACCTCACCTGACAACTGGTTAGTTTGTCAGAGCATCTCTAGGAGATTGGTGAAGAAAAAGATATTCTTCTAAAACTTCAGAGCAGCACCAGAGCTACTCCTAGAATGCTGCTTGAGTTACCTACTTGTAGGCAGCTGTCCACATTTAGTGACTGGAGTTAAATGCACCTTAAAGATGAATCAAGTTAGCCAAGTTTCTTGACTTGCCCAGAATCGATGGGGACCGAACTACACTTGAAATAAAGAGCCTGCTCAAATGCTTTCCCAGAAATTCTCCACAATCTAGATTTAGAGGTCATGGGGCTGAGAACATCTCTCAGCATGAGCAGTGAGCTCCAGAGTGCAGGGTGGAGTCTGCTGTTTCATATCAGCCTCCTTTGTGCTCTGGTTGTGACTCGGCGCTGGAGGTTCTGTTCTTGATAACCTTCAGGCACCAACCTCAGGTACCACAGTGCCCATTCTTTATCTGCATGTCCACGTAGACAGCTTTCCGTTTGCTCCCTTTTTAGTGTTGTGGTTTTTGCTTTACAGCCTTGCATTTTGTTCTGAAGGTGGTGAGGTTTGTGGTGCGTCTTGGTGAAAAGGGAACTTTACTGCTCAGACCAGAAGTCAAAAAACCACCTATTTCTCCACTTCAGGATTGACACTGTCGTATTGTTGCAGTTCCTCTTGAGGTCTTGCTCTTTAGCAAGAGGTAGAATTCTCAGATAATTTGTGCCACTGCTAAGAAGCACACCTTTCAGGAAGATAAGTGAGCTCCTCATGCATGCTTCCATTCCTTTAGTGTTTTTTTTCGTGCCTTTCTAATGACAGATGGAAAAAAAAACCTACTTGAGAATTCAGTCAGCAATTTGTCAGTACCCCTGGTTACACACCAGATGCTGGGTTACAGCAAACAGTGAAAGGCTGAGCACAAATGGCAGTCCTGCCTCAAAACTTGTACATCCCAAGATTATTTCAGTAATTTTTGGCTAACAAAGTGGTCCTTTGCAGGTTAATTTATTAAAAATGCTAATGAGTAACAGCTACGATTGCTTCTGCTGCTGACTCCAGAATAGGGTGGGTGAAAGGATGGCTTAAACTCACCCACTTCAGTGAAGAATCAGGAAAGATTTCACGTGGTGATCAGAGTGGCTGATGTTGGATGGGAACAAAACTGATGATTTTTTGAATTATTGGACCTTTTCATTTTTAGAGTGCTCCACTTTTCAAACTTAACAAATGTCAGATTCTCTTCTTACAGGACAAACTTTCTATGTGATGCAAAGGTGTTTTTGACAGCTGGAGGTATATGAGCATCTAGGAAGAGTGAAACCCAAAAAAACTCTTATCTATTGGCTCAACTATCTAGGGGCTTGGAATATAGGGAGAAAGATAAACTCTGGCTAGGTAGATAGGTAGCTTTTAATGTTTGCTTGTATTTCCCTCTGCACTTGCATTTCCCAGTATGGCTACAGATTCCAGTTTTTTTGGATGCAATTTCTGTACACAACAAGCAAGAGTCCTACCAAAGTCTATGGGAGTTGAATTCAGTGTTTGTGAAGACATTATAAGTACTTTGGGAGGGTGGTCAGAAGGATGTTGTTTTTCAGTCATGAGATGGGGGTGAGGTAGGAGCAGCCTCATGGTGTGGAAGAGCACTCGTAACTAATGCATCTGGGTTTGGTACATTTTATGAAAATGTGGGAGTGACAGAAAACATGGTTCTCCACTGTATCAAGCAGGACTTGTACAGTACAACCAAAGTACAGAACTTTGCAAGAAGCCCAAGGCAGATAATTTGGGGTAGAAAACTGTAGTAGAAGTTCAGATTTGTTGGGGATTTAGAAAGTAAACTTAAAATGACTGTGCCATTTTCAAGAAATAGTACATCCTGTCCCTAAGTCCACATTAATATTTTTTTCCATCAGTTTGAAAATTTTCCCTATCAGAAAGAGGCGGCAGCTGTAACCATATGGAATTTAACATATGCTTATAGAATTGAAACATCTACTTGTTCAAAATCTGGAAACACACTTAGACCATCTTCCCATAATGTAAAATCTCATTCTAGTCATTTTTACATGTAACTTGTAGTTTCATAAATGTGTTGAGGAAAAATCAAGGAATCATATAACATTTTGTACTGCAAACACTGATAAAGTTTAAGTGTGTCTGAAAACTGGTTCAATTTATAACATTAAGTGAGTGTGCAGGGAAGAATTGTACCACAGAATATCACCCCAGCCATTTCTAATATGAGTTTATACAATATTGTATATAAAATAAGCGTCTGCCTGTTTTATCCTGGACTAAATTACATTATTCCACACCAACTCTTACAGAATAACTGGGATATGTTCTTGTGATTAGCCCTGATGAAGTGTGAAACAGGAAACACAAGGAACACTAAGATTTACAAACACAAACCCTCTATGCTATGTGTCATTTACATGTGACCCAGTTTCTGGCACAACATATTTACAATCAAGTATTCAGACTCGGGCTCAGGATTAAAAAGAAAAAGTATTTTCTAAACGTGGTAATAATCTTCACAGTTGAGTTAGTAGAAATTAGACTGCAAACATTCACAGAGTGTGATTTCGTGCATATTTTGCAGCAACTAATCAGTTGCTGACTCTGTGATCTGTTCAGCATTTTGCTACTGTGTGTGTTTCAGTTTCTCAAGGCCTTTTGGCATTTAGAACTTCCTGCTGGTGTGTGGCTTCTAGCAAGTAACTATTTAATATCAGACTGCATGTCAAGTATGAAGCCTGAAGAAGTGATCTAAAGAGTAGCTGAAGAAGTCTTGTTATCCATTCTCCTGCTGGTTGTAAACAATTTGTTCCAAAAAAGCATTTGTTTCTGTTTTAAAATGTAAATATTTCCCAAGTCAAATCCATCATTAGGATAAATAATTTATCTTTCTTCTCTACCCCCAGACACCTCCTGCTCTTCTTGCTGTTATTTCCTGAAAAATCAGGCACTGTTTAAGGTCAACGGGCTGGGGATAGTTGGCAGATTTTAAAAAAATTGGTGAAGAATTTACATTTTTATTTATTTTTGCTCTTTGAAGTCAGAATTTTTTCAGTGCAAGAAATTCTGTAGGATTTCTGTTTTTAATAACACTGGTATTAATCTTGCTTCTGAATTTTTGATAGTTCTAATTGAATATGCTTTAGCATAAGGCAAATGTATCTTCAGTGACAAGCTTTTCTTTTTTATTATTTTTTTTTTCCCCTAGCATTTTACCTAGCATGTTGCTATTTTTAACAGATACAGAAGTTAGATTTCCTCAGGTACAAACCAAGTGGTACAAAAGGAAAAATATCTAGAAGAAAATAGGAAATCTTGGCTTCAGTGCTGCAAGTTCAATCACTTTTCATTCTGTCTTCAAAACTGTCAGTCTTAAAACCCACCACAACAAGGGATGCTCTTGCTTTTCACTCACGAGGAAAGCCCTGTGATCTTCTGAGAAGGAAGCAGAGTTTGTAGGCAGTCAACACTTCCCTTGGTGATGATCTGAGAAAACTTGTTCCCTGTTGTGTGGTTTTGATGCAGAATTGGACTTTTAATATGTTGTGCTGTGTATATTCTAGGAGTGCCTTTAGTATTGTAAGGATTTTGGAGTTTTAAAAGGCTGAAGCAGTGAAATACTAGTAAATTATATCAGTATCAAAAATTCTTATAATGGACTCAGAAGTGTGGACACTGCTTTAATATTGCCTGAAACTTCAAAGCCACTATGCTTTGCAAGCCTGCTGTGCTCTCAGGTAGAGGACTTTGTGATTAAGTGAAGCTAAAAAGCAGATTAAACCACTGCATGCATTGGTGGTAAGACTCTAACCCTGTCTCTTATCTTTTATGTTTCTTATACATTTCTGGCACATTCTGGATTGCCCTTCCTATTTTTCATGTTGGCCCCATTCAGAGAAATACAGGGACAAACAGTGGGCTACTGGGAAGAAAATGTGGAAGAGGAAATGTTCTACCAGAAGTGGACACTTGGTGACTCCTCATGTGATATGTGTTTAAATGGCTTCTCTTTGAAGTAGTGACCATGATTTTTTTTAACTAGTTGTCTTATTTTCAGAACATGTACCATTTAGTGGTTGTTTTTAATTCAACATGTATTTTACAGCTTGCCCTACGTTTCCTAATGTTTGCACAAATTACAGTATCAAGAAGACAACTTGTCTGGGGGAGAGTGGACTCCTATTAGAAGCAGTTGCTTTTTCTTCCCCTTCAACTTCAGACATGGCTTCAGACTCACACAGAAGTTGTGTTGGCTCCCCCCTGGGGAAGCTGCCCAGTTGCCCAGTGCCACAGGCTATTCCTGTTAGCTGGGTGCATCAGTCAGTCGCACAGTTTTGGCACCTTTACTGAAGTCTCTCTTATCCAGACTATACTGGAAATAAAGGCACTCATCTCTTTCCTCCTTTCACCTTCTCCCCACTCTTTTACTCCTGCTAGCTTGTTTTCTGTCTTCTCCACAGCTTCCAATAAATCTCTTTTTTATTGCTTCAATGGCCTACGTACCATTTTGGATGATCCTCTGTCTAGGTCTGGCTGTGTATGTGTTAGAGTCTGTTCTGCCCACTCAAGCCTGGTGAACTCCAGCACTTCCCAGTTGTTAGAGGCTTTTTGACCACAGAGACTGAGATGTGGATGGACTTGGAAACTGCAAACATTATGTTTCTTTTCTGGCTGTCACAAGGAGATAAAGGTCAGAATTTTTACAGGCAAAGGTTAGTTCAGTTTTAGGAATTCAGTGGGAAGGGGAAAAAAATCCCCTTACAATAAATAAATAAATAGACAAACAACAAATGAACAAACCAAAAGGTTGCCGAATATTAGGAAAGGAGGATAAATGCTTCAGAGCTTTTTTAAGTTAAAGCTTGGTACAGTGGTGAGGATCAGGAGAAGGCTGAAGTCTGGCACGTTCCTTGCATTATTTAAAGTTGTTAAAAAGATAAAAGTTAAAAAGATAAAGTTTATTTGTATACAAATGTATTCTGATAAAATAAGAGTTTTGTGAAAATCCACTTTTTGGTAGAAACAATCCTGATTTCAGGCACATTTCTGCACTTTCAGGAGAAATAACTGGTGAAATTTGAAAATTGTCACTTCAAAAAATTACTCGAAGTTTTTTAGAATTTTGCATCATACGAAAATTTGATGTAGGAGGTTTTTTCCCTTCTAGTTTGAGGGGCAGGAATAGGAACAAAGGCAGCAGAGAAGTGTCAGAAATGTCCTGGCACAGAAATGTGTGTATTCTAAGGGACCCCATCCACCTATACAGGGCAAGTGTAACCACTACCACTTCACTTGGTCATGGCTAAATAATTTCATACCTAATTCTTTAAAGGTTCAAAAGCCTTCTTTAAAGATTAAGGATGTATACAAAAGTATTTTATGGAACTAGGCCCTAAAGAGCACATTGAGCCAAGCATGCGTGTCTGCTTTTCCGTTTTTGGGGGAGAATAGTAGTTTTTAAGATAGATCTGTGACTAATACAGTACTCAAGAACGTTAGAGATATCAAATAGAAGTGGTGTTAAGAAATTGTTTTGTATCAGCTACAGGCAGAGTAAGGAATGGATTGTGGCTCATTTGCAGTTGAATGTGTCCTAATTGCAGGCCTTCTTTGTGTTCAAACACAGACAGCTATATTTAAAATTCGGGAGTGAAAGGATAATGAGCAGTCATCTGCTTGCCATTTTTTTATTTATTTCCTCTGTTGCACAGCATCAGGGCTGACAGTTAATGTTAGTGGTTTAAACCACCAATGAAGCAGAACTTTTAATCTGAAAATGGAGTGCTACCAAAATGCAGCATGAAAAAGCAGTGTATATGAGACATAAATCCGTTGTTTGTTGTTTTTTGTTTTGTTTTGTTTCTGATTAAATGTAGTTTGGGCAAGCTCAGAAGGGTTAAAAATTGCAGTAAGTTGTTTCACTTACAAAGCCAGAGCAAGTGTAATCCACCAGGGACTAGTGGACATCCCAAGTCATGATATGAGCTGCTCTGGCCCCAAGGTTGAAACATGGTTTTGTTATTTGGGCCATGGACACCTCTGTCTGTGTTTCTCAGAGTAGACTCTCAACTCTGTATCTTTAGGAGTGAGCCAAGAGGGAGAGTTGCAGCTCACCATGGGCACAGTATCTTTCTTTTGACTTTAGAAGATTAACAGAAAAATAATGCTGTCTTCCTGTTATGCCTTGCTGCAAACAAAACTGAATGGCAGTATTTCACACCATGTTTATTTTAGTGAATAGCAAATCCAAAAAATATGCTGCCACCCAGCTATTTAAGTCTTTGGAAGCACATCTGCTATGATTTTTGCCTTATTCTTTGGAAGTTGAGATAAACAATAGCTTTTGATCTAAAATAGCAAAAATAATTTCAGGAAAACATTTCCAAAGGATTGATGAACTAATTTTCAGAGCTTCCTCTTCTTTATATAGTCAAGCTGGGATTTGTCTAATAGCATCTTCACACCAGTGAATGTAAATATGACTACTGTGCTCAGCACAGGAAAGACATGGACCTGTTGGAGCAGGTCCAGAGGAGCGCCACAAAAATGATCAGAGGCCTGGAGCACCTCTGCTGTGAAGACAGGCTGAGAGAGTTGGGGCTGTTCAGCCTGGAGGAGAGAAGGCTCTGGGAATACCTAATAGCAGCCTTCCAGTACCTGAAGGGGGCCTACAGGAAAGCTGGGAAAAGACATTTTAGCAGGGCCTGTAGTGATAGGACAGTAGTTTTAAACTGAAAGAGGGCAGATTTAGACTACATGTAAGGAAACATTTTTTTTACATGAGGGCGGTGAAACACTGGAACAGGTTGCCCAGAGAGGTGGTAGATGCCCCATCCCTGCAAACACTGAAGGTCCGATTGGATTGGGCTCTGAATAATGTGATCTAATTAAAGATGTCCCTGCTAATTGCAGGGTGGGCTGGACTAGGTGATCTTTAAAGGTTCCTTCCAGCCCAAACTATTCTATGATTCTATGATTTTACAATTCTATGATTTTATTCTATGATTTTGTAGGTGATTTTGGCTCCGAAGCCAACAGTGCCCATTTCACTCTGTGGTGTGGTTGTTTATCACTGGGTACATGAGGACATCAGGCTACAGCCTGTGCATTTAGTGGTCTATCAGAAACAACACCTCAAAGCTACAGCCCTGCAGTGCCAGATCTGCCAGACCTGGAGGGAAACAGCAGAGGGAATCACATTATTTCAGCTGTAGGGCAGCCATGCTGCCTGCCCTATTTTGGCTCTGTGTCAAAGAGCTCTTGGGATCATCACCAGACCCTGGGAGGAAGTTTCTCCTGCTGCAGCTTCCAGGAGGCACATAAGGACTTTTATTCTAGCAGCACCAGGAGGTGGGCAGCTCTACAAATTTGGATGAGGGGAGGTAGCACTCTATCTTGAAATAGCAAGGTAGTTGCCTAACAGCAAGTTTGGTGTTACTTTGAAACCGCTCCTTAACTCAAGCTGGGTTAAGCAAAATGCAAACAAAAGCACTTTTTTACAGTATCTAAAATAATGCAGCAGCCAGTCTTTTAGAAAGAGAAAGGAAACATCACTGACACAGCCAGTGCTGGCAAGAAGTCTGTAACCAGTCTGCCAAATTCAGAGAGAAAAAAACCCATCAGGCTTAGTCTTGGTGTCAGCAGTTTACATAAAGAATTTATTTGCTTATTTGCTTATGTCTTCAATGAGGTTTGTAATTATATCATCTGTTTTGGATGGTTTTGAACTGTGGTGGACTTGTCATTTATTAAAATTAGAAATAATCTATTGCAAGCAACACACAAGTTGGTATCACATAAATTCTTCTGGAGTGAAAGTACCTCAGTGGAGCACAGAGCTTTTGCCACTTTGTTGCATTATTGTGTAAACTCTGTGGGGAAATAGGTATTTCTTCTACTACTTGTAGGCCAAGACTGGAACAGTCCTGCAAGCACAAGGGGGAACATGTGTAAAGGATATTACTTGGGAGTGAGATGTATTGGGCTGGGGAATAGTCTTCCAGGGGGAACAGTGAAAGCCACCCTGCTGGAGGAACTTAAAATCAGGGCTGGAAATGCACTAAAAAGCATGTGGGAAGAAGCTGGTTTGCAGTGGCAATGAGAAGGGCCTTTTGAATTTGTGGGGTTTTTTATTGTTTTGTGTTTAGGTCAAGTCAGGACTGAGTAAACAAGACATCCACCTGCACCAGATGCACTGGACTAAAGAGTTAAAGACAGATCTTGCTTTTTGGCTGGATGGAAGAGCCACATCTACGTCCCCCATTTGTAACAGAGGGAACACTGAGGGAAACTAAACAGATGGGAAGGAATTCTCCCAAGCAGCAAAGAGCTAACTGGCAATAAGATGTGAAGTCAGAGGGGAAAAAAAAAAAAATTATCCCTCAGTATTTTGAAAAGAAGTTGCATTGCACTCACTTTTACCCTAGGCTTAGGATAAATATATAGTTGGATGAATTTGGATGAATATTAAGAGTGCTTAGATGAATTCTAGACAACAAGGTCTTGACAGTGGGAAGTCCACTGAATAAACAAGTTTTTCCTGCTGTCTTAGCCCATTGCTATTTTTAAATAAATTATGTCAAGGAGATTTTAATTCAGGCACTAATTAGTGAATTCTAACACTTATTAGAGCTCTGTACTTCTGCTCCAGTGAATATGCTGGAGTTATATATATACCACAGCGGAAATAAATCCCAGAAAACTATACTTCATGCATATCATGTATGAAATAAATGAAATTGGATCCAAAATGTTTTTATACAAATGTTGATTATCATAATAATGGGCAAGAGGGGAAAAAATATCCAAAAAGAGCGCTGTATATGGCAAATATGCATCACTCATACTCAGGATTAGATGCTTCAAATTACACACATTTATAAGAAGGACCTGAGTTTTAAAAATACATGCAAATGGTTTCTAATCCTTTTAAATGTCAACAAAGACTATCAAAATATGCACACTTTTCAGTGGTCCTAATCTCCATTTTTTTTAATGGAAGCATAATCTTTTTGAAACAGAGTTGTTGCAGGAGTGACTTTCATTATTTGAGGCAATTGGGATCACTGTGAAGGTGATTCAGTCAGTGTAATAGTTGTACGAAGAAGAAATCATAAGCTGGGTTCGGTGGCATTTGGTAGATGCAGATGTCTGTGGGATTCACTCTGACACTGACAACTCCTGCAGTAAAGGATGGTGTGGTTCAGGGAACAAAATCCCTCCCTTGTCTTCTAATGGAATGCCTTACCTCCTTGGGCTTTGAGGGATGCAATGTCCCTAGGTGGATTGCTCTGAGCCCAGGAATTTCTGTAACAGCACTGAGCACTGGCTGAGCCATGTGGACAGTCAGCACTGAGATACTCTGCCAGAGAACTGCAGGGCAGTTTTTGATGCAGTTGCATATTTTATACATAAAATTGCAGTGTGGGTTCTTCTGTTGAGAATCCATGATGTGCAAAGAATAAGAACATATCAGGTATGCCCTGTCCATAGGCATTGGTAGGTCCTTGTGTATGATGACATATAAGTGAAAAAATAACAAACCACTTTCAGTTCAGTCCAGTTCACTTGAATGACATGTTTCTGAACCACTGAAATACAAACATTTAGCCAGCAGACTGGTGGAACCTTGCTTTCTCTGCTAGAAAATACAGGTATAGTCACAGGTAAGGAAGGAACCAACTGGTAGCTATCTGTCAATCCCAACAGAAAGGCTGAAGGCTGGCCATGCAGACCCTCACTCTGAACAGGGAAGCAGGTTTTGGTCACTGTGCTTTGAAATTGCCAAGGAAGGAGAAAGAGCTGGGCAACCCCTTCCTTTCCTCATATGGACTATGCTGACATTTTTCATCCTATTTCAGTGTATTTGGTATAGTGCTAGTAGATAATAAGGACATTTTAATCCCTCAGCAAATGCACTGGCTTTGAGAAAAAGGAGGAGACCCAGCACATTTAGCTGAGTGAGCTTTCTTGAACCGAGCACGCAACTCAGGCTATGCCAGCATGGCAGCCTGGTCCAGCCAAGCCGCTGCTGTGGCTGCAGCACAGCCCAGCTTCACCCCCAGCTGCTGGGCTGTCTTCTTCTGAATGCACTAGTCACTGAAGTGTAAGGCAGTGTTTCTAGGCTTGTGATTTCATTGTGACTTTCCAGTGTTTAATATTGTTTTCGTTTGGCCCTTTTAGACACATTCTCAGTTGTTTTCTCCCCAAGGGCTGCTGGGCTTCTTTGGTGTTGAAAACTTCTGAAAACATGGTTCTGCAATGCCCAGGCATTCTGAAATCAGTAGAGTTTTCTCTTTTGTTGTTTGTTTGGTTTTTTTGTTTGGGTTTTTTTTTTATATATATATACTTTTAAATGAAGTTATAACATGCTGTCTATGTCATCCTCAAGTTTCTGGAGGCCTGATTCATGGTTTTTGCACACTTGTGGCTGGCAATGCTGCTATTGACTTCAAAAGGCTTTGATTCAGGCTGAAATACATTGCTGCAGCTTTCATCCAAAGAACACTTCATAACACTTTAGAAAGATGAGACCTGAAGTCAAATATCACAGTCCTTTGGAAAAAAAAGTCTCTTTGGGACAAGACCAGGTTTTTTCAGTTCCAGCCTCTTAAGAAAATCCTGATGTAAGGAGCTGTGAGATGCATTAACATGTTTTGTGATTGCCCAGGCTCAATAGTGATAAAAATAAATGGAAGATTGTTTTCCAAAAGTAATTAAACAAGCAGCACACAGAAAGCATTTATGGCAATTACACAGTAGGTAACATTCTATAGCCACTTCTACGTTTTTTCCTGTGAAAGCCCTATGAAGGTACACAGTGGAGGACATGGAGGTC
Organism: Apus apus; assembly: GCF_020740795.1. Taxonomy (NCBI): domain Eukaryota; kingdom Metazoa; phylum Chordata; class Aves; order Apodiformes; family Apodidae; genus Apus; species Apus apus. The sequence goes on along the minus strand of NC_067284.1, from coordinate 100,561,070 downwards.
TCCAGGTAGCTTCACATGAGAGATCTCCTTGTGGCATAAGAGCTCTGCCACTGCTCCTTGTTACTTAGATAAGGACAGGAAAAAGGGGGATTGTCCATGATGCAGGGTTACTCCAATCTCTCCTGCCTGTGAGTGGGGGTGAGGAGAGTGATGGCTCTTCTCTGATGTTGGCCATATTACCTCTTTCAATTCAGCTAGTCCTTTTATTATGGTATCAAAAGGAGAAAAATATTACAGACTCAGATAGCAAAGGCAGATGGAGAGAGTTTAAAATATGAAAGATCCCCAACGGGAACAGAAGCAATTCCTTCAAACCCATTTTTGACAGTTCTTTGATTATCCCACAAACAGAACAAATTATTTTTCAATCCAGAAAAATGAGTTGATTCTGCTCTGCCTCTTCCATCTCCAGCAAAACATGTTTTTGCTCTGCTCCCTTGATCCCTGTTCAGTGGAAAATCTTTATTCTCCAGATCTTTTGCACTGCAATGTCCACCAAGTGTGAGAAAAGTGGGGATGTTTCCATCTAGCATCAATTACTGCAGGAGCCCATCTACCTGTGGTGGCCAGCAGAGCTGATATTCTGGACCCTCACCAGCTTGAGCTCTGTCATGCCATGAAGATGAGGAGAATTGTCCATGGCTCAGGATTTTCCAAGAATTCCATGAAGGTGCATAAAAACACAGACAATGCAACAAAAAAGATCAGACAAGTAGGTTGGTAGCATAAAACAACTTGTTTGCATTACAGTCATTTCTTGAAGAGAGTGCCAACTCATCTGAGTAGTCTTTTTTTTTTACTTTTTTTTTTTTTTTCCCCCCATGCAATGAGTGTAAAAAGTAGTAGAGCTTTTTTACCCTTTGTTCATGACACTTTCTGCCCTATAAGGCCTTAAGGAGCCTTCTTGCTGCGGGAGGGGGGAAAAGAAAAAGTCAAGCTTTTTGACTTCTGTGACAATGCTGTGGTTTATCAATACATGGTCAAAACGAGGTGTTTTGCCCAGCCACAAAGTAGGATTAACCCCCTTGTAGCTCCTCTTTCGTTACCTCTTGCTTACTCTAGTTATTTTTGGCAGGACTCCAGAGCAAAGAGCATCCTTACACTGGGTGCAGCATCTGGCCTCGTCACCACTGAAGCAGCTTTCCCTGAGCCCAGCAACACGCCTCGTGCCATACGCACCCAACTGCCCCCGCAGTCTTCTGACACATTCTGCTGCTCCTCCTGTTCCCTCTCACCTCCACACCAGCTGACTGCCCGGGGAGCACCCGGTGGGCCAGGGGTTGTGGGTCTCCGGGAGACGCTGCTGCCGTGTCGGGCTGCTACACTAGGTGGGGCGGTTGTTGTGCTGATCAGCAACATCCCGTCCCTCCGGCGCCCGATTCCTGCCTGGATCACCCATCTGCTTGCAGACGAGAGCATTTGAACTTAAGGCTCGTGGCTGTGAAGCGAGCAGCCCATCCTGCAGCAGAGTTGCTAGGTTGCCCTACGCTGGTTCCAGCCGGGTTCTTGCTCCTTCCCGGACGAAATCACGGCAGAGTCATCAATAGTTTCAAGGTCTTTAAACGCAAACTCAGCTGTCTTTAAAAGCACGAAGCTGGAGTGGGAAGGGACAGATGGTGTGGTGGTGGCCTTTTAAAGTTCTTGAACACCCCCCCTCCTTTCTTTTTATTTTTTCCCCCAAATCCATAAACTGTGCATTTAAACCACACAAAATGTTATTATCAGCCATTTCTTTTCCCTCAGCCAAGGTTGTACTGCAAGCTTGACATTATAGGTTGTGCTCATGAAACTGGATCTCCTTGCAGCATTGATTGTGCTGTACTTTGGTCAGGGCTTGCAGGTTTTGTATTGATCTGGCAAAGAAACTGCTGAGGAGCAGGTGAGCTAGATCTGTTGTCTGTGTTGTTTGGGAACTAATAGAATTTCTTATTTCTTGCCAGCAGCCTGTTGCACACCTGGATATTGATTCATTATGAGAGAAATTGGCTTTAATTAGAGCCAAGTTTTCCAGTATTTGTATAGGGTGCTTTGACTCTAGTCTGCAGCAAGATCACAAAGATCACAAAAAAGCAGACTCTCAGGCTGAGTTGTTCATTTATTAAGTACTCTTCTGCAAAAGAAACCATTACAATAATTAGACTAAAATTTTTGCATGTGTGGAACCTGAAGTAGTATTTTCTAAAACAAAACTCAGTGGGATCTATAAAATGTATTAAAAAACCCCCACATCTACACCTCCCTTGGTATTGTGCATTTAGATAGGTATTGCTTACCCTGATGTTTTCCTGGCCTGTTAGAGATTTACGTTTGATGTATGCATCTCTAGGGGCAGATGCAGAATCCTTTGACTGGTCTTAGAGAGCCGGAAAAGCAGAATTCCTTCTCCCAACCCAAAGACTCCAGCATTAGAAGAACTCTTCCCAGAAGCCTAAAAGGGAGACACCACCCATTCTTTCCAACCTCAACATAGTTTTATGGCAGGAAAAAACTCATGTTTTCACTTTTTTTCTTTATTCTTGAAGGATGAAGGCCTGGCTAGATCATTGCTTTTAGGCTGGATTTCATGACTGTATTTCAGTAATTTTAAGTGGTTCAAGATAGTAACATCAAAGTGTTCATGTATGCTAGTGTGTGTGCAACAGATTTTTTTTCTATATGAAATAATAGAAGTAGAGACACTAGATAAATGACTGAAAGTAAGCTAAAGTTGTTTTCCCATGCCATATCCTCCAAAAGAAACATGAAATAACATTCTTATTAAACTATCAAAACATTTCTCAGTTATTTATTCAATACTGCCTGAAACTCAGGATCGTGAAAAGTGACTCAGTGAAAAATGACTGTGTTATTTTATAGAAGGTAATATGTGCCCTGTAAAATTAAAATTATAGTATTAAAGTAGTACAAACAAAACCAGAAGTCCAGTAAGTTACAGCTGTAAATTCTAGCCACTTTCCACATAGTTGTGCAGTTGAATATAAGGGGAGGGGGGGTGGGAGATGGGGAAGGCCCTTAGGAAATCTCTTGCTAGCTCTGTCCCAGGTGAGTACAAGACTCCAGCAGTCATACTCTTCCAGCAATCCCCAAGCAGCCATTGAAGCATCTGCAAGACTGAGGAGCCAAAGCTCCCTCCACCTCACAGCACACACAGGAAATGCTTGGTGTATTTCAGCCCCAGCAGCTCAAGAGCATCCAGGACTGCTGCAGGTTTTCTGAAAGCTTTGAGGCAGGCTGTGTTGCTAGTGCAGCAAGGTGGAAGGTCCTCACATCCTGGACTCTGCTGGGGGGAGGCATGGTGTAATTCCACCTAGGTCTTGAAACGTGTAGATAATATCCTTACGTCAGGATAAAAAGCATAGATTGCCTTTTTTACCAGCTTGAAAATTATAATATGAACCCAGTTTGGATTCAGATACAACACTGACCTAAAGATGCAATAAATGCAGAAGGTGGCCTTCTTCCCTGCTTGTCACAGCCATATGGCAATGCAGTATCTGAATGCTTTCTTTAATGTTAACCATTCAGAACACTTCCAAAATGACTTAGTTCTTGATTTGGACATAAAAGCCCGTGGGAGATGCACAGCAAAGAATCTGCATGTTCTGGTATATCAGAAGGTTTGCCTGTTTCATTTGACTTTTCTTTCATAAAATAGAAATGTAATCATTAAATCTGTAGTAGGAGATTCTCTTTGTGGACCGGCCTAGCTCATAAATTGATTTAGTTTGCTTAGTTTCCTTTAAACATAATATTTTTCTGGAAGAAGCATGGAAAATTAATACAAAGTCACTAAAAATTTTTAAATACTAAAATATTATAGGACTTGTGTAACTGTGTGGGGAACAACTAGGCTGCACGGCTGATTTCTCACAGGCATTGACAGGATTGTTCCTTTAGTTTATATGGGCTCATTGACACATGTGAGGCCAGCACAATATTCTTTTTAGATCAACTTCATCTCTGCCATGTCATCTTGTAAACCAGTAGGTAGCAGCTTGAGAACATGTATGTGCTCAACTGATTTTTGTTTGTGTTCATCATAACCACGTCACTGAACATTGTTTTCTTCTCCTGTATTTGCTGGGCCTCTCTGTGGGTTCTTGTGCTTAGCTGGTAGGATTCCACCATTCCCGAAATCCCACACTCACATGAGCAGTTGCCTTGGTTTGGATTGTCCACTTCATGCCTTTCCTTTTGGTGTGGCAGCACAATCCTTTGTTTGGAGGTCCCTTTCCCAAGATCAGCTGGCAGAGAGTGGAGGTAGGCTGGCCAGAGGGCACGAGTGAGTGCACCATGCTGTCTCCTCTGCTTCCATCCCTGAAAGCCAAACAGGAAAATTATTTACCTGCACCTGTGTTATTGTTTCCATGTTGGGCTTCCCAGGGCAAGCCATGGTCATGCTTGCAGAGCAGCAGCAGAGCATGGCAGAAGAGCTGAGCTTGCTGCATGGGCCCAGGGCACCTACATTGGTGAATAATCTTGGCTTGTTGGGAGGGTGTTTTGCAAATCAGTGTTGCTTGACAGTGTCTTGGTTAGACCAGAATTAATCCCCAAAAGGTTCCAGAATTAGTTATTTTTAATGACTGGCAAGTACTCAGAAGACAGTAGAGTCAATAACTAAATGAGAGGAAATGTCTGGTAAGCCCATTTGATTTTCTACTTTTGTAGGGCTAAGTTGCCTACTGAAGGAAAACACAAGATGTACCTTGATTTGATATATCTTGACATGATAAAGGTTTTGAGACTGTTCCACAGTACTGTGTTTTAGACATAAGCTAAGGAAACATGGCCTAGATTGTAATCTCTGTGAAGTGGGTGTGCAGACTATTTGATAAATTGCCCTCAAAAATATTTATCAGTAGTTTTCCATCAGACTAGAAGGGCATCTCAAACAGGATCTTGCAGGAGGCAATCCTTGGCCCAGTTCTGCTCAAGACTTCAGTTTTGATTTGAATGTAAGATTAAAGAATAGCCTTGCAAAATTTGCAACTATTACCAAGCCAGGAAAGTTGCAAGCATTTGGGAGAACAGCACTGGGAGTGAAAACAGCCCCTGCAAGTTCAAGCAAAGAGGTAGCACAGCTTTCTGTCAATCGGCACACTCCTCCTTTGCTCTGGTTTTCATACAACCAGAGCACACAGAGAAAGAACTGTTGAAATCCAGGTGAAACTCCAATGCATTTGAGAGGTTAATACCTGTCAAGTTATTTCTGCCTAGTGCTAAGGTTTTATAAGGATTTAAAATAACGGTGTTTGATAAAATGCTTTGAAGAAATGCTGAAGCTACCGCATAGAAAGATAAGGTTTCGAGTTTTCATCAAAATGCTTGAGTTTGAGGGTTGTCAGACTTGAAGACAGTGGCCTGACAGAGCAAGCAGAGAGCAGAAGGTTTGGGAGATTAAGACTGTGTGTTATTGTGCCATATACTCACATTGCTAAACTGAAAGCAAATTAAAGGAAGGGAATTGTGGAAAGACAGTTTGCCTGTGCCTGAAAAACAAGATGAAAAATGGGGAATAAAAGAGGGAACAATCTTAATTGTAATCCTATTGTCCTGCTGACTGCAGTGACTAAAGAAAAAAGATACCAGCAGTGAAATAATTAGCTATTTCAAATTCATTACATTTTAATAATTAAAACATTATTAATAATGCAGGTAAAAAGAGTATTTCCAACATATTTTTGTCAGGGTTACTCTATAATATTATCTTCCTCACTGAAGCAAGGAACTCTCCCATACCCTGCAATGTAAAGAGAAGGGCAACATAGCTCTAAAATACCTGACTGCCTTTTGTCACAGCTTTAATGAGCTTTTTTCATATTGCTCTCAAGAGGGCAGCTTTCCTTGCATTTCTAAATATGCTCTCTGGACAAATTCAAGCAGCGTGCTCCTGATGAAATTTTGTTATTTTTAGAAATAAACGAAGCAGGATACATCATTTCCCCTCCTACACCTTAGTTGATGCTTTAATATAAAGACCTGTGTTCAGAAGTTAATTACAGCATCCTAGATTGCACACCAAATAGGCACTGCGACTGCAAGTGGGATGCTATTGTAGAGGAAAAAGGAAAGGAACAAAGCTGTAAAAATGTCAGTTTGGAATTCTTTTCTTGTCTGATTACCACCCAAGGAAAACAGGGCTGACTTGGTTGCCACAAAAGGGATTAAACTGCCTCACATGAAATCCTGAGAATGGACACCCAGGTGAACGGCATGTTTCAATAGTCACATGATTATTTTAGGTAGTAGCTAAGGAAGGAAAGAATATCACAAACCAAGTTGCCATGCATATTTGGCCCATTTTTTAACTTTCATGCAATCTTATATGCTATTTCACTTAGGAGGAAACACTGCTAATAGAAACAGGAATATCTTTGATTTCTTGATCTATTTGTACACCAAGTTCTGTTTCCCTGAAGACAGCGGGAGTCAAACATAATTTCACTGCTCACAGCTCAATCTTTTTCAGCTGACATTTTGTCTTTAGGCTTTTTTTCTTGAGCTATTTTTCCAGAGTTTCCCTGGCTTCATTGTTGCTCCCTCAGTCAAATTCTCTGGCCTTTCTGCCCTCCTTCCCCAGACATGCATGCTTCTGAGCAAAGTATCCAACTAATTTGAACCAGATTTATAACATGTTGTTGAGTTCATCATAATTTCTCAGCAGTGGAAGATTTTATGTTGCCTGAACAGTAGTTTACCCTCAGGCTCCATGCTGGAGTGGAACACTATTAGAGTCTTAACTCAGAATAACAAGTTTGGGCTGCTAAACTATTGGCATTATTACCTGAAATTACTCTGGGATTTCATTTTTCTTCTGCTGTACTGACCAGCAGTGGTCTAAATGAACGTACAGCCTCTGGTGACACAGTTGCATCCTGAACTGGAAAATATTTACCTTCTCTGTTCATTCAGCAAAAGCAAACTCTCTCTAATGCATATTTTCCCCACACCTGCATATGGCAGATCTCCAGCTGGCCATTTGTCTGATGTGCTTTGCTGATACCAGTTTGGTTGTGTGTTTGTCACACCTCTTTTACAGTAAGTTCTGGCAAACATATTCATTGGCAAATCACAGTAAAAAAAACATGAAAACAACTAGTGCTGTTAACTATCATCTTTCAGGGCAATATATATATTTTAAGAATTAAAATACACTTGTTCTTTCATTGCCTTTGAGGTGCATTTGAGCATCTGGTTTTAGAAAATCACCAGGCTGTACAAGGTAAAGTGATCCTCCATGTGGTACCAAAAGTATTGAGAGCAAGCAAGTTGAAGAGAACACATTAATGTGACTGACAAGAACACTAGGAGTTAAATTACACATACACCAACAGGCAATCCATTCACTACACTTCCTGCACTTGAGAAGTGAAGTCAGTCTCTATCTGTCACTAGAAAGAAATATCCTTTGGTGTGAGTATGAAGTATCGGTTATTGGCAGCATCTGGAGCTGTGGAATAGAAGTTGCAATTAAATGAGAATGCTGTCCCAGTCCAGTAATACAGAGAGTAAATTTATGTATAAATATAGATAAATACATTTTTTTAACTCATTGGGGAGAACACATTCAAGCAGTGTTCTTTGGTCTACTTAGATAAGGTTCTTCTGCCATTTTCCTTTCCAAATATTGCAGAACATCTGGCAGCACCTGACAGTGTTCCTTTATTTGATGGTAACTTCTGGCTGCTCTAGTTTACTTTTTTAATGTGTAGTATGGAATAAAAATGCAACACAGGTGAAGAGCAAGATCTATGTGACAACTAGCAGGGCCTCAGGGGAAGAGACAGTAAGATAAGAAGTTGAAGTTATACCTTTCTGTAGTGGAACTTGTCAAGTGTCTCCTCTGATTGTTTCTAATTTATGCCTGCTCAGATACCTGTGAATCAAGTTACCAAATACTAACCTCTAAAGAGTCAGTGAAGTTTGGCTAAACCTAGAGTGCATAATGTACAGCATATGACTTCACAGTAGTGGTTGTTCATCAGCCTTTAGATTTTGAAAGACTGATTTTTCTTTCTCAGTATTTGTTTGAGCATTTTCCTAGGTGTGGCATTTGACATTTAAGAGATAATTAGCTCTCACTTGCCTAAATTTCACTTCAACTGGGAGAGAGGGATTAAGAAAATTATGATAAATATCTCAAATGCGCTCTTCTATTCCATTGCTTAAATCTTTCTTATTTATTTTTACTCACACTACTAAAACCAAACTGACATGCACAAAATATCCCTCATTCTTAGCATAAGCCTGGCCACACTTTTTGTGTCCAGCCTTGGCCCACTGAAGTAGAAGGTTTTCTATTGGATTCACTATGAATTCGATGTCACCTCAGATCCTCAGACCAGAGTATATTGGCTTTCCTTGGTTTTTCTTAATTATCTGTTAGCAGATTTTAAGGAAAAACAGAAAAAAAGCTACATTTGTATCTCTCAGTAAGGTTAAATTCCCTGTCTTTTTACTGTACATAAGATAACAAGACAGAAATCTCTAGAACACACAAGAGGAAAAGTGGTGGGCAGAAGGTTAGAATAAGGTCCTGAGATAAGGAGCAAGGTAAAATGTTTTGTAAATCTATTATATGCAGTCATTAAAGCATGATAAAAGTCTGGTATTTCATTTCAGCAAGGATAATGAAGACTATCCTTTTAACAGCACTAATACCAGAAGGGTTATTAGGTTCGACTTGGGTGATACAAGCCCTTAAATTACTCTCATTTACCCTTTTGTTGAGCTCAGTAACTTACATTTGATTGTTGTAATCCAGAAAGACATCCAGTTCTGATGTGATGACCTCCAGAGACAGAAAATCCACTGATGGCCTTGGCAGCTTAATCATATTTGCTGTTGCAACAGATAGCTTTTTAAAATTTGAAGCTGCTTGTTCTCAGTTTTCAACCATTATTTCTTGCTGTAACTTTCTCTGCCAGACTAAAGGGCCTTTTGTTTTACTTGGTGCCTTGTCCCTTGTGACTCATAACATGGGTTCACTTTCTACCTTGCAATAGGGGGCTGAAACATTTTTGTTCATGTTGGCCATCCTCCTCAAGATGAACACGGAGAGGTCTTGCTGCACTAGCCATAGTGTGACCAAGCCAGAGACAAATAGAGATCCAAAACTGGCTATCCTTGTATCCAGAGCTTCAGTTTTGTCTCTGTAGAAAAATCTGTCCAAATACAAATACTGCATCTAGCCAAATATCATTATGGTTTCTGAACAGTCAAAGACGTTCACAGATTTTCAAAGCCAGAACATCTCACAAACAGGCTTTGCAATTGTCTAGCCCAGGTGTGGGAAAACTGCCACCCATAAAATGGGAATTGAATCTGGGACTTCATTTCACAATTTACATATGGATACCAATTGTCTATTTCTTGTTGTTACCAGATAATACTGAGGATTATGTCAGCCTGCTGCCTTACCATTACACTCAGTAGTCTTATTTTGCCCTGCTTTGCCCTGTTTCCCATGCCTGACTTAACCTGGCACTCTGGATAGCAAACACCAAGCTCTGAAGTGAGGTTTAGGTTGGAGCTTATCTCTTTTTCCATAGGAATAGTAACTCATTTCAATGCACTTGTTTGTGATATTTAAAGAGAAAAGGCAAGAGGTTGTTTCAGTTTACTTGACAGAATTCACTTATGTGAGCAATATGTTATATTAAAGCATGAAGACCCGTGCCAGGGACTGTAAATGGCTGCCCAGGCCTGATCGTCTTTCTCCCAGAAGACACCCAGTTTTCTATGACAGAGAGGAAAATTTCTCCCTCGCATCTTCCCAGATGATAGCCCTAATCCCTTTAGTAGCTATTTGCTTTTTCAAGTAATTTCCATTTTTAAGAGAGTATAAAAAGTGAACAGAAGGAAACATTTTGTTTCTGAGGACAAGCATTTGATGGTTCAGTGGAAGATGTGTGGCAATCTCAGACCCATAGCCCTTCTGTCTCTTCCAGCCCCATTCGAGTCTGGTACATGACAGGAACTGAGAGTTTACCTTCCAGTAAGAGAACAACAAGGAGGACTAACCACAGCCCAGTTTGTGTGTACATGTGCCTTTGAAAGAGAGAGACGAGGGGAGAAGAGGCAGCAGTACATAAGTAATGGCTGTCTAAGAGAAAGGAGACAGCACAGATGAAACTCATACTTAAGGCATTTTTACCAACATGTCAATTAGACCTGATTCTGAATAGATTTAATTATACTCTGAAGGCAGCCAGTCTGCCAATAGTTCAGAGATGGTTTAAATAGTAGTAAAAATGCTTGAAACCATTAGATGTCTTGTTTCTGAGACTCCCACTGCCAGCTGTGCAGCTGTATTCATGGTGGCACCAGCAGATATTTCATAGATATTTACTTTTGATATGTTAAGTGCAAGGCATAAATTGTTCAAACACATCCAAGCCTCTAAACAATTCCAGCTTTAGATAGGCAGGTAGGCATGTGCAAAACTGCCTGCCTCTATGGTAAGGTCAGTGGAAAAACTAAAGGAGAAAAAACATCTGTTTGTGTTTCCAGACATTTCAAAGTGTCCTGTCCATTACAAATAGCTGCTCTCTCTGGAAGAGCAGCACCAAACACATACCACACACTTCTCTAGATATGTGTGTACTAAAACAGGAGTTCAGAAACAAGTTAGAATTTACTTATATAATTGAGCATTTTTCAGTGTTTTTTTTGTCCTTGCTTAGCCCCTCTCCATGAAACACTGAAACCTCCTTCCCTGTGTCCCTGCTTTCCCTCCTGCTGCTTCTGTGCCTCCTCTCACTCAGCGTAACATACACCCAACCCCTTCCTGCTCCCTCTGAAAACCCATCTGTGCTGTGAAACTCCCCACCTACAATGACCACACATTGCTGTCTGGATCCCACTTTCTTCTTGTTTTCCATCAGTTTAAATCTGTTGACTGATGATTGCTCTGGCAGGGGAGTTGGACTCAATCTCCAGAGGTCCCTTCCAACCCCTAACATTCTACGATTCTATGACTTCAGTGGTGTTCCTTCTACCCTTGCAGCTTGTGGCAAGAGTCAGAACCTCTGCATCTGGCTGGGCTCTTCAAGGACAAAGTCTCAGGGAACAAAAGGCTCCTGCTGTTTGTTCAGCAAACTAAAGCATCTTCTGCACTTACAAAGGTATATTAACAATATTTCCAGATTGAACCATGGTTTCTTTCCAGGTGAAGAGCATCCTTGTTACTGTCCTGCTCTCTAACTCTTCTGCCTCTGTGAGGTGGGGAAAAGGTATTTGGCAAAACTCTCTTGATTATGCTGGGAATTGTTGCTGAGGCTGAGGGAAGGTTCCTGCTAGAGGTCGGTCCTGTCATAGGTTGAACTCTCAGCCCTAACCCAGGGAAACCTAATGCCATACATACTTTTTAGCACTTCCTCAAAAGGCTTTCCCCTTTGCATAGCAATTTTCAAGAGTGTGCCCAAACCAGGACAGCTGGTTCTCATATACCTGATCCTGAAGAATGCACAGAGACATTACTAATCAAGGATTTTGGTGCATTTTATAAAGCACCTTTTTTCAGTAAGTGGCAATTTTCATTACTGGCTGAGAAACTAGGATTTGTCTGTAGCAGAACTCAGATGGCTTTGCTGCAATTCCTGTGCCTTCAAAGTGCCGTTCCTTCCTCCCTGTAAAACCACACCACCATTGATGGAGACAAGTGTCCTTCACAGGACAAAACACCTTTTGGAGGGCCACAGATCCCTCATACTTAGTGCAGTCATTGCCCTTGGACCTGGTGTATACTTAGAATAATTTTGTGAAGCTGTGTATTTAGAGCATTGCTGTTGATTATACAAACCCACAGCATCTAAAAACAAGTACAGCTTCTCCCTGAGACACCTGCATGATAGTTTCTGTGTGGGAAGAAACAGACACAGTGAAGGGGAAGCAAAGTATTTTGCCTGAAATGGCATCTTATGGAGTCAGATTTTTGCAGTGACAAATCTGCACTGAGCCAAGCCAGATTTCCCATGTTCTAAATGTGTTCTTAGGCATCCTTGTCATGATTGGAAACACCACGGCTGAAGCTGTGCATTGATTCTGTGGGTTTGTCCACTCAAAGGGGTTGGGGTGGCTGGGTGCTGAGGTTTCTGTTTACCCTGCCCTCTCTATTTGCTTCTTACCTGGGCAGATTGCTGTGCCTCTGTGAATCCTCATTGATTTTCCCAGGAGTGAAATGTCATTATTGCAGCAGGCTGCGTACACCAGGTACATTGAAGAACGGGATCATTAGGGTTCTGTGTCATTAGCAGTGCTTCTGGTGTGCCCTGTGGTGCTTTCTTCTCTAGTAGGTGGCACTGATTATCTGAGTTAGATGCTTCATAGGCTATTAACAATGTACCACTGGGATCTTGCACATCCTCCAGCGTGTTTGTCCTCACACAGCTGAGGTGTGGGGAGTGAACGTAGTACAAGCTGTTCCTGTAGGAGGTCAGATGTTGGAGGAGCTTGCACAAAATTATTCAGGAAGTCTATGGCTGAACAGGGACTTGAACGCAGGTCCTGAGTGCCTATGACTGAAATGAACTGTGAGCCAAGGCCATCTCATAGCTGAAGGAAACTGGGATACAGGCCGATGAAGTATGAGAGTTTGGAAAGAGAAGCAGAGAGCTTTGGACCTGTGCAGACCTGATCTTCTCAATCCTTACCCAAAATTGCATTTAAACAGACCGAGCTATTTTGGTATCATACAACTATGGATTGTCATAGGGTTGCTCTGTACTCACAAGTAAGTTTATGCCTGGAATATATGTATATCTAACCTTTAAATGACAATTGCAGCCAACTGTTCAACCTCAACTAGTATTTATATCTTTCTTTTGCCCGTGTGCAGTCAGGGAGACATTGCTTTAATCCTGTAATGATGGCATCTGATCTTTCTAATTTGTTACTTGCTACACAATAATCTAATTGCTTACAAGAAAAAAAAAAAAGTCCTATATTTTGTAAAGCTGTGGGTTTTTTTGGAAAGTTAATGATTAATTATTTTCTGTTCAAATGGAAGAGATTTAGGTCATATATTAAGTTTCCATTTCACAGAATCGCAGAATCCTAAGGGTTGGAAGGGACCTGGAAAGATCATCTAGTCCAACCCCCCTGCCAGAGCAGGACCACCTAAAGCACATCACACAGGAACGTGTCCAGGTGGATTTTGAATGTCTCCAGCAAAGGAGACTCCACAACCTCTCTGGGCAGCCTGTCCCAGTGCTCTGTCACTCTCACAGTAAAGAAGTTTTTTCTCATGTTTACGTGGAACCTCCTGTGTTCCAGTTTGTACCCATTGCCCCTTGTCCTATCACTAGACATCACTGAAAAAAGCCTGGCTCTGTCCTCCAGACACTCATCCTTAACTTATTTGTGAACATTGATGAGATCGCCCCTCAGTCTCCTCTTCTCCAAGGTAAAGAGACCCAGCTCCCTCAGCCTTTCCTCATGAGGGAGAGGTTCCACTCCCTTAACCATCTTTGTGGCTCTGTGCTGGACTCTTTCAAGCAGTTCCCTGTCCTTCTTGAACTGAGGGGCCCAGAACTGGAGACAATATTCCAGATGCAGCCTCCCCAAGGCAGAATAGAGGGGGAGGAGAATCTCCCTTGACCTACTAACCACACCCTTTCTAATACACTCCAGGATGCCATTGGCCTTCTTGGCTACAAGGGCACACTTATTATTAGCTTTCAAGTGTTAACAAAAGGTTACATGTCACACAGCCCTAATGAAACATCCAAACTCAATGCTTACAAAGCTGTTGTAATTGGTACTTCCCATACTCTAGTTAGCACCTTACAATCCTGATCCTCAGCTACTGGAGGTTGTGACTGCATCATGATTGTATGTCAGGATGGGACCTGAATATACATTACCATCTTCCAGAACTTCTTTGGAAGGAAACCTGTGCATGTGGGCAGGACTGAAGCTGTGGTATGCTCCCATAGGTCTTCTCATCTGCCTGGCTGGAGGACCAGCAACCTGAAGAATACCAGGAATGCAATCTGCCTTGCAGATGGGGTTCATCCACAGTACATACACTGGAATCTGCCTGCTTCATAGAAATAGTCACCATCTGGAGCTCTTAATTGCCCTGAGGTCTAAATAGGTGCAACTTTACATCTTCTCTTGGGCTCTTGGGCACAGGCTGCTGCCCAACTGTATCCCCAGCCACAAGGGGCTGTACTGCTTTCCTATAGCTCCACCACTGCCTGGTGGCTGCTCAGGTGCATAGCTCCCTCTTCCCTGCCCCAGTGAAACTCAAATCAAACAGAATGGATTCAAACCCAATCTCTCTTAGCTTTAAGCAGCACAAGGTATGTGCTTACTCACTAGGATTTAAGATATGCCCTTCTGCCCTGCAGTGGTTTTGTCACCATGCCTTCAGTGTTGTTTGGGCTCTGTCAGACACCAGCAGGTTTCACAGCTCTGCAGAGTCCCATCTCCAAACCAGGAATCTCTTGCTTTCACACAGGGAGCTTATTTTTCTCTTGGTAGGTTCCATAGTTCAGCAATCTCATTCTGGTGCAAAGGCACAATCCCCTGCTCCTTGCTCCCAAGCAGTCTGCCAGTGCTGCAGTACATCCTCCAGCTCTCTCCAGGATCTGCAGGATCACCCAGAGTCCTTTCTCTCCTTTTCTCCAGGAACCAATCACACTCCAGGCAGCTGCCTCCCACAGAGGAGTTAGAGAAAGCTGGTTTCATCTATCTGGTGGCCATCTCCTGGCCTCCAGTTTAGTGCTTGTATGCAACTAGATTTCATCAGATGCACATTAACCAATTACCTAAATTGGCACATTAATCAATGGTCATTAACTGATACATTACTGACCATTTTTAACTCTTTGTGCTGCTGTAGTTGTAGTTATCTGTGACATGTACTAATGCAACATGCTTATGATAACTTATATTTTTCATAAGCTCTTTTTATGCCACTTATAAATAGAAGCTTAATATGAAGTGTGACAGATTTCTAATCTTTAGTCTCTCCTTAGCCCTCCAAGCACTTCCTTTCTGGAAATACAGAATATATCCAGTATGCCCTAGATATTCTCCATTCTTGCTGATGATTTTAGCTCTCAGCCATTGATTCTCTACTTCTTATCATTGTAAATAGATCAGTGCTGCAAATGTCTTTATATTTGACATTCAAAAGGACAAAAAAATATCAAAGGGGCAGTGAAGGGGTGATAAATGGAAAATGCATTTTGTTTCTCATGTGATGCTGTGAGGCTGATATGGGTTCATGCCAATATTATATAGACACAAAAATCTGTATTTCTTTCCATTGCAATAAAAAGAACTGGAATATTACTTGGAGTAATTATTTAAAGTAAGGTAAAAAATATTGAGAACATACTTTGGGGTATTTATGTAGCATCTGTACTTTGTGACATTCTGTAGCACAAAATGCTTTGTTTAGGGTTACACAGCAAACCAGTGCCAAAACGGAACCCAGATTTCCTGGTACCCTCCGTGTATAGCTGCTGTTCATCTGCTGCCATGGGAGAAGTTGGAAAAAAAATACTTTTTTTTTTTTTTTAAATTTATGAGGAGGAGTCTCTAGAAATGTAGGGAAGGGAAATATTTAGGAGTCTATACTGGTTTTGTTTGTTTACCTCTATGGGGGAAACGCCTGCGCACCAGAGATGCTGGTGGTGTGGAAAATTTCGAAGTTCATCTCAGCAAATGTCCTTCAGATTTTGTGGACTCCAATCCCTCCAGCATCCAGTGTGTTTTTACTTTGACTTTAAAAGAAGTAAAGCCCTGTAGTTACTTTTCACCCTTCCCTTACATTCAGCTACGAAGAGTATAATAATGAATATCTCCAGGAAATTAATATATTGACATGCATTTGCAGATAAGCACATCTACTCTGCTTCTCACAAACCAGATGGAACATCAGGTGCAGAACTTGTAGGATTTAAAGCACAGCCAAAGCTAATGGCTGCAGACTGTAATCTAACCTAACACTTTCCCAGCCATAGATTCCTCCCCCTTTTTTTTCTCCTTAAAACTTTTGCTGTTGCGTCACTGATAAATCACAGCCCTTTGCTCTGTAATAGATCCCTTTTTTATTTAAACCTTTCCTTCCTACCCCTTAAACCTTTCCTCATTAGCGTTATTTTACTTTTCAAAAACGTGTATTCAATATTACAGGCTTGGAGTTCTTTTGTTTTCTCCCCAAAGAGGTAAAACCCTGGGGGATTTAAGTATCAACTTGATAGGCTCGCACAATCTTAATCAGCCTGTAATGGAGCTAATGGCTGTTTGTCATCCTTGGAGATATAAATTTCCTGGTGATGTCTACTGCAGTCAGTGCATGAAGTATGCTCTGACTGCCAGCAAGGTCTAATAAGCAGGAGAAGGGCAGCCAGCTTCATTAGTGAGAGCAAGACTAAGACTGCACCGGCTGCTTTTCTGGGGAACTCTGCTTTTTTGAATACCGAGGAGGGAAAATGGATAATGCTGGTAAGTCAAATAAAACAGATCTTCATTCTTAGTGGAGCTACGGGGTTCATTTGCATCCTGTCTCACTTGCTGCAGGAGATGTGTTTCTTTAGCCTTTGTGGCTTCTTCTCTTTCGGTGTCCTTTATTAAAGCAAATTCCTGTGTGTAAAATGTGACACACTTAAGTTGTTAACCCTTTAACAGTCCAATTTTTATGTTTTAAGTCTGTGATTCCTGGAAATGTGAAACTGAACTGTAATGTAGTATCTGCCTTTTTAAGATTTTCAGTGTTATTTCAGAAGCTACATGCAGGAAATGTGACAGGAAGGCAATCATGGATATACTTCAGTAGGAAAATCTCTCTCTCAGATTGCAATAGGTGCAGATAGGTAACTTATAAAGCAAATGAGAAGTAGATAATGTATCTGTCATATGTCTTACTTTAAGCTGTTTCTATTTTCTTCTTATAATGCCTTGCTCTCTTTTACATGTAGTACATAAAATATTGAATATATTTGCACTTTTTATTGTTTTTTTTGATGTTCCAACTTTTTAATGCCAAATAATGCACTTCATGGTTTCTAAGGAGGTGCACACAATACAAATGTTGCATCTGTGATGAAATGCATTATTTGCATTTCCCTTTTGTATTACCTTCTAGCACTAAGCAGAATAAAAAGAGAGCTCTTTGGGATGGGTATTTTGCATGTTGCTTTGACTGCTGTAAAACTTGGACATGCTGATGTCTCCCTGATTTTTTGGTATTAGTACAATACATACCAAGACACAGAATCTGCAGTAGATTCTGTGCACTTTGAAACCTGCTCAAATAATCAAAATTTTTTAATGTTGACCCTAAAGGTATTATCACCTCTACAATGTGTAAAAAACTATTCTACAGTAGATTTTAGAGGTGATACAATATGTGTAGCTTATTTTCATGGGTTGGGGGGGTGTGTGTGTTTGTTTGTTTGTTTGTTTTAATAACAACAGCAAAACACTTGCTTATGCCCACTAAGCTGTCCACATTAATCTCAAGTGTATTGCTGTCATCTTCTGCAACAAACAGATGAAAGGGTCTTGCTTTTCTTATCTCTTTAAGGTCCAAGAAAAAAAAAAAAAAAAAAGGAAAAAAAAAAAATTTTTCCAAAAATTAAAATGTTTAATTTAAAAACTGACATGATCAGAGTATAATGTTCATTTTTGTGAAAGAAATAAGATTAGGAATACTCTTTGCACTTGGTGCTTTGGCCAGATTTAAGAAGCCTTAACATAATAAATGATAATGACGTATGTTTGATATTCCATGACGAGGCAGAATTTTCTGGTTGGTTTCGTGTTCTCCAGCACAGAACGCCTGTGGGCAAGAGATACTCTAGTATGCTGAGCTGCTAATTCTTCCAGGTTTTTAAACTCCCCAGCATCAACAACTAATGCTATTGAGGTCTTGACACAGAACTACCACTTTAATCCAGCTATAAGAATCTGTTCTGAAAAGAGTCACATTTGTTTTAAAGGCCAGTTTAGGGAGGGTGAAGTGGGAAGCTAGTATGTGAAAACCACAGAAACAGATTTTTCTCTGTGTGTTTGTATTTTTTTGCCTTAGGGAGGTTCCAGTTTGGTTGCTATCTGCAAAATTTGGAAGTTAAAATAAGTAAGGCTCTGCTCTCTACACAACTTCACCAACTACTCTTAAATCCTCATGTAACACCAGTTTGCTGAATCTGAACACCAGATTCATTCTTTTTTCATGCAGAAATGGTGACGGATACTTTGCATTTTTTTTTAGAAACCACTGAAATCAAATCTTTTGGAAGAATTAAAAACTAGTTAGAAAAAAACCCCCAAGCCAACCTAACAAGGGACTTAGACTTGGTGAGGTTGTCACAGCAGAGGGTAGGGCCATGCTCCAGCTTCTGTAGTGGTTACCTGTAAGCCTGTGGTCAGCCTGCTGAAGCTCCTGCAGGCCTCAACCCCACACATGGCATAGGCATGCTCCCTTCTCCAGGCTGCTCTTCCAAGAGTCCAGCTGCTTTCACGCTTTGAGCAGTGCAGGGAACACATCTGATTCCAAATAGCCTACGGGGAGCTGAATAAACTCAGCTGGGTGTGCAGAGGTATTTTTAGGGCTCTTGATCTGCAACTGAAGCCAAATGGAGTTGAGTGCCAACGTGAGGACTCTGCAGCTGAATACCTCTGTAGATCCAGCCCGAGCCATCTGACTTCTACAGGGATGAGAGCTCATCTTTGAAAACCCACCTGGACACTGTGAGATCAAAGTGAAAGGAGCAGGGTATTTGCAACCTTAAAACTAACTGCCTAATTAATTTGTTCTTCAGCAGTTCAGCAATTGAAATGTAAACATGCTAATGTATACAAACTGGATACCTGCCTGAATTCTTCCTAAAGAGACGCTATTTCTGGCAATTCAGAACTGCAGAATATTAGCACATCTGCAAGTTTCAGCCACCGAGTGCTAGAAATAACAATTTGGTTATCAGTATCTGTGAATCAGGCCCTTGTTATTAAATTCATCATGCTGCCGAAGAGACTTTCAAAGTCAGACCTTAGATAATTGTTGGGCAAAACTCCATCTTCTGCTCTGCATAACAGAGATATCTCTGTAATTCATCACTCGTCTTCTGTGTCATCATTAAAAATAATTTTCTGGACAAAACTATTATTTAGAAAGATCTGTGCTGCTAATAGGTCACCTGTGAACAATTTTAGCTGTTTTGTTCTGTGCTATGTCGTGGTTTTAGGAAGCAATGTTTTAATTTAAAAATTCCTTTCCTTTAAATGTTAGATTGCTCGTATTTTTAATCTGTGTACTGAGACAGCTCCACATAATCATTGTCTTGTGTGTTCTTTTAGAAGCCTTTCCTGGAATAACAATTAAATATTCATCCATCTTTGTATGGCACGTCAGGACAGTTCTTGTTGTATTTTTTTGGCTTATTTTGGCATCAGCTGTTTCTGATGGGATGGCTGCAGGTATTTGGCCACAAGCCTGTCTGCTGTTACAGGCAGGGAAGGACTGCCACTGGCAGACCCTGGGTTTCAGCTTTGCTACACTCGTCTGCTTCAGGCCAGACACATCAAGCCTGGCGACAGCAGTGATGTAATAAAACTGGCTTTAAAAAATCAAGGAAAGGCTGGAAATAACTCATGGGAAAGAAAGCAAATATAAAAGTAGTGAGGAACTTGTGGTAGCAGGAAGACAGAAGCTGCGGAAACAGACGTGCTCCCAAGTGATTCCTTTTTGGGGGGCTTTCCTGTAAGAAGGAGTGAGGTCAGCATCATCCCTTCCCCTGGAGCTCCTAGTCAGCTATGTCCTGCCTGGGCAGGCATCTCACAAGGCACACACACTCATTGATACCCAGGGAACATGCCAGCAGGATGTGCCAAAACCCAGTGTTCTCATCAGCACGAATAGGACCATAACAACTTGCCTTGTTATGTGTACCACACTAGTATCGAACAAAAACAGGAGGCCTTGCTTCGTGTTTCTTGGGGATTTATATGACTTCTTTGCACTTGGAATAATATTTTAGCAGTAATGAGCTAGCTCTGGTTAATCATTACCCTGAATTAAGTAGGCTCTACAGCTGTGGCTGCAGGCTGTGCCTTCCATGATCTGTTTTAAGGGGACTGAAGATCTTATGCATTTAATGTCCTATCTCTGAGGAATACCCAGTAGCACACTGATCTTCAGATTTGACCAGTAGTGAAACAGAGCTTTCCAATAAAGCAAGATTGTTTAACCTGAGGCCTGAAAGGTTGTTGGACAGGATGAATATCAAGTGTCAATTTAGCCTTCTTCTGCATGATATCACATGTGCCAGAAAGGGTAAGAGACACAGGACTGACTATAATTCCCTTGCTTTTGATGTATTGGTCATTTTTGTTACTCAATACGTCAGTAGGAATTACTTAGCATACTTGTAAAATTAGACTGCTGGTATTGAATGCAGGTTAAGGATTTGACCTCAAAGATACTTTGTAGTCTCAGCTGGGAGCTGAGCTTCAGATTATGAACCTGCTTTTCCCATCAGCTCACGGTGTTCAAAAACCTTTAATGTGGCCCAGCTGATCTGTGTGCAGAATTAGGCTAGATAACAATCTCAGTGTGCAGTGAGGTTCACTTGTTGCCCATAAAGGGCTCTGAAATCCTCTGGCTATCTGGGGCATAAACTTAGCTGAATTGTCCCCATCAATTTGGAAACCTTTTGAAACAAAACCACTTGCAATGGAGACAGTGACAGTGTAGCTGCAGGTTTGGCAGCCCATGAAATGCCATGTCCAAACCCCAGCAGCAAAATCAGTCGTGTCCTGCTGGCAGCTTCGTTTGATCTTTGGTACTAACTTGCCCATGTCACTTCTGTGTATGTGTTCTGGAGGTTTTTCCTTCTCTTGTTCTTCCCAACAGTAGGAAGATGCTTTCAGACAGGACAACAGTGTCTCCTTTCTGTCCCCTCATCACTCTAAGGTATAAGTTTATCCACTGTCCTTGCAAAGTGTGGCTATCAAGGTTGCCATGTTGACTTTTATTTGGTTCATATGCCGTGTTCTATAGATCACAAAATGGGCAAAAAAATATGCAGCAATAACCAACTATTTTATTGTACATCATGCATCTTTATTTGTCTCCTATTTGCACTCATGGTCTCAGTTGAAGCAGATGCTATAGTGTGTCACAGGTCACTGTCTACTAGAAAGTTGAATTTCTTCTTGTAATTTTAGAGTAACACTCAGGCTTATGCCCCTTTACCCAGAAGCTAGAACAGTGTGCTTATAAAGCCATGATCTTGGAAAACATTTCTGTGAGGATTAAACTTCTTTGTGATGCTGCTGCTTTCACTGTTATTTTCAAGTCTGTAAAACCGTAGCCCAGAATAACTCTATAGGAGCTTGCACTAGGAGCAACCACATACCATGTAGGACTAAAATGATGGTGCATCCTCTAACGCGGTGATGGTCCTCCCACCCTTCTTCAAATGGTTGTTTTTACCTAAAAGTGTTGTGGTTGCTCTGTGTTGACACATGCTCACGATATTTTAAGCAACTATTCCAGTCGCTACAGTACTTCTTATAAAGAAGGACCATGAACTCCAGATGGTTTGGAGAGATGCTATAATACAGATCTGTTTTTCTAATAAGTTCAGATTTTGTTTTCTGACAAAAGCTTGCAAGTGTCAGACCATCAGGTGCTGAGTTACACCTGCTGGTTGTGTGGGGTTTTTTTTACAAACTGCCCTCAGAGCCCTGTTCTGTGCTCTGAATATTCACTGTCACCTTTGGTGAAGAAGCAAGCGTTATGCACAGGAGTAGAAATCCAAATTCAACAGGTATCACTTCCCCTTATGCTTCTAGCAAGGACCAAACCACAGTTGCAGAAGCCAACTGTTTTGACAGCATGAGGGAGCAGTCAGGAGAAGGAAATGTATTAAGACAGGCAATGGCCTAAATTGCTCTGAGAAACAAGTCTCTGCTCTGGGAACTTCATACACCCTAGATGAGGGGGCTGGAAATGATCTGCTGGAGGGGAAAGCAAGATTGTATGACCAAAGAGCAGGTGGCTAATAATAAGGATTTAGTCTGCTTCTGTTTAATCATTGTTCATTGTCTCTAACTGAGAGTCTTTTAGGAAATCTGATGCTTAATTATGGGGTGACTTGCAGGGGTTATTGTTTTGGTACCTAAAAGTAGATTGGATGGAATTCTACCAAAAAGTATTCCTTTTCCCCTCTGTCTCACTACTTAAACATTTTTATATTTGCACATAAAACGTTGAAGAGATTTCTTCCGAAAGTATAATTGGGAAGTATAAGTAGCTTAGGACTACAGGAATACCTAGCAATCTTCTCCTGGCAGACAGAAGTAAATCCTGAGTAAAGCATCTGAGTTGCTCTCTAATCACTCCTTCTGGCAGTGGGACACAGTTCAGCACCAGAAGGGATGTCCCGTTTGCAATCAGAGGTGCCAGAATAAAGAAGTAGCCATATCCGTTTGAATAAAATTGTCACCTTTTCTGCAGATACTGGGAGACAGAAGCAAATGTGGCTTGTGCTGATATAAGTACAAAGCATCCTCTCCAAGGACCCTGAGCACCTGCTGGTAGCAGTAGCACTTCTCACTCGGAACAGAAGTAGGGATGGTGCTTTTGGTTAGCTGCTTCCCTCCCAGAGGAAAAGAGCTCGACCCAGGTTTGTCAGCAATGGGGTATCTGTGTTGCTAGGGACACATGGCTCAAAGAACCAACTTAAGTGCAGAATTAGGTCCCTGATCACACCCAGTTTTCAAGTAAAGTGAAAGGCCTGGGAGAAGCTTAACTGGCCAGGGCCAAATGTTTGCTTGGTTTGCTCAGCACCACCGTTCCTGTGACATAACAATCCAAATTATTTTATTTGCATATTTCACAACTTATTGTATACTAAATTCACTTTAAAAGTACTTTTGAATAGCAACAGGCTACTTCATAATGATAAAGACAATTCTCTGTCTTTCTGTAGAGGCAAAGACAATCCCAGAAGCAATCTTTTCACCCATGGCTTGGCCATTGCCAGGAGAAGCCTTGCACAATGCGGTTCAAACACAAACATGGCAGCAGCTGGTAGTTCCACAGGAAACAAAGTTGTGATCGGTTTGTCCTAGCTCCAGCTCCTGCTGACTCACAGGTCCCTTCTGTCTTTATTGCTGGGACTTGCATTGGTCCAAAATACCCCAAGAGGGGTACTTCCTCATGGAGCCTTGCATGAAAACTAGGTGGAGAGATGGCCTGAAAATGTGGTGATCTCAAACCAGCAGAAAACGCACGTTGCTGGGAGCTGCTTATTGACATTTAGACCATAGGCTTCCCTATGGCCACACTGCCAAGGGAAATGGTTTGTTAATGTAGGAAGCCAAGGGAGTTTGTGTGCACGTGTGTACTGCAAGAACAGCCTATATGTTTTAGCTGCTTTGTTTGAAGCTGCACTTGTTATATAAGTCTCCTTTTCTCTCTTTACTGTTTCTGTTTCTGTTGTTTAATATTATTAAAATAGCTAACATGACACATTATTCTGTTTTAATTTCAAGTGAAATTTGGCAGCTTCTAGTGGTGGGATAAGGTTTAATTGCTCTTGGCATTTTGAAAAGAAATGCAAATGACAAAGATATTAAACTGACAAATTATGACAGCTCACATAACACTTTTTTCAATTTATTTTTTCCATGCAATTTTAATACCCAGAATAGTCTGTCTTAATACTGCCTTATTTACAACAAACCATTATTTTAATTAAGACATTCTGCTTTGTCAGGCAATACAAAATCAGCAGTTTTCAATAAAAAAAAATCTTTAAACTGTTTAGCATTAATTCTGTGACACAAACTTGAAAATGCCAAACAATCTCAAATTGGGGCCAATATGCTGCCCTTAAACTGGGATGTTAAGAAAGAATTAGAGCACAGTAACGGCAGGTTGCCAAATGTAACTTTTAAATTCCCTACTTTGTATCACTTAGTGCAGTGATTGTAACATATTATATGGCTTCTTGTAAGGTATGTGCATTTCCTACACAACAGCTTAAGGTTCTTAGTGGTGTCCACAAGAGGTCGAAGTGGCTGTTTGCTTTGGCATCTGTGGCTTCAATAGATAAGTAAGTATCACAGAGCTTAGGAGCAAGGATGGGTTAAAATGGGAATGGGACCCAAAGAGTCCACTTTTCCTACAGACCTCAGCAATGTTTCATTTGTTTGTTCTCCTCCTTCAGCACCCCACAAAGGCCATGTCTGCTTTGTCCAACCAGTGTCATGCCAGAGGTCCTTGAGCCAGCTCTGGGCATGTTTATGTGGTGCTCTGCCTTTTGCCCAGCAGGCTTTACTCTGAACCATTACAGAGCAGAGTCACATTGGTACCCGTGGCTGCAGCCAGGCTGGTCACCCAGTTAGATGTGATGCAATGTCTTACACCTGCATGGCATCCAGCTTGGGACACAGCTTTTCTGCTTCTAGCTGGAGGATCTTTGGGATGTTAATTTATGCACAAAGGCCTCAGAGCTCAGTCCTGCCTACAGTTTTGGAGGTACCATCCATGCTGGTGAATTACCTGTCTTATTTAGAAGTAGAATAAAGTTGCACAGTGCTGTGTGAGTACATCTTGGCTATTTTGAGGTTAGATGGTCTAGATAGTGGGGGAAAATACTTTCTTACCTATATTTGGGAAGTTTTGGGGCCAAATGAACTGAGATGAAGTCCTGAGCAATTGCCCCTTGAGGTGGACAATTCACTTTGGAAAGTCAGCAACATCTGAAGGTGATGATCATTGCATTATATTATTTTACTGTCCACCAGTTCAAAATAATGTAACATCTATTAATGTTCATTGCTTTAGCTCTCAATGTCTGTTCTTCAACATGAATACTAGAGGAGATGGAGTAATCATACACACAGCTCTTCGTTTTCACACACATTTCTGTCACCTTTGCAAACTCTTAAATTCCACAAGTGTTGTGTATATTCTTTAATACTGCAGTCTGGGAAACTTGCCTGTGAAGTGGAGTGTGCAGTGTAATATTGGCAAACTGGAGATAATGCTCAGCACTGTTTAGAGTCTTATTTTGAAATGCTGAAGAGGAAAAATAGCCGGTGTTATTTCCAGTTTCCCACCCAAAAATGTTCCCTTCTCACAGGGAGGAATAAGAAGGATGGTGATGGGATCCCCTCCAGCTCTCAAGTGGAGGCCTGCCTCACTCTTTCTTCTGCACTGCACATGAAGAAGCTAGTGATGTGCAGCTGGAGTGAGAGGGCAGCCTGTATGGCTACTATTAAGAGCACTTTTGTGAGCTGTGTTTTTCTGCTGCATTAATAATGCTGTGTGTGCATCAGTGGAGTCTGCTCCTCCCTGCAGTCCTGTTGCCCCATGTGACAGAGAAACATGCTGTGAACTATTGTCTACCTGACACAATGGCTTGCTAATTCAGGGACATGAAAGACATGGCTGAGGTAAAGATTGCCCTGAGATAAGTTCCCTGTTGCTGCTTGCAATCACAGCTAAATTTCTTTGGTTTTTTTTAGTCTAAACTTGAAAACTTGAGGGCAAATTCAGTTTTCTCTTAGAGCAGGTGGCTCCTAAGTGTTTAATATTGTGCATCTCTTCAGATGCAGATAGGTGGTGCAGCCATTTCAGAGGACAATTCTTGGGGTGAACAAGGTGAAGGCAGAAGTTAGCATCATTCCTATGATCAGCACTTAACCACACTTTTGTGGCATTGCAGCCTCCTGTCTGTGATCTACTTTTCCTCTTCTCTGCTTTAAGCTTTTTCCCCAGACCAGTAAGTGCTACCTCAAGTAGGAGATCAGATTGTTAATGGAGAAGAGGGTTGTCACCAATGTGAAAGACAGCTGATGTGCTTGCCTGAAAAAAGCAACACAAATAAACATCTCAGCACATCATGGATGGAGCTGTATGACCTCAGGCTCTCCCTTCCTGTTTCTGGCACACCACGCTTGTCTTTTGCAGCTGTGCATTTTTACATCTTATCAGGAAGCACCTAAGTGCCCGTAGGTTGCAAAAGTGGTGTTTCCCACAGCAAAGCATCTATTGCATGGTAATGTGTTAGACTGGTAACTGGTTGTCCTGGTAACTTCCTGTGGTCCCCTTCATTTGCATGTTCCCACACTGGTCTGCATGCTGTGAACCTGCATCACTGGGGCATTTTCTCTTTATTTTTTTCTTTGTGCCCATTTTCACTGTCACAGTGTACCCTGGGCAGAATGAAAAAGGGAAACAAGTATTTTGGTAATTTTAGTATCTTGGCAACTGTAAAGCTTCCCTGCAGCTTTGCAGAGGGATTTGGAGTACTTATTTTCTGTACTTCCCCTGGTTGTGCTATACACTATGCACCAGAGCTCCAGTTCTGCAACTGATGCCATGAAAGTAGGCTGCTGTGCTCAAATCCAGTGTTTGCCTGAGCCTTCTAAGTTCCATTTCAGCACTGGTAAAGCAGCATATCCATTGCTGGTGTAGGCCTTCCTACCATGGGTCATCCATTGGTTGTCTCATACTATCTGGAAGGGGGACCAGGTGAAATCTTAACAGCAGTTTGATTTCTAGAAACACAGAAAGAAAATGGTAAAAGAACACTTGTTTGTATCAAATTGGGCTTCTTATCAGCTGAGAGAAAAAAAATAAAGTTTTCATGTGCCTCATGATTTCCCTCCTTGCCAAAATTCTGCCAACACTGGCTGGACCTGAATGTCAGAAATTGGAGCTTCTTTACGCCTGGCAAAAAAAAGACTTCCCAGAGCTGAGAAGTGGTCCCTAAGTTATTTCAGATTTTGATGTGTCGAAGATTACTAGTCCAAAGTTTTTACCATCCTTAAAAAGCATACAAACACTTCCACTTTGCTCCCCATTTTTTCCTCCCATTTCAGCAAACATTACATTAAATTCTGTTATGTGTTCATTTATAGAGCAAGCTGTCTCCTCATAATATTTATGGATGGCTGCATCACATTCTTTATGCAGTTCAGGAGGCATCACAAAGCCAGGGGAGCAGGGATGTTTCCCAAGCAAAACAATGCACTCCTCAGCACTTGGGGTTCTGACCTGTGTGGGTAATATTCAGCCAGAGCCTGTGAGAAGTCTGCCTTTTTTAGGCACACTGTTGGAGATGGAGTGCTGGGCTAGGTGGACCTTTCCTTTACATGTAGGAGGATGCAAATAGGGAAGGGAGGCAGAAAGGTCCCAGTCTGTTGCAAGATGTGTATTTGGTATTGGCTGGGAGAGTGCTAGGAAGGAGCTGCAGACAGTTGGCCACACAAAGGCACAGAGATGGAGCTGGCAGAGCTTTCTGGCCTTCTGTATGTGAGATAACCTGGGCTCAGAGCCATTCCTGTTCCAAGGGTAACCAAGTAGGGCACACAATGTACCCCCTTGGTCTCCCTTGTGAGATAGCTGCATGCTTTTAAAGAAATGCATATTCATCTGTGTTGTAACAATTTTTGAAGGAACGAAATGAGATAGACTGGTACTCATTAGCTGGTGAATCTGACATTAGTCCCAGGCAAAAATATGGAACAGATGATACAGGGACTGAGCCAGAATGAATGGAGAGACTGAATACAAATAATTCCAATTAACATGGGTTGGAGGAAAAACAGGTTTGAAGGAATTACTTCATATACGTCTTGCTGCATTGTAAGATGTTTGCCTTGGTGCTGCTGTAGAGAACCAAAATCAACACATTATGTATTGAATGCATTATTCTGTGCCTAATTGTTGCCACCCATCAGGTGTGATTCAGCAGATATCCAGAAATCGTCAGTTCTTTGGTCCAGGCTGTATGGTGCTAGTAGCAATGACAAGCAAGAACACACAAAACTACTTTTAGGAGAGAAAACAATGCATCCAGTATGGACAAATGAAAGGGGGGAATTAATTAGGTCATAGATACAGATGGAAAGCCTTGGTGTTGAGGAGTGATTTTGAAGGATATTTGCATAATAATCTTATTATACTGGAAGCACATGTTCAGCTGATGAGCTTCATCCCAGAGAGCTAATGCACTCTATAAATGTATTTGCAATATTGAAAGATGTTGTCTTACTCTGGTTGGAGCATGAAAATGACTCCTGAGATATTAGGTAATCTTTGGTGTGCCATCTTCCTTGGAACATGAAAATCTGGAGAGGATTCAGGAAAGCCATGTAACTAAGCAATCTGAGTCACTGTGAAAGACTGATGAAGGCAAATTGCTTTAATAATCTGAACCTCCTTTGCACCTCACCCTTAAATCCCTTTGCAGCTTTCTAACTATAGTAATCCTATAAAGAAAACTGTCTTAGTTTGGACCTATTCATTCCTAGTTATGACTAAATATCACCCAGATCTACCTGTAGAGGTATATTCTTGGGTACTGTTATATATATATGTATATGCATTTATATATTACATGTGTGTGCATGTGTATTATATGCAACTACAGGTAATGAGTGATTCTGAATATATTTCAAATTAGAAAAAGTAGGTAACTATTGACTACCACCAGGGGAAAAACAAAAATAAATAGCACAACTAAATCCAGATGGGCTGCTAAAAAGCCTGGAAGTCAGGGGTCCCAGGTGTTAGAAAACCTCTAGCAGGATGCTTCCAAATCAACACTCAAAATTCTTCCTTCCAGGTTTAATAAAGGCTCTGCTTCCACTGGAGCTAGCTGCATCTGCTTTAATTGCTGCCTGTTGAACACAACATTAAAGCAATGCTGACACATTAGAGCCTTGGCTACCCTGCCTCCTCAGCAGGAGAAAAGCTTGTTGAAATAATGCCCATTATACTGTTTTTCAGTGCACATGTAGTTAAATGAAAGATGCTCAGTTCTTTCTCATCATCCCAGAGTCAGCACCAGCCAGGGTTCCTGTACAATGCATTAACTCATGTTTCTTTTATGTGGCAAGTACTAGTGAGTGGGGCTGATGGGGGTAAGCCAGAACCAATTAAGTCATTAACTTCACTAGCACCAATGGAGGGCAGGTTTTGGCAGTATTCCAGTGTCTCTGAAATCAGGCACCATCCTCATCCCTGAGCGTGCTGTCAGCCTGACAGTGTGGCTGGAACTCATACAGGGCTGCAGTGAAGACTGTGGTTAAAAACTGCTTCAGTGTTTTGCCTAGTAGGAAGGGTTCCATGGCTGAATCTGGCTGTTTAAGAGACAAATTACTGGTGCTTCTCTTCATGCTGCAAGGAACCACTTTCCAGTCTTATTATCCTTGCTTTATGCAGATGGTGTGGTTTTCTCCTCTGTGCTTTGGCACGAGATAGCTTTCTTAAATTTTATTTTTCCATAAAACCTCAAGAGAAACCATTAAGTCCTGTACTTCTTCAAGCTCATGTTGTCTTCTTCGGGTGGTACCTGGGAATTCAACAGCGCAGGGCAGACCCTGCCAGAAGAGGCCACTGGGACAAAAGAGCTGGAAGCAGCAGAACAGGTTGTGGTGAGTGTTCACACCATTGCAGGAGCACACAGCCAGGGACTGTGAACTCCACAGAGCCTAAAATAACAAGCAGTTCATTAGGCCTTAGGCTGTGTATGATAATACAGCCTACTGATCAGGGCACTCAGTGTCCTACTCAGTACCTACTGAAAATGCTGAAGGTTTGTTTTTGTTTTGTTTTTTTTACTTTTTTAAAGGAGGACTAGAAACAAGAGCTCAACTCTGTGCCACTGTGCTGCAGAGAGGTGTCCACATGGCTTTATTCTCTATGCAAAAGCATTATCAGTGTTCCCCCTAATCCCAGCTGGCAGGAAAAAGTCCCCAAATACCTGTACTTCACCAGCAAACAGATCTGGCTGGTTTGGCCATTGGAAGGTAGGAGAAGCAGAAATTAATCCCTTCAGGAAGAAAGGAGGACTGAGTCAAGAACAGTCCAAACTGTTCTGCATCCTGCCCAAGCTGCTGGATGCGTAGATGGACAGAAGAGGTCCCCTCTATCTGAATGCTGCTCTTTTGTGGGATTTGGTCTGGAATGAGAGCCCATGCAAGACAACTGTGGTGGTATAAGTAAGAATGTGTTCTAAGGATGAAAACTTCAATGTACAGGTTGTTCTGGTGCCTGTGTTGTTGGGCAGCAATGAAGGAGTAGGTTGAGGACTGTGGAACTGAGTTTTTGTGGATTCAATCACATTTCTGTAAAAGAGAATAATTTCTCATGCATCTCTCTTGTTACTCCTAGATTATGCCTGTAGCAGATCTGTTTGCTGGGTACTGTGCAGTACTGATACTGCAATGATGAGGAGCCTGAGATTTGCTTTACACTATAGGTGGTCACCTTCCATCAAGCACGTTGTTCCAGCTACATGATGTTTTCAGGATAAATGTGCTCCTCCTGTACCTTGTTCTCTTCTGGCCTGCAACAAATGGCAGAGAAGACTTTGAAGCTACTACACACAACATGTGCTTTCTTCATAGCAAAGGGAATGGGAGTCCAGAAGTCAGGTCTGGGTGCAGACTGTTGTTGTAACCTTTTGCTCACATTCACAAACAATGTCCTATTGTTGTGTTGTTTCCTGCATATTATCCTAAGAAGGAACGAGCAGTGAAGCATGAATGTGTGTTCAGGTTCCTAATGAAATAGTATGTATCACCTTTTTAAGGGCCAATCAAAAATGTACAAAAAGGCAAATTGGAGACTGAGCACAGGGAATTTTGTTGTAACCCTTAAAAATTGGAAACTTCCTGGAAGGAATTGATTTTATACCAGAGGACACACATGATGCTTGCTTGCTTTTCAGCTATTTTGTGATTTGGCAATTATATACATACATTTCTCCTCTTTAAAGGCATAGTCTGATGTTGGTGGTACAGCCTTCATAAAGGCTTGATTGCAGTTATAGTGGGGATAGGATTTTTCATGTATGTGGAAAACACACAGTCAGGGCCTCGCATGGTGTGTGAGCTGATACAAACGCTGATCAAGTACCTTACCAGGGAAAACAGGGACAGCTGGAGCTCCTACATGGCCACATCACTGAACATGAAGTGCAGCTGAAGTATTCCAGTTAGTTACTGCACCAGCAAGTTCATAATACTTTAGGTGTAAAACTGATTGTCACTGAAATGCATGTCAGTGACTTCAGTGGAACAGCACCAAAGAGGAGCTGAATGACATCTCATTTTGGCAATTCACTACCAGGCTATTAGCAATAGACTAATGATGTATGCACGTAGATGTTCTGTCTGTGGAGAAGGTCACACTCCTTATATTTTGAGGTTTCTTTTGTTCTTTAGACTGGCTCAGCTTTTAGTGAGCACTAACCTGGGAAGTACATAATGTCATGGTACTTGGAAGGGTTTGCAGCCAGAAAGGCCCTTGCAGTCAGACAAATTACCTTCAATGTAAAATTTATCAGACAGACCAGCCTAAAATAACTTGAGAAAGGTTATGAATTTTTCTTAATAGGGTGTTACAGTCCATTAGTTGAACAATGCTCTAGACAATTTACACGAACAAAAACCTCATTTAACGAGTTGCGGATCGTTACCTTACATTAGCCTAGTCAACTTGACAGGGAAAACTAGTTATAAAATCACCTAACATTTATCATATAATAAGGAAATACCGAATTTTTATAAGTTGCCTGCACTATAATTTTTAATCTACTTGTTTAACAAGAGAACACCTTAAAGTGCAGATACTTAATTTTCTTTTTATTAGAGTGGTAAACAGATGTCTTTGCTGTCATCCTTTTTGTACCTCTTCCAGTCCATGGATTTGAACTCCACCACGACTCTCTGCTGGAACTCCTATTCAGACTTCTAAAAACTTCTAGGATTCATAAGATGTTTTAGCACAAACAGATTTAAATCAGACATTAGGAGGAAACTCTTAATTATGAGGGTGGTGAGATTCCAGAACAGGTTGGCCAGGGAAGTTGTGGATGCCCCATCCCTAGAAGTATTCAAAGGCAGGTCAGATGGGGCTCTGAGCAACCTCATCTAGTGGGAGGTGTCTCTGCTAATGCAGGGGGGCTAGAACTAGATGATCTTTAAGATCCCTTCCAACTCAAACTATTCTATGATTCCATGATATGATCTGTGCACCAATAAAGTTTTCAGTGGTGCTGGCCACATAAGAATATTTGTAGCTTTTTACCTGTGTCAACTTTCAACTAGCTTGCATCAGTTTAGCTTATCTACACATGGATATGCATGAATATGAGCTGAATATGAGCCATCAGTGTGCCGAGGTGGCCAAGAAGGCCAACAGCATCCTGGCTTGTATCAGAAATAGTGTGGCCAGCAGGACTAGGGAAATGACTGTCTCCCTGTGCCCAGCACTGTTGAGGCTGCACCTTGAGTACTGTGTTCAGTTTTGGGCCCTTCACTACAAGAAGGTCATTGAGGTGCTGGAGTGATTCTAGAGAAGAGAAATGAAGCTGGTGAAGGGTCTAGAGTACAAATCTACAAGGAGCAGCTGAGGAACTGGGACTGTTTAGCCTGAAGAAAAGGAGGCTGAGGGGAGACCTCATCACTCTCTACAGCTCCCTAAAAGGAGGTTGTAGGAAGGTGGGGGTTGGTCACTTCTCCCAAGTAACAAGTGATAAGACAAGAGGAGATTACCTCAGGTTGTGCCAGGGGAGATTTTGATTGGATATTAGGAAGAATTTCTTCACCAAAAGGGTTTTCAGGCATTGGTACAGTCTGCCCTGGGAAGTGCTTGAGTAACCATCCCTGGAGGTTTTAAGTTGCAGTGTGCTGGGTTAGCAGTCAGACTCGTTGATTTTAATGGTCTTTTCCAACCTACATTATTCTATGATTCTATGAATCTAAATAGTTTAGTTTATAAAATATTTAACTTAAACTGATCCAGCCCTTGTCCATAGACATGACCTGCCACATGAGGTCAGGAGTTAGAGTGCTGAGCAAGGTTATGTCTCTGTACCTTTGAAAAAATTAACTTTGATTACCTCAAGCTGGAAGGATCTGATCCCTGACAATGTCATGCAATTTTAACCACATTTTGTGTTGAATTGACATCTGCCTGAATCCAGGTGTAATATCCCATAATGAGACATTTGGCTTTTGTAGAATTCAGCTGCACAAAATGACAGTGGCCCTGTTTCATCTCTTAACCAAAAGAAAATCTCTCTTAAAGGCTACTTTAGAAAGGAACAAGTCTTTCCCAAACAAACAAACAACAACAAAACCAAAACAAACAAAAAAACCCCAACAAAACAATGCAAACCCAACCAAAACCAAAGAGAAACAAGCCACTCTGTTCTTTCCTCAAATGTTAATTCAGCACACTGCACTCTGATTTATGTTTAGCACATCAGGATAATGGGGCTGCAAAGCACAGAACACACTTCTCAGTCACATAAATACATTGTAAAACATTCTGAAAGTTTTAGGCATGTCTCCAGCAATGGATCATTAAATAAGAGGAATAAACAAAGAAGGGACCATCAACCTGACCTCCACGTAATGTACTTAATGACTGCCAGCTACATTCATAAATTTACAGGAGCTGGGTTTTATCACCATGTGTGACTCAAGGTTGCGTTTTAAACTCATTGCACAGTCCATGGGAAAATGAAGACATCTTGCATTTTATTTTAAGAGTTGAAGTGAATGGGATTTGTGCTTGAAAGTGCTTAGGAACTTGTCCCTCCTGGTATATCACATGTGTAGGTGAGACTTTACATAGACTTTTGCTTACTCTTTTGGGAGAAAACAACTGCTTGCTGTGGCAGACAGCTAACATGCAAGGAACTGTCTCAGCTTTTCTGGAAATAATAACTGCTTAAAAAGAGAAATTGAGTGGGTTTGGGTGTCGGATGTGAGGTATCTTTTTTTCTTCTCAACAACATTAAGACCTATCAAATAAGAAGGCCAGTATTTGCATACCCCACTGATAGGAAAGTCCTACACCAGAGAACACTGTTTTCTAGGTGACTTTGTGGAAAATGCTGGAGTATAATGCCAGGCTGGATTTTGTGGATCATAGCCCACAACCAAAGGTATCTGTGCTGCAGCCAGAGAGCCCAGCAGATGCTATTTGCAATGCCCATGAAGGCACTTCTACATGGCATGGGGTGGGTCCTTGTACCAACCCAGGGTTTTAGAGGGTGCTCGGCACTGCAGCCTGGCTCCTGACGGTGGCAAGGACTGCAGGAGGGGCACTGGGGGCTCCCCAGACAGCTCATGTTTTTGGAAATGTGTGTTTTCTACCTTTGGGAATGGGTTATTTAAGGGCTTTGTGTTTTGTTTTGTTGTTGTGGTTTTTTTTCCCTATACTCACAATCTTACAAGAAGCACTGTTAAATTAAGTCATTTTTTCCCCATAAGTAACACACCAGTAAAGGTCTTATTACTGGCTCTCCCACATCAGCTTTGCAGCTTCTATACAGGAATGTAATTCAGTGAGCCACAGAACCATGGAAATATCTGAAGCACTGTTTCTTTAAAATGGATTTTTCTTTACAGAAAAGTTATCTACCTGGGCATTTCTGTGACAATTTTTGTCAGCCCAATTTAATTGGAATGTAGCTGAAAACAATAATAACACATTTACATCAGCTTTAAAACTCTCTGCATTCCCCCCCCTCCCCCGCAGCCTATCTGGCTTTTATGCTGCTGAAGTTTAATTTAATGAAATTTGTTTATTTTAACTAACTAAATATGCTGCATTAATGATCTGCTGTATTAAGCAGGTAGTTAGAATAAAGTGTAATATTGATGCTTAGTCTTAGTACAAGCACTTTTCACAAGAACCGTATGACATTTCTGCCTTAGTTAATGTAATTGTTCTAGTTTCCCTATGTGTGGGTTTTGTAACCAAATGAACCTGAGCTAAACATGATGTGGATCAGCACAAAAAAATACCCAGGACTAGGGTGATTAAAGCACGCTGGTTTCCCCGGCCACCAGCAAGCAAACTTATAATGCACGAGAATTTAAAAAGCAAAATGATTTACAAAATATGTGCAAAAAACAGATTGACACTTGATTTAAACAATTACCACGTAGAGACCAAATGTCATG